>NW_009259798.1:535287-549977 GCF_000687185.1 Egretta garzetta
ATTGACTACAGCGCCAAGAGCTCTTTCATTTAGATTAAGAGGCTTTGACTGACAACAGTATATTTCTCTGCTGTCATCAATTTCTTCCAAGACAATAAAATATGTTCATGTGGTAAATCAAAAAGACTATACAAGAAGACAAATGTAGATGCATCTGCTTAGGTCCTTGAACAGTGGAAGAAGTACACACAGGCTTGGGTGCCCTAGGGTAATCTGATAATTGAATGATGTGAATTATATGAAGTAAGCTGAATTTCTCACTAGGATTTCAGCATCTGTAGTGGCGTCTATCTGGCCAAATGTAAACATCTATAATGCACAATATGTTTAAGAGCTGTTTGTCTAAACCCAGTGGAAGCAGGTTTATCACATGATACAGCAGTTTAATATGTCTATATCACCAAATCTGTGACTGAGAGAGAGGCAGACAAAGAGCAAGTCAGTGGAAAGAGAAAGATGCTTCTGCCGTTATTCACCTCAAACAAAAATAGGTAGTAAACAGGGCAGATAAATTTTCCTGTGTTCTCCTTTCATTAGAAGGGGAGTCTGGGATCAGTCCTCGAATGCAAATCTGGATGTCCAGCATTCAGTGAAATGAATCCTATCTCTGTGGTCTTAAAGTGGTGTTAGGCAGAGTCTAACTGACCTCAGTCTATCATAGTAATGGCCAAGAATTTTCCCTTCCAGCATTTTTAAAAGTAAAAATGGAGGAATTCCTTTCATTAATTGCACAATCACTTTGCTGGGTTCTGAAAAATGTTCAGCCCACGTTGCTATGATCTTGGTAGCACCAGTATTATGGTAACATCAATATTAAAATGTCACCCTTTCAATTCCATTCTGGTAACTTAAATGATTTTAGATGGCATCATTTTGCTATCATGACATAATTCATCTAAGAGATCAATATATTTCTGAGATGATAACTTAACATTTTGCCAGTAAGGTGTAATTTAAGTTCACTGCTTGTTAGGATACTCATGACTCAACAAAGAAAAGGCTGGGTAGGCTGCAATCTCAGCTGGAAGCAATTTGTTCTGGTCATTTCAGTGCTCCTGGTATTTATAATGATGCTTCTGAAAAGGATATAGTATGCCTTATTCTTGCCTCATTTTAAAAAAATCGGGTTTTGGTCTTTTCTTCCACTTTCAAGAGCTGTCTGAGATTTCTCTAGTAATTCAAGTATATCTCACTGACTCCTCCAGTACCATTCATTCCCCATTTCTACAATACATGACTGTGGCTCTACTGAGGCAGTAATGATTTTTGCTGGCTTCCAGCTGTTCTTGTTTGGTCTCAGGTGGCCTGGCTACCAGCCTGGACAGCAGTTTTCTACGTCTGTCATAACATTTCTGTTTCTTTTGCCTTTCAGCTGGATTTGGAAATTTGGTATTTGCTCAAGTTTGACTCTTGTGAAAAGAACAGCCAATTAACATCTGTTCAGGAGTAGACAGTCTTGGTTCATTTCTTATATTTAGCAATGTAAAGAAGAAATTTTCATCTCTGCTTTCAGTTCCTTGAATATATAACTGAATAATAGCATTCAGTAGGATAAAGCCAGCAAAAAGCTTAAACTAGTGCCTAACTTCAGCACAAGAATAGCCGCGGTACCTTCAACACTTCTAGTTATTTTCCTTCTTTAAAATCCCTTTGCTTTTCAAAAAAGCTAATACCTGTGGCTTCCCATGCAAAACAGTTTTCATTGTTTCATTTTGCTAATAATTAAAGCTTCTTTAGAAAAAGGTATAGCAGTAGTTAGGCACTTTGCTCAATACTTCTAGTCCTGGTGTCTCAATAGTTTTGAAAGAATCTGAGGAATAAAAACAGACCAGAGTTAGTCCATCGAGTCTTGTGACCCATTTTCAATACAGTGATCTATATTATATGTCTTGCATATTGTATTTCCATATAAATGATTACCATTCTAAATCTTGTGCTAGTTTTGAAACTGTACACAGAAGTTTTTCTAAGTTTCATTTTTCTAAATGAAAGAAGCCCTTTTCAAGAATATTGATTCTGTCACTACTTTTTTGAGTGGGTTGGTTTGGGTTTTTTTTTCCAGAAAGAAATGTACATCTTTATTTGAGAACTTGTTTTTGACCAGAGCAAAGCAAAGAAACCAAGAGTCTTCAGAAGTCCTTTGTAAGTTAAGCATTTTCAGGTATTGAAAGTATTCACCTCTGATTCTCCTTTGTGAGCATGGGATCCTTGGAAGAAAACAGAAATATCAATCACTTTATTAATATGGATTTCCTTACAAAGGACTTAGGACAAGCCACAGCCTCTTTCTTCTGGCAGAAAATGTGTAGCTGATATACCTGGAGGACTCTAGAAACCCCTCCACTTACTTAGGCTGTTCTATACAGACAGACAGAACATAAAACCACTTTTCAAGAGCACAAATGGATGCTTCATCAAGCACTTTAAGATTTAATCAGGATGCCAAGCTGAAGCAGGATCATCACTGATGAGAACATATTGAAATTCCTTAATTAATCTGTTATCTGAACCACATGCAGATTGTTATCTGTGCATACGTGATCTGATACAATAACTAAATACATCTTCAAAGAAGCAAGGAATGTCCTAAAAAGTTTTGAAGTAAGCAATCACAATAAGTGATAAGTAATCACAATATTCTTACATCTGTGCTAGTGAGGGATTTCTAAGTTATTGCTGGTATAGCTCAGTCTGTATTTAACTTTCATCACTGCAAGGGCACATGACTGAACTGGTTTAATCTGGTTTCCACAAGGACTCGCAGGTATGTTTTTGTAGGTCTGATGAACAGACAGTCAGTTTCCAGTTTCTAATGGTGCACAGGATTAAGTTTTTTCCAAATGCAGGACTTCACGCTTGCTTCCATTGAACTTCATGAGGTTCCTGTTCTTTGAGCTCGTTGAGGTCCCACTGTATGGCAGCCCTGTCCTCCAGTTTATTGGTCTCACTCCCCTAGCCTGGTGTTGCCCTCAGACATGCTATCAGTATGAAGATTTACCAGCCCTGATATCAAATGCAAAGTAACATTGGTTCCTTCAACATGCTTAGATGCATCCTGTGAAGTCCTGTGGACTTAAATATGTGTATGTTCAGCTCACCTAAGTAGTCCCCAAGGTGATCCTCTTCAAAGTGTTCCTCCCCTCCACAGATTTTGTTACTTGGCATGCAGGCCCAAGAGGCCTGAGGAAAGACCTTTTCTGTAAAGGCTCCGAGTACCTCAGCCATTTCCCTGCCCTTTGCATGAGGATGCCTGCACTTTTCGTTAGCAGCTCTACATTTGCCTTGGTGTTTCCTTCACTGATATGAAGCCCTGTAGAAGCCATTCATATCGACCTTTGCATGCTTCCCCAGTTTCCACTCTATCCAAGGTCTGACTTTCCTAGTTCTGTCCCAGAGTGCTTGGCTGATGCTATATTCCTCCTTGGTTACCTGTCCCTGCTTTAACTTTCCATCTCTTCATTTCTGGTTTTGAATTCAGTTTAAGTTCCCCATTCAGTCAAGCTGGTCTCCTATTCTACAGAAGGGTGGATTGTTCTTGTGTTTTGAGGAAGTTACATATAGGCCAGCAAGCTTTAAACCATTCCTTTCCACTTCAAGGCAGCCTCACATAGGATCCCATTGATCTTCAGAGATCAGTTACTTCATTTTATAACTTAATCTCTTAGATAAGTGAAGTTTAGCAGTCCAGTAGCCAAAATTTCTTGAGCCAGTTAACTTACAGCCTGTTCTGAGAGATCCTGTGTGTTTTCAGGGCAAATAAATGAGCTGCATAGATGCCCCGATGGGGAACTGGTTTTTTCCTTAGTCTTCTCGTTCATCTAGAGTAAGTTCTCACTAATATTCTATCAATTTTGAAGTTTTATATGTGAATTTTGTATTTATCATTCGTACATTAAAAAATTAAAGAACTTTTTTCTATGGTGCCAACAGAATCTGCATGTGTTTATTAATTCCTTACCATTTAGCATTCCATGTAGTAATTGCAGATTTTCTGTTTCAGTATTAGAAGTTGCATTCCATGTGAAGGTAAAGGCAAAATATTTTAAACAAACTTCAGCTGCCTTATGATCTGTTTGGACACATGAGTTTTTCTCCCTCAATACATATGGATAGAAATTAACCATACAGTCATCAGGATCTTCTTTCCAGCCTTTCTTAACAGTGTTTCCAGATAGTTAAATGCCATCCTTTTCTAAATGTCTCTCAAATCTCTTCCAAAGACCTGACCCAGACTACTGATGAACTATGGATTTGGGCCTTATTACACAATCACCAAATACTCGCATTCTCCTTCAGACACACTTTTTCTGTCAAGAAAAAAAAAAATATTTTTGTGTATATGTGCCAAAACACCTGTTTAGCCAAGATGTGCCTTATTTCAGCTACTCCCTGAAAGACAAACACTAACCCTTCCAAGTCAAAATACTAACATCGTAGTAAGAGTGAAAGCAACTTGATCTGAGTGGGATCTGGAGCTGCCTAAAAATGCTGAGCCATGCAGGTCATTTTCAGGTAACTATTTAAAGAAGGTGCTTATATTTATTACACTGTACTTTTTTCAATGCTTACCATTCTTTGCTTAGGAAATTATGCAAATGCAATAAGGAAGACAAATACCATAGTGCGATAAACAGCCAATGTTTATGATCATTCCCTTCCTTTGAAAAAGTTATTTGTTTCTTTCTCAGAAAAAATATACAGTAATGATCCAAAACAGTGTAATCTTGTTATACCACAAATGTCAAATTCTGAAGTGTGTTTTAAGGGCCCAATCTATTTATAGATGTTTGTGTATACGTATGTCAAGTCTTTTTCCTGTATTCTCATAAATATACATCTTAAAAGGTTTCAGTATGCAGTCTATAGTTTCTCTAAGTCCATATAAAGTATGGTTCACACAAGCAATGCTTAGAAATTATGCAATTGAGCTAGCCTCATTCAACATTTATTATAATGGAGTTTTATTGATTACATGATACCTATACAGAATTGTCCCATAAATAAAACTCTTTATTGGCTGTAATGGGGTAAGTTCTAGCGTTTTCACATTGAGTTCTGTTCAGAAGAGCACTAGTCAACTTGGATGCTTACCTGAATGCTCCTGTGTTTGAAAATTTAACTGGAAATCTCAAAAGAATCTTAATACTTCCTTCTCTAAATCAAGCCTGAAATATCTTGAGCACTGTCTTTGTTGTGGTATTTTGGTACTTATGTTTCTAGTCTCAGACAGAAACCAGAAATGCAGAAGCTTGTAAAAACTAGAAGAATGGAAAAAAGGTTAACCAAACATTTCAGAACACTCAAAAGTGTATGGCTGTTCGGAGGTCTGAGGTAC
This sequence comes from Egretta garzetta, assembly GCF_000687185.1. NCBI lineage: Eukaryota > Metazoa > Chordata > Aves > Pelecaniformes > Ardeidae > Egretta > Egretta garzetta. Next base: position 540,623 of record NW_009259798.1, read on the forward strand.
ATAGTTTAGGGTATTAGCCATTTATCTCTAAAAGAAATATTCAAAGCTATTCTATCTCAAAGGCTTATCGTCCTCTGCACAGTGTATTATGCGACATATATGTTTTAATATAAATATATTTGTATATAACTGTAAGTTATATGTTAGAGTGGGGTTCATTAGATCTACATTGTATTTATTTATATTATGTTTTCAACCAATATTATATTTACTACATGAAATCATGGGTCACCAAAATGTTGGTTCCCTGACAACATTCACTGTTACTGTTAGAAAGGAGGAAGACAGAAGAAACGTGGTGAGAGGACAATCTGCCTCTAGAAAGGTTTCTAGCAGCCCAGATTTGAAATTGTTGTACAGTGGCAAATTACTATAGATTTTGAAGTCTGTTCCTTGTCTGTATTCGGTGGACAATAAGCCTGAGTTCTACCAGCCTAATCAAGCAGCACTTGACATAGATGTGAAGAAAGTGTTAACCAAATAGCTGAAGAAAATACCGAGTGTAAGACTTAGTGAAGCACTGCTGTCTGTTTGTAATGAGATTAGAATGAGGCTTACTCAGAAGAACACATATTAAGGAATGTCATTGTTCTAGACAAAAAAGTTTCCCTGGTCTCCCTATAGCATATACCCATACATATATAAACACATGCTTAAGACATTAACATTTCTAATATTAGGGAAAAAAAGCCCAAATCAGAATTTCTAGGATGAATGATATAAGTATTATGAAGAGCTTTTACTGCATAACAAAGGGAGCAACAAATAAACTGTAATTAAAGTATTTATTAACCAACATAGCAAGCTCAGTGTTTGTGTCCTCTGATGTTTCGTAAAGATTAAGGCTGCTCTCTCTACAGAGTTATGTTGTCATTTACCATGCCTTATCATTGTGAAAGCAGGACTTCTGACATAGCAATGGATTAAAGGGTTTGTTTTAAAACTACTGGCTTAGTTAAAGGAAAGATTCATAATATCTATATTAAAATGAAACAAATTTTGAGAAATTCTAACTCATTCATGCCTATAGTACCAAATGACCCTAGGTAAAAGTCCAATATTAAAAGCCCAATGGTGTAAATTTGTTCCATGTCCCCAATTCTCATCTTAAAAAAATGTTTATATGTCTAATCTTTACCAACTATTACTAAGTTTAATACTTAGGTCCTTGCAAAGATTTTCAGAGTTTTTGTCACATCAAGGTCCCCTTAGACGAAATTCAGCTCTGTGTTTTGTTTACTTATTTTTTGTCTTTCAAATCAGTGACCCAAATGTTCTTCACCTATGCTGTGTATAATGCAGTGTAGCATAGGCCCACTACAAGTTGGTGCAATAGCAAACGTGGTCAGCAAGCATGGTCAGTTTGTTCTAGGAAGAGAAGTGGAGACTCTTCTCAGTTGTCTGCAGATTGGTCTTAGTGAGCTGCTGAAGAGGACAAAGCATGTAAAAGCCATTGCTACTCATTGCTTCTGAAAAAATCCCATCTCTTGCCCCTAACTGGCCTAGTATTAGAGGCTCAGGAGTAGCTGAAAAATCCCTGGAGAACATGGCTTTGTCGGGGAGACGTCAAGAAGAATAGTGATTTACTTTAATACCTCAAAACTAAATGATGGAAGCAAAGGAAAGAATGGTGCCCTATAGATATCACAGGGGAACAAGGAATGGGAAGAGAAAAGAGGAAGAGTTTTTCTTAGAAAGCGCTCTTTTTCTGAAAAGTTGCTGGCCAGTCAAGGCTACTTTGGTGCTTTCCAGCCTATTGCTCATTTGAGGAGACACAGGATTGTAGGGAGTGCCATGATGGCACTGCTGTCCTGTGTGCATTCACAGAGGCTCTGTGTGTGCATTAACAAAGGTTCAGGCTCAGGCTCCCACCACAAATATGGACACCTCTCCTCAGGCTGTATGGCCATGCTCACAAAGGCTTGCTTTTCAGCCCTACCTGCCTGTTCTGCACGTAGGGGCTCTGGTCAGACCTCTCTTCCCTGTTTTTCAGCCACACTTTGGACTCAGTGGTAAGAGGAAACACACCTGAACTGAAACACAGGAGGTGCCATGTGAACACAAGGAAACACTTTTTTATTGCGAGGGTGACTGAGCATTGGAACAGGTTGCCCAGAGAGGTTGTGTAATCTCCACCCCTGGAGATATTCAAAAGCTGTATGAACATGGTCCCAGGCAACATACTGTAGGACCAGATGACCAGATGACCTCCAGAGGTGCCTTCCAACCTCAACCATTATGTGATTCTGTGTGTGACATGATCCTTCCCTGGGGCTCCTTCCAACACAGAGTGAGGATACGGGCTTGACACACACCAGACCCAAGAGTTAGGAAGTCCTGTGAAATCATTTCCATCCAGACCATTATCCTCCAAGTCTTTTCCCTGAGACAGCTGAAGCCCATTTCTGTCACTGACAAAAATTTGAAGCAAGGTCAAATTTTAGGATGGTTGGTGTTGTGAGACTTAAATAATAACTAAGAAGGTATTCCTTAGCCTAGCAAGGATAAACTTGGAAGTTAATATTGCATCAACTTAATGATCATTGTACTTAAGATTTTACATATCCTTCTTACCCTAAAAGGAATAAGAACAGTTTTGAAAGAAACAACTTCATTGTTCTCCAGCTGGCTTGCAATCCAAATTCCTGTCATCAAAAGACTTTTTACATATACAAGAGAGAGACTACATAATATTGATTCTCACTTGCTGTTGCAAGAATGCTTTCTAAACCAGGAAATTTTCCCTGTATTCAGCATTTCCACCTCTTTCTCTTCTATATTTGTATGGCCTTCTGTGATGTATGATCTCCCTCTTTTAAAAGATAAACCAGAAGATCTCTTGCTCATTTTGAGTTCCTCTCCTTCCTGCACATCTGCTGTTTTTTAAAAGTGCCCAAGAAAATTTTGAGTATAAGTGCTATCTTTTTCTTTAAGAGTCTAGTAGACATTCATACCTAATTCATTTCTGGACAATGTCTAGAAACCATGAGGAGCTCATTGTGTTCAATCAGTAGAAAATGAATAACTGATAGAATTTCAAATGTAAAATTCCATTAAGAGTTCAAGTGTCAGCATTGCTGTAACATATGTGCTGTATTACTGGCTTGTGTTTTACATCTATTGCAGGGTTTAGATTTTTTTTAATTGTTGCAATTTTGTACAAACATAGCAAAATCTGTGGATTATGTAAATTGGGATGTTTTGTATTTAGTCACTGAGGAAAGTCAAAATTGAACTGGATAATTATGTCCAGATCTTTTTTTTTTTTCTTTATTGTCATGATCATTCTTCATGCAGTGTATTTACTACCTTTTTCAACTCAGAACTTTGAGTGAACATATGTTAGATGATAATTCATTTCTAAAGATAATATAAGTTTGTAATAATTGACATTCTATTTCAACAAAGAATTCTGCCACACGTATCATTCTTCCATCAGATTATATACAGTTAAAGGAGTCAAATATGAGCAAAGAAATGCAAAGTAAGTATCTCTCTCCTGGTGCTGTTATCAGTGAAACTAAAAATGCTGTGGTTCATTCAAGTTACAAAAGTACATTTTCAGTCCCTACAGCAGCATCCATATGCATGCAAATGTAAAAAAAAAGGCCTCCCTCATAATTTGAATTCTCATTGAATTTCATGAATTTTTTTTAATAATGTAGTGATAGAAGCACTGTATCCCTGTTTAATTCATAATAAACTAATATTTTTCTCATCTAAATTAAATTATAGTAAGTAGATTATTTAGTTAGAGAGCAGGGACTCTGGACCAGAACCCTTTACCAGTGTCAATACTACCATTGCAAAGGGAAAACTGTACACAGGAAAGTGTCGGGTTGATTGAAAAGTAATGAATTTCAAATGTTTTTAATGGAAAGCGGGACTTTTCAGTGGAAATGATGACCAAAAAACCTCCTGTTTTTCAGAGAATTATCAGCCGGTCTGCAGGCTAGAGCTGATCCAGCACTATGTGCAGCATACTGTAGATACTAAATCTTGGCGGCAGAAATCTTTGTGATAGGATTTATTGTTCTTGAGCAATACATCCCACGATGCTCTTTGACACTGGAGTTTATTTAATAGGATCAGTCCCAGACTCATTCTTTCAGGCTCTCCTATTTCATTGCTCACAGTGGGTTCTTAGAAGTTCATTTTCTTACATGTGACTTCTTCATAAATATGAGACAGAAAGGTCTTATTTTATTCGCCATCTGTTTATACTCCTTCATTGTTCCTTTCCTACATTAACTCCACATCTGTTTCCATACTTTCTATAACAGGCCAAAATTATGGCCACATCCACTATCTTCATGACCCCCTCTCCACTTCATGAATTTATCCACAGTAAAAATTGCCAGAGTAACAATGAAATCTGAAGTCTTTTGGGAAGCTCATTCCTTTTGGGTGCCTCAACTTCAGTTTTCTCTCCACATTTGCTAGGTTGAGCAAAATCCCAGAATGTAATGATTGCTTCTAGGAGTTACCATGATAATATCGTCCCTGTGGCGCACTCAGAGTGTGAGGTGGGTGCCAAGTGCCATGTGCTGTCCATTGTGGTGGTAGGTTTAAATACGCAGAGATTTACCCACAAAAATCTGACTGAGATCTCTTACTCATTTCGTGTCATTTCTGAGAATAAACAATTCCTACACAGCTATGATTTTCCACACTTGTTAGCTAAGCCAGATTTGCAATGGTGGCCTAGTACGCCTACCATGACCATCAAGTTAGAAAGTCACTGTTTCCCTCTCCCACCATTCATTATAATTGTTTTGGGTTCTTTTGACTTTGATCAAATGAGACCATTAAATGTTGTGCAATTTTAATGCTCGTGGCTATTCTTCTCAAAGCTTTCAGTTTCATCAGGTTTTTATTCAAATCCTTTTCTCCTAAAAGCTAAACATTGTTCATCCGAATCAATGATAGGTCCCTCCCACTAACCTGTGCCCTTGTGTGGCTCACCCCAGTGTTGCTCATACCACCTGTGAAAAAATACACATGGGTATGAAGCTGAGGTTAGAACATCAGGACAAAGTCTTTGACTGGAGGCGGTCAGCTGCATCAGCAGTACACCTGGAAATCAGAGCACATTCTCTTTCCATTCACTTTGTGTCTCCTGAATGCCTTTCAAACATTTGAGACCTACAGAGGTTCCCATCTCATAACTGAACCTCTCCACCACAAAGTGGTTATTCTTGAGGAAATGTTACTTACCATTTTCTGGTTTAAACTTTTACTTTTAGTAATTTTATGCCACGCCTACTTCTACAGGATAATCTTAACAGCATTTTTGTAAAGACAGAGATTTCTAGGAAGTTGCAAAGCAAGAAAGATAACTTTTCATTGCTACTCAAAGTACCCAGCATATACTTTCTAGCAGGTCCTTAGTCTTAGATTTCTAAACTTCTCAGTTTTCTTTTTAATGCCAAAATAGGTTGGCAGGCTTTTTGGCATTAGGAGCACCCTAGGTGCCACGTTTCTAAAAAAACTGTCCACAGATGTTGCAATGAGGACTGCAAAGGTCCATGAGTACTTTATAAAATTTGGCCACTTTTCAGTGTCAAGCACAAAAAATCTGACCGTGTCAGATGAAAAATTTGCCTTCACACATTGCAAAGTGTTTTTTCCTCTCCCCAAGATGATTCGGAGAGATGCTGCTTATACATATATATATATATATGTGTGTGTGTATCTATATCTGTGATCCATTCAATGTGTGCTCAGAAAGTACAGAAGTTTCTTACTTTTCTGAGTTTCTCTATCATAGGACAAAGGAGAGGGAAAGTAAAGAGTCAAAAATTTATGTTTTCAGAAGAAAAGCAAATTTAATGTTATTTGTGACATCTAGGGAAACAGGAAGGAAGTTCTTCATTCACTCAAAGTAGAAGAGCTGGTTTTGATGTTGAGAGCTTTTCATTTTTGTCACTAGAAAAATCTATAGATAGAATTAGATGAGAATTATTGGAGTGATAGTTCTACGTCCATTGAGTACTCCTGGTCAAATACCACTGTTAATCACATTTTACTTGTGATGTCCTTAACACCATCTGCAGTGGCAGGATAGATGCAGATGACCAAGTTAAAAGATCAGTTCCAAATACATTCCTTTTGGTGGCAACCATTTTTTTCTACCCTAGTCTGGCAATCTTTTCAATGATACTAAAATTATTTTAGGGAATGAGCATTTCTCAGTATTTCACAATAATTTGAGATCTTTATCACAAGTTTTCTGAACTGAACCATATTCCTTCAGATAGTTCTACAAGATATCATATGACAATTAAAGTTATATATGTATCAATTTAAAAATAATTACTTTTAAACTGTTCTTCTTTTGCTTTCTGTATTTTTTTCAGTGCCTCCTTAACACACCCAAGTGTAATTATCATGGAAAACCATAGAAATATTTTGATCATGTGATATATGATAAAAACATGCTCAAGTAATTTCTGGGTATTGTTTTTTTGCAAACTAATTTCGTGTATCATAATAGGAGCAATTTTCACCATTTTTATTCAGGAAAATATCACATCCAAGAGCCGCGATATACAATCTAAATTCAATTTTCTCTTTTATGAAGGATCCAACCAGCTTTGTTTTGTCAGTGTCTCCAAACCAATGTGTTTGTGTGGAGGACTGACCCTGGCTGGATGCCAGGTCCTCACCAAAGTCCTGGACAGGGGAGAGAAAATATAATGAAAAGATTGGGGATTGAGATAAGGACGGGGAGATCAGTCACCAAGTACCATCACGGGCAAAACAGACTCAACTCAGGGAAATTAGTTTAATTTATAACTAATAAAATCAGAGTGGGGTAATGAGAAAATAAAACCCCAAATCATAAAACACCTTTCCCCCATCCCTCCCTTCTTCCAAGGCTCAACTTCACTCCCAATTTTCTTTACCTCCTCCTGCCCAGCAGCGCAGGGGGATGGGGAATGGGGGTTGGGGTCAGTCTATCACACGCTGTCTCTGCCGCTCCTTCCTCCTCGGGGGGAGGACTCCTCACACTCTGCCCTTTCTCCAGCCTGGGGTCCCTCCCATGACAGACAGTCCTCCATGAACTTCTCCAGCGTGAGTCCTTCCCACTGGCTGCAGTTCTTCATGAACTGCTCCAATCCCTTCCATGGGGTGCAGTCCCTCAGGCACGACGGCTCCAGTGTGGGTCCCCTGCGGGGTCACCAGCCCTGCCAGCAAACTTGCTCCAGTGTGGGCTCCTCTCTCCACGGGGCTACAGGTCCTGCTAGGACCCTGATCATGCGTGGGCTTCCTATGGGGTCACAGCTTCCTTCGGGCACCGCCCTGCTCTGGCATGGGGTCCTCCCCGGGCTGCAGGTGCAGATCTGCTCCCCCATGGGCCTCCATGGGCTGTATGGGGACAGCCTGCCTCACCATGCTCTTCATTGCAGGCTGCCAGGGAATCTCTGCTCTGGTGCCTGGAGCACCTTCTCCCCTCCTTCCTCACTGACCTTGGTGTCTGCAGTTGTTTCTCTTACAGATTCTCATTCCTCTTTCCAGCTGCAGTTATACAGGGTTGGGGTTTTTTTTCCCTTCTTAAATACGTTATCGCAGAGGCACTACCACTATCGCTGATGGGCTCGGCCTTGGCCAGCAGCAGGTCCATCTTGGAGCCGGCTGGCATTGGCTATATGGGACACGGGGGAAGCTTCTACCAGCTTCTCACAGAAGCCACCCCTGTAGCCCCCCCACTACTGAAACCTTGTCACGCAAATCCAATACAGTTTGAAAGGAAAACTCAAACCTGATATATGGGTCTTTTGTAGACTTGATAATTTTTGGCCCTCAATTTTGAAAACAAGTTCATATTATTGGAAAAAATATACTTTGAGAAGTGGTACTTTTAAAGTGATGTTGAGACATTCTCAAAAACATAGCATTAGCTAAGCTCTGGTCCAATTAAAGTCAAAAGATATATTAACACCATCTCCAACTTGCTGACTTGAGCCAGCAAGTCTCACTTTTCAAAATTTTATTCAGAGTTTATGAGAAAAAAAGTATCTTTGAAAAATACAAATATCGCTGCTCTGCCAACTGTTCTGCAGACGGAGAATCGAGCGGGATTATTTCTAATTTTTGCCACATCACCAATACCAAAATAGTTTGTAAGCCCTTTTTTAAGTCATTAACTTTATGCAGCTCTATTATGCTGAAGAAGATTCTACAACTTAGTAATGATGACAGAATTTAGCCCAGCAACTAAAGCTTAGTTTTCCATTATGCTGACTGTGAAAAACAGTAGACTATCTAGCACACTTCTCCTCTTTAACAAAATTCTGTTTGTTTCCATTCAAGCAGATTAGCTCCAAGTATACACAGAAGAGATGATGTTTACCGATAAAAGTGTGGTTGTATAAATTGGTCTATTATTTTTCTCTGTGAATAGAATTCCTCTTAGCGTTAATAGGACCTGCTTGCACATTGTGGAATGAAACAGAGAGACACCACCATTTGTACTTATAAATATTTGCTCATTGTTTTAAGAGCAACAGTAATATACCATAACTCACTGTTAAGAGCATGTTATAAGTGCCATACTGTGCCAATCCACAGAAGATATAATGTCTTGCCTCCCTCTCACCAGCAGTCTGAGTGATCAGCTCAAGCTGTACATACCCCCCTGTGATAAAGCCCTGAAGGTGCGCTGTGCAACTTCTCTACTGGACTCTGGAAGTGGGCATCACATTAATATATGATCCTCTTTGTAAGTAATAGTCTTTTGGTGACACAGTTCCTACTGTTTGGGACTGGTTCATTTTCCAGAGTGATGAAAAGAAAATCCCATCATACAGTTTTAAAGAAGCAATAATGGAGCACTCTTGTATAATGCTTTTTATCCCAAAACATCCCAATTCATATGCAAACACACACACACAAAACTGCCTCACACATTACAGAAATTCAAGTACCTCAGGGTTGTTACGAGACAAAATTCTTGTCATAGCACCTCTTATGACTACATATTTTATTGTGATACAATTTCTAAGCTTATTTTAGTCCCTTCCTTGAGGTAAACAGCAATGTTCAGAAAAACATATTAGTACACTTTCTAGTTTTGAAGTGCAAGGGGTTTAAGCACACACTTTTAAATAGGAAAAGAAAAAAAAAATCAAACCAAGAGAGTTTTTTAAAGAATTTAGAGCACACTTCGCCATGTGCCAAGAGATTATTCTGTCCCTTGTGTATTTGACACAGGCTCCTCCTGCATCAAAGGTACCCCTCTAAGCTGAAGCCCATGGAGCTGAAGCATAGCTCCGATGCGCCGATCATGCTCGTGTTTATAGGTTCCAGGGAGTTTCTTCCCCCTCCTCTCCAGTGGTGCGTGCCAGAGGTC
>NW_009259798.1:550031-572492 GCF_000687185.1 Egretta garzetta
CTGACAGCCGAAACAGATGATGCCGCACACCACCTATGTAAACAGAAATAGGCGCTGGGGCTGATGTAGCACAGAGATATGACCCTGCCCATAGAGCCGCTGAGTCTAGACTCCAGATGTGTTCTCACTATTACCAGGCCAATTCAGATCCAACTGGTAAATATTTCTACCAGATGACAGTGGGCTCGGTTACAGAAATGAGGACAAAGGACAAAAATAGGCAGAAAATGAGTACTGGGCATTATTGCTGCTTAGAAAAATATTCTGCATAGTTTTAGAGATGTTAAGGGGCAATTATTTAAATAGATCGTATACATTCTTTTATTTTCTTACCATGTTCAGCTGAAAAAGTTCCAAGGCAAACTGAAGGCTATTTAGGCAAATTAGTCACTTAAAATGAACTGAAACAGAGGTCTGTAAAGGATAAAATAAAATTTATACTAGGACTTTACCATATGGACATAAAGAAATGAGGAAAAACCATAGTGTTGATAACCTCAGGCTGGTAACTACCAGTTTATTGGGAAGTGAGTGTTGTGTGATTTATTTACAGAAATGGGTGATTATAGAACAAGGACGCTCTACAGAAACAAAATTCAGGACAGAAACCCCCGCCTGCTGGTGTTTCATCTCCCCAGCTGTAAGATTGTGACTTCTAGTCCATGTGGCGTTCAGAACACCGTAAAGTGTGTCAATTAAGCAGCAACCAAGCACCATTGAGGCAATCAAAGCTCTGACAAGTTTTAAGAGGTTACTGGTTTGCATCTGCCTCAGACAACTAGAATGAAGCAACAGAGATCTGCAGTGATCTGGGTTCTTTTCTTATGTCTTTTTTTTTAATATATGGTATCATGCCACATAACCACAGGCAAAAGATTTGTCTTTGCAGAGATGTGCAGTCCTAGATGGTGTATGCTAAGGGACAGTAAGCACAGGAGAATACAACTATATCCTTTATGAAGACATTTGTAATTTGCACAAATATTGAGTCCCATGTTTGCAAGATGACTGCCAATAAGTGATTCCAGCAGGAGATATGTGAACAGGAGATATGTGATCAGAAGCTACATGACTTTAAATGGTCTTCTTTGCTAATACAGATTGGGAAGTGTAAGAGTCCTGCTTTTCAAATTTCATTATGAGCCTTCCTGAGATTAATTGTCTGGCTGATGAGTAAGACAAAAGTCACAGTATATAAACATAGGTAAGATAGAGAGTTTCATCTATAAAAGGAAATTAATAAACGAAGGTGGTTTTTTTTTTACTTTTCTTTCACACAAGCAGAAGTTTGTATGAATGTTGTTATATAGTTTTGCAAACCATTTATTAGAATAAAGATATTTCCTAACACGTCTATTACCGAATGCATCGGTGGGAAATGTATAACGTCAGCTTTGCAATAGAGTATTTTGGGGGTGGTTTTTCTTCACCCCAGTAATTGGTAGCCAAATAGTTACTTTTATGACACACACACATATGGGTAAGTAAAAGAGCATTCAGATCAGCAGAGATTGGAGCCATGCTATCTATAAAAGCAAAGTCAGAAATGGTTTAGCTATTAAAATGATCACATTAAACAAGGAATAGCCTGGTTCCTCACTTTGGACTCATAAACCAGCAGCAGGAGCTTTGAACTGAAGAAGAAAGGCTACCCTAATCTAAATGTTCCTTGAGATGACCATTTAAATAGTTAACCTTCTAGTTATGTTATAACTACAACTTTTTCTGTGCACACCTGTGAAGCTATTACTTTGTGTTCAAGCGACAGAGTGGGTTTACTTACTACTTGGCGCCCGTTGCACTATGTTTCTTTGCTTTTTCTCTTCCCTCTCATCTTCCCTTTGTGTTTCAGGAGCTCTAGCCAAATGTTAAATATTCTTAAGGAATAAGTTTGCGAGCACTGGTACAAAATGGTTTGTCTGACTACTCGGAGAATATCAGTATATACTCTCTGGTGAGCCGTACTGTACCGTGAAATCGCTGCATTTAATTGGGTTACAGCTGCTGATCATTTTGTGCGGTTATACTGGGGGTTTACTAACACATTCTCTAACAACACAGTTTCTTTTCTAAGACCTTTTCACCCATATATAGAGGAAAAGAAGGTACAAGTCTGAGGATATGTGAACCTAGAAAGGCGAGAGACTGAGGCTCTTTCTTGGTACAAAACCACACTGTTTTATTCTTCTATAGGAAGTACTCTTTTAGCATTTATTCACTTAGTGGCTTCACACCAAGCTTCCTGGTACCAAAACAAAAATATTTAAAATGCAAATAAATTAGACATATAAGGCCTGAAGACACTGAGGACACAACAGAAGTTTTGATTTTAGTGGAGAACAAAGAAGAGAACTGAGCAGACACCACAAGAAAAAAAAAAACCCAAACAATTTTTTGTGTCCTTCACCAGAGGATCCCTTCTCTTCCATCACTGTCTGTTCTCAACATGATCAGCATCTAAGAACTGACCCCATTTTCCACCCCTTTCTCTCCTGAGAAGAGCTTTTTAAGCAGTGGATAGCTCTTTAATCTGCTGGCTTCCTGTAGTTATTCACACCATGGTTATTCAGCAACTTCACCTCACTGACCAGGTCAATGAACATACTTGAGGCAATATCACATAGTACTGTCTACAGAATATTAAACTATAATGGACTTTAATCTCCCACAGCCTGCCTCTCAGAAAATCTGCTGACTTCCCAGCCTTCATCCCCATAAATCATACAAGAATCACCTATTTTCAGCAGACTGGGTGTAGGTGAGGACCTTCATGTCCTAAGAGTATCAAACTTTAAGAATGGAATGCCATATCCCATGTTTTGTTTATTAAGGGAAATGCTAAATGTCTTCAGCCTGAAGTTTAGTTATCTCAAAGGTGTACACAAACCTTTTTTCTCTAGAAAAAAAGCATGGAAATTAAAGGGTGGGAGAAACAGAGATAGAAACCTGTGAGCTAACTTAAAGCTAAGAACAAGAAATGCGAAACAACTGACATCTTTAGAGGCTGTAAATACCATGCCAATAACATCCAAATTGCCACAAAGGCTACAGATATGGTTACATCACAAAGTGTTTATCATGCAAGCAGATATTCACAAACAACATTTTTTCAAGAAAATTTTAACCTAGAATCTGGAGGAAGTAAATTTTGTTCCAAGCTACTATTGATAACCATGATGAATCAGATTTTTGAAAAACTGCCTGAAATACACTCATCGATGATTGCAGTTCTGCACGTAAATATTTGTTTGCCCATACAAATGCAATTTGTATAGAGATGCACACATATTAAGTAAAGATACCATCTATACTGTGTAAAAGAGTTACTGCTTATTCCCTTCTTTTCCCTTTCCCTTTCCCTCTCCTCCCTTTCCCTTTCCCTTTCCCTTTCCCTTTCCCTTTCCCTTTCCCTTTCCCTTTCCCTTTCCCTTTCCCTTTCCCTTTCCTCTCTCTCTCTCTCTCTCTCTCTTTGCTTTCAACTTTGCCTGTTTTGCTTCTTTTTAAACAGTCCCATAGGCCTTTATTTGCACTTTTAGACTTCAAAATATCTTTAGACATCCAGTTGTGTGCTTGTGTACAACATTTAGTTCAATACCCCTAGAACATGTGGGTTTCTTGATTTTTATCCAAATTATTCTAAAAAATTTTCATCTGGTCTTTGGTCACTGATTGTCCACAGGACATCAGAAAGTAATTCACAAAATAATAGTGCATTTCAGTTTGGGAAAGGGAAAAATATATGCATATAAGTTTTCATGCAGACAAATGACCAAATGGAGGAACATAAAAGTAATGAATGGATGTTTATTTTAGCAAATAAGAGCTGTTATGGTAGTACTGCATAAGATGATCCATGTGTATTTTTTTAAAGGGTTAAGACATCTTTTGGTTCTTTTTAAACCAGCTACATTTTCTATGGATTAAAAAAGGTGAGAACCACTGCTCCAGAAAATCTCTACCATACTGATGGGTACAATAGAAAGTAATTAATGGCTATATTTGTTAGATACTTGGTATGTGAAGGAGAGAGCCTAAATCAGAAAGCCAGTTAATTTGCAAGCAAAAAAAAACCTCTGAGAGTGCAGAATTTCCAGAGGCTGAACAAAGAAGCCATGGCACTAGCATATAATGGGCCCACACAGGAAGTTTCTGGGCAGAAGACAGGAAGCGATGGGAACTTGGTCATTCCTAGTGGGAGCCAGGAGGGAGCTTGAATTCATTGAGGAACCAGCCAATTTCAAGACAAGCTGTCCTCGTTCAGGAAGAAAACCTCTTTGATTCTGGAGACAACTCATGTAAGAAAAGGATCCTCATCTCCAAAAAGCCTCCAAGACGACTCCAGCATAAACCTGAAGTATGATCCAGACCATGAAACTGTTGGCCTATAGCAGGGAAATGAGAATAGGGATTCTATTTTTTGCTTTAATCTGGGGGGTTTTTTTACTAAATCAATACAATTTTACCCTTTATTTTTTAACTAAAAAGAACAATGTTTAAAAAACAGAATACAGGTCTGTATGGGTAAGCCTACACTTAGAAATTATTCAATGCCGGGAAATGTTCCCAAGGGCTGGCAACTGATCACTTATGTTGTTAAACTGTCAAAATCGTCCCAGTACATTTATAGCCCAGGCCAACAAGCCCCATCCCAGACAATTCCTGGGCATGGTGCAGGAGTGAGCATTGGCCAAGGACCACTCCAGTAGGCATTTGGGATGGGGCCATCCTGTTTGGAAGGTAGGAGAGTTGAACAGTGTGAATACCAATCATTTCATTCCAGTTTGCCTTAGTGCCAGAGAACCGCACAATTAATTTGCTAGCATAGATATAGACTCTGTATGTGCATGTGCTGTGTTTACCATGGGGTCCTAAAAAGGCAAATGTTAAACTGGCAATATCAGGCCATTCAGTAGGACTATGGAAACTGTATAAGAACTGCAAGAGGTATGTTATTTTGTTTGAGGGCTAAAACATCAGTATCACAAAGAGGAAGAGATCCCATCCTTGACTGTTGGGATTTTCACTTAAATCAGTTTTACAGAATCACAGGGTGGTTGAAGCTGGAAGGCACCTTTGGAGATTGGGGTGGTTGAAGCTGGAAGGCACCTTTGGAGATTGTCTAGTCCAACCCCTGTGCTCAAAGCAGAATCAAGTAGAGCAGGCTGCCCAGGACTGTGTCCATTCCATTTTGAATAACTCCAAGGATGGAGACTTCACAACTTCTTTGGGCAACCTGTTCCACTGCTCAACCACCATTATAGTAAAAAAGTTTTTATGTTTGAACTGAATTTCTTTTATTTCAGTTTGTGCCCATTGCTCCTCATTCTTTGACGGGACACCACCAAGAAGCGTCTGGCTCCAGGCTGATCAGTTCCAGCTCTCTCAGCCTCTCTTCATATATCAAATGCTCCAATCACTTCATCCTGTTCATGGTCCTTTACTGGACTCACTCCAGACGTATGCCCACGTCTACTTGTACAGGGAAGCCCAGCAATGGACCCAGAACTCCAGATGTGTCTCACCAGGGCTGAGCAGGTCACCTCCCTCGACCTTCTGGCAAAACATCAAAAGAGGAAAAAAAATTTTCAGAACATTTATCTAGTGATTTCTAGATCCTTCCACAGAATGATATCAAAGTGGAAAAATAAATTAACTCAGTTCACAACATGCTTGTAAATCAACTTTATAGACTCTTGTGATATTTTTTTTAGTGGGAGTTTTTCTGGTTTTGCACCTAAGATGCCTCATTAGATATCTTACATTCTCGTAATAAGAAAATAAAAATATATTCAGAAAATTATGCATAACAAGGAATACCTTTGCAGTATTGATTAAATTATGCTAGTAAAGTTGGGATGATGGAAACTGATTAATATTAAGAGTAGTTCCAAGTCACTTGAAACCACAGCCCCACTTTTCTGTAGCATTAGTCTATACAAATAATGGAGACCAATTGCTAATGTTTACTACAACACTGTCTGTAGTTGTCTGGAGCTATGTTAAGCATGATTAGGGCTTCCATATTTAAAACTCGGGTTAGAGTTGTAAACTAGGCACGTTTTTGGTTCATCTTTTCAGTTACTGTTGACAAAGGCACTGCAGGATGTTCAGTATTATGAAGTATAAATATTTTTAATCAAGTACATAGATTGCCTCTAGCAATGTTCAGAATCATTTAGAAATAATCTGAAGGCTGAAAATTTGGTTCACTGACAACATCCACTTCCTCTCAGCTTTTAATTTGGCACATTTCATTAATAATGTCAGACTAACACATTATCCCTGGCACATGGTAACTGGAGGATAATTATCTCTGGATGCCATGCTTGTAAGGCTCTGTCTTTACTATGGGGATCCCACAGTGTGCCCTGCAGCCTTCATATCCTGATAGGCCAGATCATAAAATCTGCTTAGAGGTCAACATGACTCCTTCCCATCAGATTTCATCTTTCCTAGAGCCCCAAGTTTGAATAGTAGGGGAGTGTGGTGTGCACACTGCTCTTGCCTGGTAGGAAATCACAATGCAGAGGGAACATACCCAAGGTTTCACTAGTGAAGATACAACTCCTTCGTGAATCTGATGGTAGCATCAGTACTGTTCCATTGCAAGTAGGCTTCCCAAAGGGAGGACATGGAAGAAAATAAGATGTCTAGGACTGCACACACCATAGCATGTATCTCACGCTCGCACCCACATGGCATAGGAATGCACTCAGAACAGGGCAATGCCTCAAACACTTTGCTACATCCCCAGCAGGAAATGAAACAGGACTAAAGACATCATGCATCATTTTAAAGTACTGGCATATCCCTGGAATGGTTTTAATCCATGCCTAGCTGGCACCCCCATTAGGCAATCCCCAGCCATGGTTTAGTGCCAGCGATCATTGTCAGGAGCCAGTCCAGCCAAGGCGATAGAGTTCAGCAACACAAACACCAGCCCTGGTCCTGCTTTGTGCCCTAGCATAGACACAGAATGTGTAGCAATATCCAGCCTTGTTCTATAATACCAGGCATTTACATAAAGGAAAACTTACATAAAATGACCCATCCCAGAGGCTACTGTTTGATAAGATAGCGGGGAAGGATTGTGATGCTTGCTATTAACTTATTTTTTTTCTAAGAAGTGCCCTGTTTTCTGTGGTTTTGTGCAGCATCTAGCACAACTGGGTCATGGTCCTAATTTGGGGATATTGGAGACTACAGTGAAAACAATGCACATAGTTCAAGCCAAACTCTTTACTCAGTCCTCTAATTTAATCACAGTGTATTTCACATGGCTAAGAATTTGCAACATCAAATTTTTTTTCATTGTGAAAGCCAAACTGACATATGGGTGACTATAGGCACCACAGTATATTTTTGTTACTGACTTTTCCCAAGCAACCTTCCCTACTTTTCTTGCAAACTAAGACAAACATGAAGGTTGTTATTTATCGTGTTTGACTTTTTTGATTAATTGATATCTCCCAGGGTAAAATAAGAAACCTTTACAGTATCTATCTCTAAAGTCCTGCAGAACATAACAGCTATACTCTTTACTAATTCCATTTTAAGTCGTACTGATGGGTTTGTCTCTTTCAATTGAGCATTTGTTCTACAAAATAGCTGAAATCCTTCCAGGTAATATCTTTCTTTCTCTCATTTCCCCATTAACTTTTCTTTTGTTTTGCTCAAAAGTCTTCATGTCATATATCCTCAGGCACAACTTCATTACATGGTGGTTGCAACTCTATATTAGCAGTCATCTTTCTACAAAGAAAAACACAGTTCATTTGCACAAGGAAGGTCATGGAATTTTGCTTAAAGATTAGCAGAGAATATGACATGGAAATTGCAAGCTTTTAGTAACTGGCCAGCCTGAACAGGCCTGACACCCAATAGTTATCTGGCTATAATCTGTGAATATTCTATCTCTCACACAATGCTGCTTCTGCTTTTGGTAATTATTACTGTATTGTGATCAAGAAACTTCAGAAAAAAAATTGGACACCATTGTTCTAGGCCCCCTACAAACATCCAGGCTCCTAAACAGCAAATAGATGTAGAAGAGAGAAGAAAAAAAATTAGAGCAGCAAAACTATCCATTCCAAAGGGATGTATTCCAAAGTGTGATCATTTGTCAAGCTGAGGAGAGGTCTCCCAATTGCCTTTTTCTAAAGCAGTGCTACATCCAGTGTAGAGCCTTCCTTCTGAATGCAATTTGAAAATGCTTTAAACAGATTTCAGTGAAATGAGGATGGCTCTAGCTCATTGTATTATCACTTCATTATATTATTGCATTGCAGTAGTATCTGGAGGATTCACTCACATACATAGGCACTGTAAAAAACACGGAACCTTTCCCCACAAGTTTACACTTAGCAGTGAATAACTGATATGAAATACTTGATGTTCAAAACCATGTTTAGAAGAATTGAAACTTCTTATTTTGGAAAAAAGAAATCCATCTCATGTTCAGGGCTGTTCAAAAAGAATGGGCTAATTTCCAGCCAAGTGTGATTAAAAGCCCTAAAATGTTATGTGGATTTTATAAAGACAGGTTTGTTCAGTCACATAAAAATTTTAGTGATAAAAGTAGCTTCTGTTTCAGACTAATAAAAAGTTGAATCTGCAAAAGAATCCTCAGCATAAGAAGGACAATTGACCTGTCACTCTTTTCCCATTAAACCGTCTATAATAGAGGTCAGATAAACAAAGTATAGTCTGATGGAGAGCGACGCTTTATTCTCTTTTACTGAAACTAACATATTTTTTCAACTGAAGTACTGAAGCATTATCTTCTACATTATGTGCATCCATTGGAATCAGTTTATACAGACTCATCTATTAAAAACACATGTAAACCCAGGTCACACCCATTATGCTGTTGCATACAACCCTCCAACAGGCTTAACATCTGCTTTTGCAACCTGCATTTTGGTCAAGTTGTGTGCATATGTGTCATTAGCAAATCCACAATATTAGTTTCCTGATCTGTGTACTGTTAAACACTCCAGAAGAGGTTTGGGGTTGAAACTTACAGTTGCAAAACCCATCATTTCCAGAAGCCCATAGGCAAAAACTGTTTCTCTATGGTTTTACACACTGAACATTTCCTGTTACATTCAAGTCACATTGAGTCCAAAGGGTGTGGTACACAATTAGGCACACTGTTTTGTTAAAATAATTGTCTAACGTCCATCAAATGAAGAAGAAAACCTAGATCATTTCCTGAGACTTGCTGGAACCAGTGGCTCATGTTAATAAATATATTTACCAAAAAACCCTCAGAAAGTAACTTCTTGGGGTTTTTTTCTTTTGTGTTTTTTTTTGTTTGTCTGTTTGTTCATTTGTTTTTTATTTTAGTTTGGAGTTTTGTCAATCCTTCCTTTTCTATTGTCTTGTAGGGAATGGAAGCATCAACTAGTACCTAATAGCATCTGAGCTCTCAAAAGAAAAAGCAATCTCTAAATTCTTAAGCACTGTCTCAGGGCTTTCTTCAAGACCTTCCTGCTTTAATTTCATTTAACTGAGGCTTGGAACAGAACTTCTTTGGAGTGCAGAACAAATTAATTCACATAAGCTTATGTAGGACCTCCTATGTTCCTGTGCTGACCACTAGGAGAGAGTAAAATTCATATGTATTACCTTTTCCTCCTGTAAGTAGAGTCGTCATAGCCCTGCAGCCATAGTACACCAACTCAAATTCCTACATGGCATAATGAGAAACCTGATTTGCACCACTCAGGGCACCAGTATAACCCCATACACACTTTTCCCATGATGCAAGGTTCCAAGTCATTGAAACTGTAAATTTCAAAGTCACAGTGATTAAAGGAAGTCAGGATATCAAAGGCATCTGAACAACAGAAAGTTAGCATAACAGTCTTCAGCTTTGTCTCTAAAAAGGTCAGTAAGACATCAGTTGACACTTTGCCTGAACTATCAAACTGTGTCTGGTGCACTGCTTTTCATGATGTGGGTAGTTACTATAGTATAGACACCTAAATACCATCAAAACCATGATATTGCCACTGACATGGGAAGATCTAGGATCTGTCCATGTAAATAGTCTTCCAGGTTATCCAGTAGGTGAAAGAGCACTGCAAGGCATCCCACTTGTTTAACACCATTTTAGCTGTGTTGGGAAGTACTTCTGCTATATGAGCACCTGACTTTCTCTTATATCCAATTAAAAGCTATCATTTCCCTTGAAAGCCATTAAACAGTGGGCACAAAGGCGATTAAGATCTATTTCTCCTTTTATTGACTAAGGAGGATGCTTGGGCACTTATTAAGGAAACACTGCCAGTGTTTTAGGTATGCAGATTAGGTGCATTGGTCCAACTTGAGCTAGCTTCCTCCTTATCACCATTCCATTCACCATTGCATTTTCAGCATTAATGTTAATGGCATTTCATAACAGTTTGCAGGAGCCTTAATGTATTTTCCCTAAGTTTTCACTGTAATCTTCTTCAATAATAATATTTTTGTAATAACATTAAAAGAAAGAGAGCCAAGATGTAATGCCAGTGCAAAACAAGAAACTATATTCTGCTACACCCTCAAAGGAACTGATAGCTCCTTATTGATCTAAGGCATGCTTTCAGGGGCATGGGAAGATGGAAAATGGAATATTAATGGATAAAGATAGATTGTTGCAGGAAGAGAAAATAATGAAAAGTAGCTAAAAAGAGTAAGATGTTACCCTTCTTACAAAGCTGATGAAGAAAAACAGAAGGATAGAGAATTATAGAATGGATGACATTTTTTGCACAAAATTTTTTTTATTTCTTTGCGTACATCTATGTAAGCGTCTACAGGATGCAACATAGGTCTACATACTCTTCTCCTATTTGGTGAATATGCATGACTTGAAGGAAAGCTATGAAGTCTTCGGAATCCTTTAAACCAAAGTTCATCATATCCCCATACTTTTACTAACCTTTTTGTCCTCAGAATCATCATATGGAGATGTACTGGGTTTGTGTGGCAAGGTTTTCATAGCTGGAGGCTACAGGGGTGGCTTCTGTGAGAAGCTGCCAGAAGCTTCCCCCATGTCTCATAGAGCCAATGCCCGCTGGCTCCAAGACTGAAAGGCCAAGCCTACCAGCGATGGTGGTAGCACCTCTGGGATAACATAGATAAGAAGGGGGAAAAAACCTGCTGTGCAACAGCAGCCAGGAGACAGGAGTGAGAATCTGTGAGAAACAACTCTGCAGACAGCAAGAAAGGGGAGGAGGTACTCTAGGCACCAGAGCAGAGATTCCCCTGAAGCCCATGGAGGCCCACAGGGGAGCAGATCTCCACCTGCAGCCCAGGGAGGACCCCATGCCAGAGCAGGTGGATGCACCGAAAGGGGGGTGTGACCCCATGGGAAGCCCATGCTGCAGCAGGCTCCTGGCAGGACCTCTAACACCATAGGGAGAGGACCCCAGGCTGGAGCAGGTTTGCTGGCAGGGCTTGTGACCCCATGGGGGACCCATGCTGGAGCAATCCATTCCTGAGGGACTGCACCCCATGGAAGGGACCCACAATGGAGCAGCTCATGAAGAACTGCAGCCCGTGGGAAGGAGAAGTTCATGGAGGACTGTCTGCCGTGGGAGGGATCCCAGGCTGGAGCAGGTGCAGAGTGTAAGGATTCCTCCCCCTGAAGAGAAAGAAACAGCAGAGACCATGTGTGAACAACCTCAACCTTAACCTCAACCTCAACCTCAACCTCAACCTCAACCTCAACCCTCATTCCTGTCCCCCTGTGCCACTGCGGGGGAAGGAGGTAAAGAAAACTGGAAGTGAAGTTGAGCCTGGGAAGAAGATAGGGGTGGGGGAAATGTTTTTTGAGGTTTAGGTTTTATTTTCTCATTACCCTACTCTGATTTTATTGGTAATAAGTTAAATTCATTTCCCCAAGTTGAGTCTGTTTCACCTGTAACAGTATTTGGTGACTGATCTCTCACTCACCTGTCCTTATCTCGACCCATGAGCCTTTCATTACATTTTCTCTCCCCTGTCCAGCTGAGGAGGGGGGATGATAAAGCGGCTTGGTGGGCACTTGGCATCCAGCCAAGGTCAACCCACCACAGGAGAACGCTTTAAAAACTGTTCTCTGGAAAGATGATGTCCCTGCAAAGCATCTCTGAACATCTCTGTACAGTAAAAATGTGATTCTTCAGCACTCTCTCAGCAATGAACATCTTCCAAATGTCCCTGGAGCAGGGGAGGGAGAAAGAAGAGAGAAGACTAAAGGTCAAAGCAGAAAGACAGAAGTATTTTTCTTGGGAACACACCCATTTTTTCCTTGAGGAAATAATTCCCATATTGGTATGATCTGCAATGCCAACCATGCTGCTACAGATCCTACTAAGACAAATTATTACAAAAGGTCTCTAGCCCTAATATTTCTTATTTTTTAACACTGAATGTGACAGTCACTGTATGACTAACTTTTTATCCCAGGTGCACTTCTGTCTGTATCAAGAAAGCTGCAATTCAGCTTGTAATAAATATGACCGATTATAATCAGTGGATTTTGAATTTTTCACTTTAGACGTGATTTATAAAGATTAGTATCTATATATCATGGTTCATAGAAACAATATAGAAAAGGCAATTATTAGAGCTAATTAAAATTCACACATCTGGGCCTATGGAAAAAAACACTTCAAGATAACTATTTATCTACCCAAATTGATATCAGACACAGTGAGAGTGCAAGAAAGACAGATGGATGCTATATTTCTGGGAACATATACTCTGCTAGCTGGTAAAATGGTAGATGTGTTTTGCTCATATCTCCATCTCTACTTGGGAAAAAAGCAGCCCTCAGGTTCCAATATAGAATGACACAAAACGCGACTTGTGCAAATGTAACATGTTGGTGCAATTGAGAAGACCTCACATATGTTGAATTGATCACAGCATGGCATCAGCCACTTGGGGCACTTGGTTAATGCATTTAATTTAGCACCATAATTGCTGTATCAGACCATACAAATTGCCAAGCTATTTATTTTTCTGTGTTTAAAACTAGTGATTTTCCTTTCTTTTACCATGTACTATTTACTATTTTTATTTCCTTCTTTGGTCTCTCTCTCTTCTTTATTTTAAGGAAGTTGTCTGTGACTAGTAAAATATGCTTAAGTAGAATCTGTGACACTTTCAAATATAGGAAACTGCTCATTTCTGACTGTAGGGTTTCTTAGGCCGATGAGATTGACTGGATTGTGGTCTGATTAATCCTGCAGCTTTGCCACCTAATTTGCTTTTGACTTGTTTATTTGTTAGAATGAAATCAGCAGATACATTTTCCTACCACATTTGTCAAGCCAAAAGAAATGCTCCAAAGTAACAATTTGTTTCATTAATATTTATCCCATGAAAACATTTGTCTGACAAATTTAATGAACAGCTGAAAGTACTGAGTAGTTCTTAAGGTGCTTCATAAGAAGGATGAATATATCAGGTCACATATTTGAGGTCTCTGGTTGTGTGTGAAAACTATGAAAGTAAGCCATGGTATATTACAGGTTGAGCAAAGATGGAAAAATAGAAGGTTCCTACTCTAGAGTTGACAATACAAGGAAAAAATAATACTAATACCCAAATCAAAACAACAGAAATTAATGCAATAAAATGAATTAGCATAGGAAGCTAATCCTATGTATACTTACTGGGTTTCATATATCTATGATGTCTGCACAGGAATTGTCTGCCTGCTCTTTACCATCCATGTAGGGAGACGCATGTGAACTTCAGGATAAGATAAATCCATGACTCCTGTCTGACTTGACTACTGAGGGAATCAGGACTAGTTCAGATATAGCTTCCTCATAAGAAGCACTAACATTTGAGCAGGTGTATCCCACTCAAGCTGCCAACTATTCCTATGTTTCTTGTAGGTTTCTCAGCAGAGGAAAGCTTTACAGAAAAGTTTTGGAGAAGAAGAAGATAGTACTGTGGACGATTATGGTTTTTTTTCATTCATGTACCAAGAAGTCCTTAGGAGAAGACACAAAAAAATACCATGACATGACAGAAACTGACTTCAAGTGCTAAGGCCAGAAATCAACATCTCACAAACAAATAAAAATGGAATGGGAAGAGGCTGTAAAGGGCTTTGAAGATCAAGACAGTGACTGATTGAAAAGAAAAAGGGAAAACACCAAATTGATATATAACTTACTTGACATAGCCAAAGCAAGAATCTATGGACATTATCTTTACAGCAGAAGACAGAGGATAGATATAAAAGGGCAAAACTGTATCTCTGAAGTGATGTTAGTATTAGTTGAGATTAAAGATGTTGGAATTAATTGGGAATTAAGACATAAAAAAATGTGTCTGGACAAAAGTTTTCACAATGTGGAACAATGAGAAGGAACACACCTTATACACCTTAAAGATGTTCCAGGAAAGCATCCACAAGACCTAGCCATACTGTGGATGGCAGAACGTGGAAAGATGCCCAAGTGAAAAACAACACTGAATTATATAAGTGACAAGCAGGATTATGTCATTGTGGTGAAGAAAAAAAAAGTGAAGAGTTGAAGAGTTAGAACTTGGTTTGACTCAGGTTGACCTTTAAAAAGACTTGTAGGCATCCACAAGGACATAGTGTAATAGCTGAGATTTTTCTGTTGGTAGAAAAGGAGAGACATCTGAAGGAGAGCTCTGTCTGTGAGTCATCTGCAAAGAGACAGTAGTTGGGTTTGCATGTGTTAGTCAGAGGTACAATATAGAAGGAAAGGAGAGTAAGGAAAAAAAGAGAGTGAGTCTTATTAAGGGATAATCAATGAGAAGGAACTATCAAAGGAAAGACTTGAGTTATCAGAAATGTCAGAGGAAAAACCAACAGATGTTGACACCTTGCAAGCCAAGGGATGATGGGATTTTAAGAGCATAGCTGATTATGTCAGACATCTGACAAGATTGAGAGAACAGGGTACTCCGTATAAGATTTGGCTAAGAGGAGGGCATTTGAAATGCGACAAGAGTGATTTCAACTGAATGAAATTGATCCATGTTGGGCTTGGGGAAGACAGGAGTCTTGGAGTCTTGGAGTGACAGGACATAGCACTCACATGAATAAAATGCAAGTGGGGCAGTAACTGAGAAAGTAAATGGGGACGAGGGTGAATTGCTTTGAATAAGAGATATTAACACAAGGGTCACAAGAAGAATAAGAGAGGAGCCATCAATACCTTCATTTCTTCAAGAGAAGAGAGAAGATTCTGTCCCTCTACTCACATTTGTTCCCTTGCTACCAAATTTCTTTAGTAATAATCCCCATTTTGTTAGTCATGCTACTTTATCACACTAACAACATAGCAAAGGGACATCCCAGTATTCCACTGTTAGATTTCCAGACCCTTCCTCATGAAGGTCTAGGCAGGGCAACTGCCTGGTACTACTGCAAAAAGATTGCCAGCTTGCACTCACTGATAGTTAAATATGTCTCTCTTTTGGGGCTTATATGAATATAACCTGTCCCCATCTTCTTTCAAGCCAGCAGTGTCTATCCCGGTCAGCAAGCTTCTGGCTCTCTAGCCACAGATGGTCTCTCTGGTAGCATGGCTACTGACTCTGATTTTTATTGATCAGCAGCAGACAAACCTCGCTGTGCACGCAAGCTCAACAGCTGCTATTTCTTGAGCAGTTCATAATTCATGCTTTCTAACTTTACCTATAGTACATTAACAGATCTGCACTTTGCTTTTTTTGAAAGCAGAAAAGAGGGCAACAATACTGATGACACTGGAAACCATGAAAAGCAGACTTACATTATGTGAGTGGGAAGGTGGAAGAGTCATGCTGAGGTAAGACCAGGAGATGGTCAAAGACGATGAATTCTGAAATAGCCTCTTGTACATGATCAGAGGTCTAAAACAATCAACACCTGAAGACCGAGTCATGTGAATGACCCTTTAGCAAGCTGGAGAGTTGTACCAAAGCTGAGGATTGAATGAAGAGCCAAATCAAGCAACACAGAGCTAAGGCAGGGTCATGAGTATGAAAGTTAATGTCAATGATGGTGCAGAATAGAAGATTATAAGGGAAGGAAGAACAAGCTGTCAGAGTTAAGCTGGGATGTAGATGGGTAGAACAAGGTAGAGAGCAAAAGACATCAACGTGTTACAGGAGTGGAAATGAGTCAAACACAGGGAAGGGTATAAGGGAAAGAACTTGGTGGTATGAATCTATTAATAATGTGCATCCTTCAGCACTGTGTTTGTGATTTGGGAGTTGTATCCTACTAGTACTAAAACATAGTACTTTATATGATGGCACTCCATGCTATTTACATTGCCTCAGTTCTCCCTCCAGGATATCAAGAATTAACAGAGCTTACTGTTTTCTGCCCTTCCACCATACACCAGCAGTGGGACTACAAACCCACTCCCTCTTTTTTTTTAGGCTCTTAGTCAAACTTTTTTTTTTTTTTTTTTTTCTGCATAAATATAATAGGTTTATTAAGTTTCTCTGTCTCTGTATTTGTTTCCATGTTAACTCTCTGATATCATTCTTTACCCAGGTTTTACCTTCACTACCCTTAGTAGTGTCTGTTCTATCAAATTAAGACTGAATCTGTCCCAACTCAAGCATGACTGAAAATTATTACCATTCTGATGGCTGTTCAGTGCCCTTTCTGAAATGAACTGTAGTCCCGGTCCAACTCGTGGTGGATGGTCCACATCTCCCAAACACTGTTACAGCTGGCACTAATTGGCACACTTGTTCTCAGTCTTAGCAGGCAGGTTAAGCACCAGATTGTGCGATGAATTATTTTTCTACTCCTAGGTATGATCTGCCTAGGTCAAAGTTGAATCAGAACACAGAGGCAGGGAAGGAAAGCCCAAGTAATTGCTGCTTTTGCTGTATCTTCTCTGTGACTCAGGTCACCAGGGCTTTTCAGATTTCATGATCTCTAAGGTAAATGTAAAACAAAGTCACTTACGAGATGTCCCTGAAAAACTATTTCTAGAGCATTTTTATAATTCTGCAGTGACTGATAGTGATCTGAACACTGACACAATAACAGGTTGGCAGAAACATTTTATTACTTTAATTGTGGTTGAGAAGTAATTCTGTAAAAAGAAAGAGGGAACTTGTCATCCCACGCTTCAGTGGGATTCTCAGACATATTCGGATAGAAGCCGAGTGCTATGAATGTCAGATGGTGGGTCCCCCAGGCTCCCTGGCAACCTGCATGAGACTAAGAAAGAGGCAACAGCTTGCTTCAAGTATCCTTCGTAGAGATGACATAGTTAGATAAACCCAACAGGGAGTATAGCACGTGGAGGGCACAGTCTGGTAAGAGGAAACCATTCCCTGTGGGACTGGCTCCATATTGCCACATGAAATGTTCAAAATACTGCTAGCCAGGAAAGTTGAATTTATTGCTTAATGAGCAGAGGACCCGGAAAAGATCATTGACAACTGCAGTGTAAACACAGCCACTTAATAGGGTGTTACTGAATGCCAAGAGGAAATTAAAAAAATCTGTCCTACAAGCAGCACTTTCTAGCGTATAGAATATGATTGGAATAAATAAAGAACACAGAAAGCATCTGTAGAGAACAGATGAGATATTAGATATGGTGGAAAGAAGAGAGGAACTTAAATCCAGAGCATTTTTTTTAGACTGCCTTGAGTAGAAGAGTCGTGAAAAAGAAATTATGAAGTAAGACAAGTTAGCGTAACAGCAGCAGAGTGACAGAGGTAACACAAAATGACACTGTGACATTATTAAGAAGCTCAGCAACACACTCAACCTCCATCACAATGTCATCAGGACAGATGGCAACAATTGGCAAAGACAAGGCACAGCATGTCTGGAAAGCAATAAGAGCCTATAGAAAAAAAAAATAATATGAGCAGCTATGGAAAACACAAGAGAGTACTACAGATTTTTCTAGAGGTAAAACAACAATTTACCCTCCACTCTATGTGTATTTGTCACAACTGCCTGATGGATATGACATAATTTCCCACTTTGTCAAAGCTTTGCAAAGAATCAGGGCTTTCATGGAACTCATTACTATCATTTATTATTATTCTTAGTACCTGTGAGCCCTATTGTGAAGGACTGCATCGTGCTAGGCACTTACCTAAATCAGAATTAAAAAATGGTCCCTGCAAAGTGATCTTACAGTCAAAACGCAGCATGAAACAAAACACTTGGGTGCAGATATGGGGGGGTATAATGAAAGAGGTTTGTCTTCTACGAATGTCAGCAAAGGTCATGGAAAAATGACAAAAAGAAGGAAGTAAAGCTATGGAGAGTAAGGAAGTATGGTTATTTGTTCATAAAGATCTCACTTTTAAAATTAATGGACAAAAAGACGGGACAGCCACAGCACAGGTAAAGGACATGAACTTAAGAAATAATAAACCTCAGATAGGAAGTAGAAACTCTAGGAAAAAATGTCAGAGGTAGATTATACCTTATGGTTATCTAATAATGGAAGAGAAAAGAGAAGCATCTGAGGCAGGGAAAGCACTAAGGAAACAAATTGTGGAGTAACAGACAAAACACCGGTTCAGGCAGAGCTGGTGTAAGCTGAGCAGGACACATGAATCTTATTCTTCCTGCACTGGCGGTGTCTGCCATGAAGTCCACTCAGTATCACTGAGCAATACCACCAAAAATCCAGCTTCCACATGTTGAGCTCCCACTGGAGGAGAAGCCTCCTCTGGCTAATTGAGCTCCTGGAGAAAACTTAGTAAAAATCTTCACCTAGTAGGGCAGTAGGTGCAATAGGGTTGAAGAAGGAGATCTTTCACTAGCCAATAATTAGAATTACATGGACTACAACCCACCTAGTGGTTGGGAAGGACTATCCACATTTTTTTTCTTAGTAGAAATTCATATTGTTTATTTCTGCCACTGTGTTTTTGCACAGACATATTTTGAACATGAGTTAAGGGAAATTTACAGAAAGGTAGAGAGCGGCAATACATAAAAAGCAATGTGAGAAGCCGTATGTGGCACCAGGCCCTGCTGTACAATTCCATGTGTGCTGGGTATTTGCTTGACCCTTCCCAGCTGTTGTGTACTTCCTGATCCCCCAGATGATATGAGCCCCTTGCCTGATCAGCTTCCAGATGCTATACTGTTCCCAATTCCTCCTGCTCATGTCTCAACGCCAACTCAGTTCCAGCTGCCATAACTCTCATCCTTCCTCACCAAAGAGCTCCCTACCCAACAGTTCCCCCAAATGTCATAACCTGCCTGACCCTCCCCAGCTGTTGCAATCCTCCTGATCCCACACTGTAAAACCTCTTTGATTTGTCCCCTTCCCAGCTGCTCTGCCCATTACTACTGAAAGCTGTGGTCCAGATCTTATCTCCTTGAAGTGTCCTACAAGTAAAAAAATTTACAATTGCAGCTCACAGATTCCTTGGTGAAACAGTTTTTGTTACAGGACATAACTTTGCAGCCAGGTTTCTGACAAACCTTCCTGCTGCAGTAGCTTTACAGTGGTAAAAATCTGACTTCATATAGATTTATTAGCATCTGGATTATTATGTAATTATATGATGTAATACATACTATATTGTATAACATGATATCAATATTATAATAAGTGTATATTATATTACAAATGTTAGTATTAGGAGATTATATAGAATAAACACATAAATAAATTAAATATAATAATAATATGCACAATATAATGCAATCAATATCTCCAGGATTTTCTTTATATGTATGGCAAATGAGAGGACACTCTGCACAGAAAACTGAGGCTCCTTTTACTTTATTTATGAGTTGACCCCAAAACATAGGCCTACTTTAAATACCCTCAGTCTTCTTTATCCCATTCTAACAGCATATTCCAAATCCTCAACTTGTATCCACTTCGCATTGTAAAACCTATGCAAAGAAGCACTGGCATAAAGAGAATCCAGAGGTCCACAGAGTTTAACATTGAGGTTCAGATGGTTTTTGCACATGGTTTATTACAAGTCAAGAAAAAAATCACTGATTTTTCAAACAAAATTACTAAAACTATTAGGGGAACAAGCTCATTATTCACATGATTTAGGTATGTGCTGTATATACATAAAAATGTTCACAAATCACAATTTGATACTATTTTGCATTAACAGTTTTCTCTGGAACTGCTAAAGAGCCTGTTATGCATAATTTGTTATAGTCTTTTAAAATGTTCAGTTATTTATTTAGAGGGAGAAGGAAAAAGACAAAACAAGGCAAAGCATATTACTTGGGTCACCACTCCTCTTACTCAAATAATCTGTACTGAGTATGTGGAGAACATATCTGCTCTTGATCTTAGTCAGCTGTACCCAAAGCAGATGAGCAGTCAACATAATAAGGTCTTCGGTTTTTCAGTACTGGGGCTACTCCACCTCTATCCACAATTTCCCAATTGTCTTGCATACACTGTTACAGGTGCTTTGATAGTTTTATTAACTGTCCTACCATGTTTCCTCTCATTCCACATCCATCTTAGGACCCTTAACCATATGCATTGCCTAAGTAAGCACTGGTACTAGCTATGGCTGGTCCCCAGCTGGGTATGTGATGATTCACTGCAATGTATGACCCACAGTAGCAGCTATAGGTATCAGGAATACCTGTTTGGGTAAAGGAATAGTGAAACAGTCAACAGTCTTACAAGCATGTCTATGCCATCATCTAGATCAGAGATTTGGCTACATGGAGTTAACTGAGAAAATGATGCCTTAAATCATTGTTGATAATTTTAACAAGAACTTTAGACAGCTCTAGACATGAGGAACTTGTAGATATGAAAAACTGATTTTCTATGATACCGGGGAAACACAGTGGCATGTCTCTCACTGTTTTGAAGAGGGGTTTGTTTGTTTTGGTTTTGAAAAGCACAGATTTCTTAATGACATTGCACATCAGTCTCTATAAATGGTAAAGGGCCATTTATGTCTTCTTTTAAAGAAGACAATGTAATCCAGAAACCATGTAGTTATCTCTGCCTTCATGCCTCTCTGTGCATCCTAGGAACAAATAAGAATAACCTTATCTCAGAGGGATCCCCTTTTATTTCAAAAATCTCTCCTAATTTCCCAAATCTGCAAAACTGGGCTATTAATCTCATCAAAGAAATTTCTGAAGTTCTTCCATTTCTGAAGTTCTTCCATTTCTGTTCAGTCATCCGCACAACACAGGTAAGAAAACAACACAGGAAACTGGAAAACAAAAATGACAGCAAAACATTTTAAGAAGTCGGACACACTTCGGTTTTCCTCAAAATTGACAAATTAAGTTCTTGCCTTATACTTCTGAATTTGTAGCAAACTACAAAATAACCTGATCAAGGTTTTTTGTGTTTGGAGCTTTTTTCACTAACATGCTAGGCTAAAACAAATCATATTGATGAGCTGACAGAGTGAATAAGCTAATGAAGGCAGTGTCAATTTAGAGAGGCAAACATGGGGGAATGTGAAAAACAGCTAATATTTATTTTTCAGTGAAAGAGATTTTTCAGACACCTTTCATGTATGTCCAAATTCAAATACAGTGTTTTCTATCTTTTTCCGTAATAAGGAAAAGGGCTATCCATTAAATGGTTTAATTTAATTTGTGGGCAGGGTAGCCATTAACACCTTCATTGTATAAGGATACAACTTCCAGTAGAATTTCTTCTCAGAAGGAAAAGACTGACAAGGACAGTGAAGGGCAGGCAAAAAGGTGAGAGTGGAGATGCAAAGAGACACTACAGGTACTCCTTGCAGCTGGTAAGTTAAATGACTGCCACAGAATTGGCAGCCTTTATTAGCAGTGGTCCTGTGGATGGCATTTTACAGATATGGAAGTCTGGGAAGTGCAGTTCAAATATTTTGAGCACAAGTAGGAAAACGAAGTTTTGCAAGGGAGTCAAAAGTTTAAAAACCTCCCATTCTCCTTTAGAGTTTCTGTGTGTATATAGAATCATAGAATCATTTGGTTGTAAACGTCCAACTGTACATGTCCACCACTAAACCATGTCCCTAAGCACCATATCTACCCATTTTTTAAATACCTCCAAGGATGGAGGCTCGACCACTTCCCTGGGCAGCCCATTCCAGAGCCTGACAACCCTTTCCGTGAAGAAATTTTTCCTAATATCTAACCTAAACCTGCCCTGACTCAACTTGAGGCCGTTTCCCCTCGTCCTATCACCTGTTACCTGGGAGGAGACCAGCCACCTCACTACAACCTCTTGTCAGCTGTAGAAGGTCTCCCCTCAGCCTCCTCTTCTCTAGCTAAACAACTCCAGTTCTTTCAGCCACTGCTCATCAGACTTGTGCTCCAAACCCCTCACCAACTTCACTGCCCACCTCTGGACTCATTCCAGTACCTCAACATCCTTCTTGTAGTGAGGGGCCCAAAACTGAACACAGTATTCAAGGTGCGGCCTTACCAATGCCAAGTACAGGGGAAGGATGACTTCCCTACTTCTGCTGGCCACACTATTCCTGATACAAGCCAAGATGCCA
>NW_009259798.1:572560-577908 GCF_000687185.1 Egretta garzetta
TGCTAGGCAGATTTCCAGCCACTCTTCCCCAAGCCTGTAGCGTTGCACGGGGTTGCAGGACCCAGCACTTGGCCTTGTTGAACCTCGTACAATTGGTCGCAGCCCATCAATCCAGCCTGTAGATCCTTCCTACCCTCAAACAGATCAACACTTACACCTGTCTTAGTGTAATCTGCAAACTTGCTATGGGTACTCAATCCCCTCATCTGGGTCATTGGTAAAGGTGTTAAACAGAACTGACCCCAACACTGAACCTTGGCGAACACCACTTGTGACTGGCCACCATCTGGATTTAAGTCTGTTCATTACCACCCTTTTGGCCCAGCCATCCAGGTTTTTACCCAGCAAAGTGTATGCCTGTCCAGGCCATAGGCAGCCAGTTTCTCTGGGAGAATGCTGTGGGAAACAGCATCAAAGGCTTTACTAAGGTCCAGGCGTATTACATCCACAGCCTTTCCCTCATCCACTAAGCAGGTCACCTTGTCGTAGAAGGAGATCAGGTTAGTCAAGCAGGACCTGACTTTCATAAACCAATGCTGACTGTGCCTGATCACCTGGTTGTCTTGGACAGGCTGTATGATGCATGATGCATTCAAGATGATCTGCTCCACGACCTTCCCTGGCACTGAGGCCAGACTGACAGGCCTATAGATCCCCAGATCCTCTCTCCAGCCCTTCTTGTAAACGGGAGCCACATTTGCCAACCTCCAGTCAAGTGAAACTTCCCAGTCATCCAGGATTGCTGATAGATGATGGAAAGGGACTTGATGAGCACTTCCACCAGCTCCTTCAGTACCATTGGTAGACCCCACGCAGCCCCATAGACTTGTTATGTTTAATTGGCCGAGGAGGTCGCTAACCATTTTCTCTTGGATCATGGGAGCTTTGTTCTGATCCCTGTCCCTGTTTTCTGGCTTAGGGGGCTGGGTACCCACATTTCTGTGATGGCAACTATATCATAGTTTTCCTGCTGCATGATGTCTTCTAATTCCTCCTGTTTGTTGCCCATGCTGTGAACATTGGTATAGATGCACTTCAGTTGGGTTATTGAACCCACCACTCCTCTGAGGGGAGAAGTCTTAATTCTTCCATTTTCCCACCGTTCTGTGATATGCATCTTTGCTGCCACTTCCATCTTTGCTGGATTACTATCGGCCACTTCCTCTGAGGTGACAGACCGAAGGACCTTGCTAGCACACATTGGTGTGCCATCCCCAGGCTTATTTCTAGCAAGCCTGGTTTCATCCCCCTACCCCTTCAAATATAGTTTAAAGCTCTTTCAATGAGCCCTACTAACTTCTTGGTAAGTATCCTTTTGCCCTTTGGAAAGAGGTGTACCCCATCATTTGCTAGCAGGCCTGATCTTGTGTAGGCCAACCCATGGCCAAAAACCCCAAAATTTTGCTCCTCACACCAGGCTCAGAGCCAGGTATTTATTTCCTGGCTCTTCCTGTTCCTTTCCTAATCATTCCCTGTAATAGGAATGACGGAGGAGAACACTACTTGTGCACCTGATCCCTTCACAATTTGTCCCAAGGCCCTGAAGTCCTTCTTAATTGCCCTTGGACTTCTTGTTGTGATTTCATCATAGCCTACTTGGAAAATCAATAATGAATAATAATCTGTGGGCCTTGGCAGAGTTGGAATTTTTCTTTCTACCTGGGTCCCAGGTAGACAGCAGACTTCTCTATGAAATGGGCCTGGCCTGCATATTGGGCCTTCCGTTCCCTTCGGAAGGGAGTTCCCTACGACAACTACCCATCTTTTCTTCTTTATGGAATCTATTTTATGCAGGGTGTGTGTTTAAGAGAGAAAAAGAGAGATCTCAAGTAAATCATAACTCCGTGCCTCAGCTTCCCATTCATAAAAGAGACACAATTGGGTAACTTGTCTTCCTTTCCCAAGATCTATGATTTCTGATGCACAAATACTTGTCATCACCTTTCTTCGTGCGTTTGTTCTGCATAGAACTGAAAAGGATCGTTCATTTTGTTAATAGAAAGTGTTCTGTGGCATCAAGCACACTGTCAATTTTAATCTTGGTTCCTATATTTGAGTAACTGCTGAATTCTTCTTTTCTGGCAAAGTACAATGCCTTTCATTTCTGCCTTTTCCCATCCCCTATGTGTAGACAAGTTGCACCAAGTCCCTTGGGGTCAGAGGAGACCAGAAAGCCGGGCTGATTTGTCAGGCCCCAAGGCTTGGCCTCAGGCACAAGTATGTACAGTCTGAGAGCTTCATTCTCATCCTTAGTGCATACATAATCTGTTATTGTTAATGGAAGTGATGCACATACACTGAAAGACCAGATAGTTTTCTTTTGTTGTTCCTCCATTAAAGAATACCTTATATGCAGAGCAAAATTATCCAACCAGATTAGAAAAAAAATCTCTGCCCGGTGCATGTTTTGCATAGAAGCAACCTGGGATCTAACTTCTGAAATGAGAACTGTGATGTGTTCTTAAACTGAAATATGCTTGATATACACTAGCAATGAAAGCTTCTTCCAAAGCCCTGAGCAATGACTATGGCCTATCCAGTGATAACCCCAGGAGTCAGGTCATGGCATGGTAGATGTAGTTGATGTTGACACAGTGAAGTTGTTCAGCACAAGAGAGAGAAGGAAGTAGTTGTTTTCATCTCAAGAGGAATCACTTAGAACTGGATTCAGCTCCCTTATACAGCTCCCTTATGCTCGAGGATACATTCCCTGCAAAGGACAAATTCTGTACATCCAGATGGGGCTACCTTAAGACACCTAGTCTGCCACCAAAGCGGGTAATTAAAACAAATTACTACAAGCTGCCCAACGTCATGTTCAAACCCTGATTCACAATCCTTTAAAATCACTGTGTTCCTTTTAAACCAAATCCCTGATATCTCAAATACCCATATTCCATTTCTGTGAACTTTAATAGGAGGACTAAGTTTATGTTGAGAAATATTCACAACAAGGATATCAGGAGTGTTACTGCCTCAGTTAAAATCATCCATAACAGTTTGTTCTGCTTCACAGTCTCTTCTCCCCATTTTAAGGTAGCCAGTTCCATACCCCCTTGTTCCATTGGGAGGACCCAGATGAGGACGAGGAAGATGGGCAGACGGGCTGCACTGAGTGCTGACTCTCCAGTGCATGTGCTGTGGGTGAATTGAGACTGGGCTGGTCTGGAGGATGCTATTCCACAACATAACTTATTTTGTAGTACTTCACCCTGGACTGGACTGGCCGTTTCCAATTCACAAGCCTGCCAGGCAGCTGTATCTGTCTGGGCTGCCATATCATAAGATGACTGGGAGAGCAACTGGCTCTGCTGGTGAGTCACTAAAGATGGGACAAATGAGAACTGATCAGGATGGCAGTTCCACTGAAGTGAGGACCGTGGGCTTGGATTAGCAGCTATCAGCCAGCCACCATTTAGTGCTAGTGGTGAAAGGGAGGGAGGGGTAAGGAAGCCTGTGGTTTGACTGAAAGATGAGATCTTCCAAAGAGTATAATCCCATTAGAAACTGGACTTGGTAGTTTTGTAAGTTCTTGGATATCAAAATAATATTATTATTTAACTGACATGTTTAAAGAATTTAAGAGCACATGCAGAGACAAAGAGGCAGACAGAAATGCTATATTTGTATACAAGTGACCCTAAACATAAGAGTTTCATCAGTCTCTAAGAAAGTATTGAAGAAGCCCCACATTTTCTGCCAACTAGTCCATAGAGATAAGCTACAAAAGTTATTTATTTACCCCTTTAGGGTTCAGATGTTTACCAAGGGAGAGGGCAGTTGTGGTTTTAGAAAGATTATTATTGTTGTTGTTCTTGTTACTGCTGTTATTATTATTTTTATCCAGATTTTGCCCCCAAAGTGAACCCCCATCACATTTGGATGATTAGGCCACATTTGGCCTACACTCCACGAGTTAGAAAGGCCTTCCTCCTTTGTATATTCACAACAAGTTTCATGAGAAGTATCTCAGAAACATCTGCCTTCATTATAATTATATTTCTATTTCAGCTGCACCAAGCTATTTACAGATGAGCCTGTTCATAAAGAGCTTTATAATTAAGCAAACAGAAATATCTTTTTATAGGATGCAGATCTAGGGGTGATAATCACACACAAAATACACAGCAACAGTTGCAAATAGAGTGTTTAATGCCAGTTATATAGTTAGTGATGTGCTCAATAAAGCCTGACATGTCTTTGTTCCTAAATGTAAGAAAATATGGTCTTTGCTACAGAACTGTGTAAACTGCCTTTTTCATATACAAAAGGCCATATATTTCAGGGGGTATTGCTTGAAAGCCATGATGAAAACATGCCCTCATCTCTCCAGTGCAACACGATTACCAGGCTCTTGGGTGGAAAAAGGAGCTGTCAGCATATATATGCATTTCAGAAGTGTGACATCTTCCTTATGAATGAAGTGTGACCTGACACTTCCGCTGATGGACACCAAAAGATAGAGCAGTGAAATCAGCAAGTATTGGCAGAAGGAAAAAAAAAAAAAAAAAGACAATCTATTATTTAGTGAAATTACTGTCTAAGGACTTCTCACAGTGGATGTGCTCCAGAAATCCAGTCTTATCTCTTCTGAAGAACATTTTTGTCACTTCTCTCAAGATTGCAAACTTGCTTTTTTGCAGCACTTTCTTAGAATTTTTATAACAAATTGTAGCCCAGCAAATGGATTTGTAAACTGAACTGCTGTGATACACCATATGAAACCCGAGGGTGAGCAACATGCCAAAGAAAACCACATAAAGTTTAAATTAAACTATACATGACACCTCATTTTTCAAAAACAAGGTTTTGTTTGTAGGATTTTCTGTGGTGGGTTTTTTTTTTCCTTCTTCACATTTAAATCAGCCAAAATAGATGTCTGAAAGAAGACAGCAGAGAGCAGGCCCCTATATGTAACCTAAAAAAAAGCTATGAACAGAAGTGATGTTAGTAGAATAGCATCTTTGCTAAAATCTCTGCTAAAGTCATGTGGAATCACTTTAATATATTCCAGGTAAACTAAATAGTCTAATTTGGTCTAAAGTTGCTATTAATTTATGTTATTTTTATACATTTGAACAGATCATATATATTCTGGCAAGATATTCCTAGAAGGATATGAAAGGGAAATATGTAGAAGATTTTAGTATTTGTCAATACCCATTAATACGAGTTCTTACAAGGGTTATTTATGCTTTCTGCTTCGTGTTGGTTTTACATATTCAAGAAGGGTGCTTTGCCTTCCTGGAGGACCTACATATCTGCACCTGGGTCGGTGTAACCCCCGGTATCAAAACAGGCTGGGGGAAGAAAGGATGGAGAGCAGCCCTGCCGAGAGGGACTTGGGG
>NW_009259798.1:578239-593541 GCF_000687185.1 Egretta garzetta
CCTGGCAACATTCAAGGCCAGGTTGGATGGGACTCTGAGCAGCCTGATCTAGTTAGCAGTGTCTGTGCTGACTGCAGGGGGGTTGGACTAGATGACCTCTAGGGGTCCCTTCCAACCCAAAACATTCTATGATTCTATGATTCTAACTTTCATTTGTCTGCTGACTATACAGAATGACTCTGGAGGCAGAGCTACAGGTGGGCAATGTAAATATTCTCATTCATTCAATTGCACCATCTCTAAAGTGGTTTCTTCATTGCTACACCATGGATTTCAGAAAATGTTAAGTAGTTCTTATAATCATGTTAGACAAACAGTCTTAAACTCAATGATAGGATCACCAAAGTGTTCTGATGCCTGATTTGTACTGCTGTTTAACTTGAAAGGGTCTCCCGGTAAACATCCAAAAATTACTTCATTACATTCCTTGAAACCGAAGACTTGACGGCAGTTAAGCACTGGGTAAGCTGTAACATTCCCTTCTTTTCTCCATCGTGCCAACCAGTATTTTACTCACATTTCTCCAGGCTTCTCCATCTGTATCCACCCATTGCGTCTTGCCTTGTATTTCAATTGCAAGCTCTTGGAGAAAGAGATCTTCCTATTCTCTCCGTGCAGTGAAGCATAATGGAGTCAAGAACTGTCACTCTTAGGTGCCACAACAATACAAATAGCAAACAGGGCAATATTTCTTCATCTGCAGAACTGCACGGAGCAAGGGACTCAAATAGAAAAAAGTATTATGTAAAACAAGAATATTGTTTCTCTATTATGCTTTCCTGCACTAAAAGCAAACATGTCCTTTCGGTATCAAATGGTTTCTGGTTTAAATTACGGTGGAAAAAGAAATATGTCTCAATGAGGATACAAAATGTATGTAGCCTACAATGAGGACAGTAAAATCTCAGAGAAAATAATGCCTTAAGGGATCGGTGCTTTTAAAAACGTGGTAGAGACTGTATCTCAGATCAGACTGGGCAAGAAGCACACAACCTCCTGATGACCAACATGATCAGTCCCTGAAGCCTGGCTGAGTGTGTGACACTTAGTTAAGACGTGGGAATGCATGAAAATTGGCAGCCTTGAAATCTTAAGTCTTACGCACACAAAACAAAAAGCATCATTGCTCTCTGTTCCTAGTTCATTCCAGTTGTAGCTTCCTACCACCATTGTCCCTGACAGACAGACCCCAAATGAACTGATATTTCTAAAATTAGAGCTGCATTTCATTAACTTTTTACTCTGCAGTTTGTGAGGCTAAGAACATGGTCCTAGGTTTTGTGTGAAATTCCCAGCTGGATAAAGTGTGGAAAAAGAAATGTTAAAGAAGAAATTAAAATTGAACTTATTGATGGTTTCCATCATCTCTCTCCCTCCCCCAGTATGAAGTTGGAAGCAACGTAAATGCAGAACATCTGATTCTTGAAGTCTTTCCTCCCAGAGGTGCTGGTTCTGGGTTTAAGCACTCACTTTCTGGCTCATTCCCAGCTTGCTATCAACTCACATTACTGCACTGTTCCAGACCAAAATCCAACTCCACAGAAGAATGTTAAATGCTCGAATTGGGGGAATTGTAATAGAGCAGCTTTCTATCAATTCCTTTTGATTGTGGCTGACAGCTGAATTTACGTAACTGCTGATGATCATCAATTACTGGTGAGTACTGGTTAGCCTTTCCATCTAAACAAGTAATACAGATAACTGTGTGGCACATCAGGTAGGCTAAAGATTTCATCATAACCACAAAGCTGCAAATGAAGACCTGTCACTATTAAGCCCAAAATGCTGGTAGAGTGTGTGGGAGATGCAAGCGTCGGTACTGTACATTAGTGCTGTCCCAGGGCCAGCAACATGGCAGGAGGTTTTAGGTGTTGTCATATTCTCACGTGTCAAATCATCTGCTCCATGTTGTCCTTATGATGTGGTCAGAGCCTTATTATAGAACTCTTTGATGCAATTCAGTGCGGGCTGGATGAAAGAATAACTTGTAGTAGACAAATATAAAGCTTCTTAACTAGGGTTGTGATGTGTTCTGTGTGGGATATGTTTCATCAGCATATTCATAGCATGCGCCTCTGACAGATCTGAGTTTGATTCTCAAGGTGTGAAAGTGTCAAGCTATCATCAAGTCCCATTTTCCCATGCATCAAGTTTCTCATGTTTATCAGGAGAGGAGAGCCATAAAGCTCCTCAGAACGGATATCTCCCACTGTGACTGCAAAAAGAAAAAAGATGAGAGTTGTAGTTGCCTGCATTGGCCTTCTCCTCAGCCAAACAAGAGGTTTTCACTTCCTTCTTCATGCAAGAAGAACCTGGCAATGCAGCATTGTTCCCGATTTCTTGCTGTCAGTATCAGAAGGGAAGGGATTCAGTCTTCCCATCTCTCTTGAAATGACAGGAAATCCTTATGACAGAAGAAAAGGCATGGAAGGAATTAGCTTGGACAATGCATGTTGTTAACAGTCTATCATCCACATTATGAATGTGCTGCATGTGGTCTTCAATATCTGAACTGCGGGAATAACAGCAGTATTGCAAAGATAATAAATTTTACCATATCTAATTCATGGAATGTTGGGAAGAAAGTTTTTAAACTATCCTTACCAGAGAAAAATGAGCTAATTAAGGCTTCAGCAGCAGACTTGGAGAAGGTGAGAAGTAGGGAGAGTCAGAATCTGAGTATGAAAGATAACCAAGTCAAAATAACTCTTAAAACCAAATCTGGCTTATGAGCTGTCAAAACCATGTTGCCATTGGCTAAGAAAAAATGTGAGTTATCAAAATATGTTGCTCTCTATCTAAGGAAACTTAATTTAAAAAGCAAGAGAGAGGGAGGAAGAAAAGGGTAGGAAGACTGTCATCTTGAAAGGGAAGGATGAACTCAGAAGGGAAGCCCATCAGGCTTCTGTGCTACCTTTAAATCTAGATCCTGAAATGGCCCA
This sequence comes from Egretta garzetta, assembly GCF_000687185.1. Taxonomy (NCBI): domain Eukaryota; kingdom Metazoa; phylum Chordata; class Aves; order Pelecaniformes; family Ardeidae; genus Egretta; species Egretta garzetta. Next base: position 581,182 of record NW_009259798.1, read on the forward strand.
GCATTCAGACCATGAGGACAACAGCAGTCTGTTGAGACACAGCTTAAGATGAGGGGGACTAAACAAATAAGAACAGATCTTATTATGTGTGTATTCTATGTCTGAACTGAGGTTTTATTTACTTTGTGTAAATGTCTTTCCAACTTTTTACTTAAGAGCTTAACCCATTGCCTGGCTAGAATAAACTTGTATTGCTTTTATTCTTAACTGTGTTTGATTTAATAGGCAAGTCCACATAAAACTGAGAAATAGGGTACATAATGATAAATGATCACTGCAGACAACATTCAGATAAGCTGACATGGCCACAGAAGAGACGAGTGCTTTAGGAAGCAAATGTCACTTCCTCTCTGCCATTTGGAGCTCCAGGTTTTTGGGAGCAACTATTCAGGGATCAAACTGTGGGGAGGCAATAAATCTGCTCATCTACAACCCATCTCCCTCGCACCACCGCCCCAGCTCCCTTTTCTGTCAGTACCATAGCATGAAAACAGTCAGCCCCCATGACACTTGCTCTATACCATGGTCAGAAATCTGGAGAGATAGTTCATTTTCCCCCATGGCCAGGCAGACTCAGCCCTTAGTGAACCCCACACATGAGGAGCTCATGAGCCACAGGCAGCCAGAACCCCAGCGACATCAAGACAGAGCAAGCTGTAAGCTTGGAGGACAAGGAAGAAGTTGCAGCAAGCTGGACAAAATAGCTTTCCTGGACTGCATTAGCCAGTATCCTTTGTGAAAGAACTGATTAATAACAGCTGCATCTGTACTGTAGGAAATAAATCCTATTTTATCTATCTATATATATATATATTTGTTTTAAAAGAGCAGAAGGCTATTGAAAGCCGAGTCAATAGTGGCATTACTGCAGCTCATTTGGAATGGACAATGTTTGGCCTATTGTGTTAAATTCCTGAGGGTTTGCCTATTTTTGTATCAGATTACAGCTTTATTAGGTACAACTGTTTTTACATTGCATTTTTGTGATTAATGATGCTAAAAGGATTTTGGCATTTCAAATGTTGTACACAAACCTAATGGGCAAAATCTTCTGTAAACTTCTTCTAAGCTCTTGGCAAACTTTCCTCGGGAGCAAATATTAACTCCAGATAGTGTTTATTAGCTTTTATAAAATAATCACTGTAATAGTCGCATGTAATTGCTGGAGGTAAGGGAACATCCAGGCCAAGAATTAATCAACTTTGAGCTCCTTAATAGAAACAGGTCAGGAACAATTTATTTCTTGCCCAGTTTGTATTTAAAATAATATAATTTTCCTCTGATTTTGTGTCATATTCCAAGAGTGATTTCATACACAACATTCCCTGAATAAACCATGTTCTTAACTAGAGACGGGTCTGAACAGCAAAGTTCAGGACCCACTTGATACTCTGACAAAGTATGGAGGCGTTTGTTTGGACTTTAAGCTTTAATTTGCACATTATGAGAGGGTAGAACAAGCAAAACATTCAGATCTGAATCCAACCCTGCTGCCTTTTTAACCCACTGCCCAAAGTTTGAATGTTTCTGCACACAGGGTTTAATCTGAGGATGTCCTGTCAGCATCAGACAAATGGGAACCAAATATTGTTCTTCAAAGAGATCAGAGTTGGTATGCTAGACTAATTAAGCTTTTACTCAGTTATAGGTTACAGTCGATCCAAAAAAAAAAATAACATCAGGAGAAATACAACCCTGACTTCTTGTATATGGTATCTTTCATGCGATAGGCATCAAAGTCTCTCATGATTGCCCTCTAGAAAGTCAGCGAAGCCTTCCTACTGAACCAGTGTCTGCCAGGTAATTCCTTGAGCAGAAAAGTGCAGTTACAGCCTTTTGACAAAAGACATGAGGAACGGTTAAAGCATGCCTATGTCACGAGTATAGACATATCTAAGAAAACATGAGGTGAAAAAAATTCAAGAACTGGAAGTGCCGCTAAAAAAAGACTTAACCTAATTTCAGTCCAGTGTAAATACCCCTACACAGCCTCACAATTTGGGATACTAAGTAAGGTAGATTTATCACACAGGATTGACGTTACCTCAGGCACCTCTGAATCCCATTCTATGTGCAGTGAAGCCGTTGATCATGCATTTTGTTTGAAGTTAAAGCCATAGTGTAGGATGCATATCAGGAGATGTGATATCTCAGACCTATCAAGCTGCATCAAGGCATCCAAGCACAGTTTCAACACAGGAGGTGAGTTCAACTCATTAGCTCAACTGACATCTGCAAAATCAAACGTGCCAAGGACCATGCTTGAGGACAATAAACTTGGAATGGTCTGTGTCCATATTCAGCACTCTCACCCTCCAAAGCAAGGTGGTTGCATCTAAAATGCTTTCTGGGTAAATCCAACTCCCCATTCCTGTCTGGAAATTGCCTGGGAGAGTGCCAGATAGCTCAGGCAAATACCATGCCTGTGACCAGCCTAACAATTTGACAGCACGGAGAACTGACTTCTGGTACCTCTGAGGCTGTTTAATTTGCTGGGAAACAAGAGACAAAGAGGCTTATGTATACTAGCTTATAGGGGATTTTTTGGTCAGTTTGTTCTGGGAAACAAAGACATCCTTAGTCACAAGCCAGTCCTGGAATCTGCCATTTTTCTGTTTGTAAGAAAAGTGAGAGTCTTGCCATGGAAGTTTTAAGGCAACAGTCTCAACACCAAGAGCATGAAGTGCTCTGCCTGGATAAGCAGGAATCAAAAGCACAATACCCATACTGCAGTAATATATCCATTCTCTAGTGCTAGGATTCAAATTTCTGTTCAAAAGTGCTCACAGAAGCTAGTCCACTCCCCTTTTATAATCTGTTGAACATCAGCCATCAATCATATTTAATGTATATAAACACCTCTGCACAAAATCTTAGGGGATTCTAATTCAAATAAAACCATTAACTATAAGCTTTGAAACTCCTTTTTTTTTTATCATAAGATTTGCCTTTAGATTTGTCCTGATCAAATCAAAGTTATTTTAATGTTATTATTTTCCTAACCCTAACCTTCTAGTGTATACTGTGAAATCACAATACTGTACAGAGGAACACTGTAAATGGATAATGACTCGCAGTTGTTATGCATTACATCACGGAAAGCAGTGTTTCCCACTTCTCAGGACTGGAGCTTCACTTAGAAAACCTGCCGTTTCAGTGCCTCTCAGGGCTCCCCAGCTCCACGGGTGTCAGAGCCTTCTATTTATCTAAATCACTTCTGCTATCAGCTGTGGAAAAGGTAGTATTAAAACTAAATATCTAAGCCTGTCCAGACCTGGACCTCATCCAGCCCCATGCAGCCCCATGCAGGTGTCTCTGAACACTGATCTCCAGGGCTTCAAGGGAATACAGAGCAGAAAATCCCACACTCACCCTGTCCAAAGCCGGCACAGGCTTAAGATTAGTTGATTTGCATGGGCTATATATCTAACGACTGCCCTGCAAGATATATCTCACTAGATAAAATATAGTGATAATTTTAATATTTTATATTGGACGGTCACTTTAGAGGACTAAACGTGGGCAGCCTGACTGCTATTCAAAAACATATTCAGGAACCTACCAGAGTGGAATAATTCCCAGGAGCTATTCTTCAGTCTCATTCATGAAAATATACATCTCTGTCTTTTTACCTTAATTCAAAATCTTAATATAAAACTCAGTGCAGTTTCCACGGATTGATTCAGAATCTGTTGGTTCACATTTACAACTCGGTTTTCCCCCAGCCAGAAGAACTGTGGAGTTACAAACCAAGCTGACTTCTGCGCTGGAAGTGAAATCCCAGCTGAGATGAGAAGAACCCAGTTTTGGTTGGGAGTTCTAGTGCAAGCAATTTTTTTATAGAGGCCCTATAGCTAGAATGAGGAAAGACAGCAGAAGTCTCAAAGCTGCTAAGTGGTATTTACAAAAGTCCACAATAAGTCAATTGTTTGCAGTGTTCTACAGAAAAAATTTTAACAAGCATGTGAAGAAACAAAAGGAGTTTTCTTACTCCTCTTCACAAATTGGCTAACCGCAATTGTAGCTTAAGTAAAGAATTTACCTTCAGGTAAGAATCTCTGCAAGAGAAATGAGACATGCAAGAGAGAAAAGGGCCCTTCCCCCTGCAGCTGGCCAGCAGAGAGAGCCAACCATTCCGGGCATCAGGACCACAGCAAATGGCAGCACGTGACAGAGATGCCGAGGTCTCACTTTGCCATATATATCATCACTCAAAGTAAAAAGTACATATTCATACCAAATTATGGCCCTAGTGAGAACGAATGCCATAAGTTTTTATTGCTATGCAATTTTATATTACATATATAAAAATACAGTACTCACTGCGCAGTTGAGCAAAGATAAAATTACTCCCTAGAAAATCCATGTAATCTTGTGTTTGACAGGACATGACAAATATCATTCATGAATAAAAAAGAGGGGAGAAATGCAGAGAAAGGGCAAAGGAGACAATGATAACATGAGGTATTAACTTGAACAGACATTCATCAAAAATTACAGGTTTCATCCATTTCTGGCCACTTATTGTAGGCTTGTGGAAAAAACAGCTTTTAGAATGAAAATACAAGTCTCAGAAGTAAACATGGCTTTCTGGCTGGACTAGGCTGCACAGAGGGTGGCACAGAGATGTAACCCAGAAATACAAATAGGAAAGTTTATTTCATGTGTAAAGACATGACCCACGAGGAATCAGAATTTAATCCTTTTAATCAGGGACCATCCATGAGACCATTTTGGGGGGATCCTGGAAAAGAGCTATACCTGCTGGCGTAGGTACCTCTGCATCTTCACCAGTGGCAGTAAATTATGGGAAGAAAAAGAAAAAACCTAACTTGATTTCCAGACCCCAAGGAATCTGATCTGGACTTGCTGAGGCACAATAAGAGTCTCCAGTGTGATGTCCAGAGTATGACGCCAAGTGGACTTGCACACCGAGGTGCGCGCGCACACACACACACATGCACACGCATCAAAGCCACACTTCTGGGATCATGACAGTTCACTTTCAGCAGTTGGGCAGCACTTTCGTGTGTGGCCTTTGCAGTGATGGTGTCAGATACGTATGTTTCAGACATACGGTGCAGCACAGGATGAAAGTCTAGCTATAATTTTATAATCACTCATCCCGAAGCATATTGTTATGCCAGTGTGACATTTACTCCAGCAAGCAAATACTGTTTACAAAATCTTTTCCTATATGTATATTATCTACATGGCAGTGAACATTTTACCAGTGATTAAGGATCAAAGTCCTTGCCACAAAAGGTACATAATCGAAATGAAAAACACAGGCTCAAGATAGATTATGTGATGTAAGAAGTAAAGCAGTAAGCAAAAAAATTTAGCACACAGCTCTTCAGGTTTGGCACTTTTTAGAGAATGATAAAAATCAAGATTTCCTAAAAGAAAAGAGAAAAATCCTACCTATTAAAGCCACAATAGGAAAACATTTTGGAATCTCCCATGTTTCTCAGTTATGTTCTTTTTGGGTCTATTTTCATCCACTTTCTGCAGAGCTTTCAGCCTCTGACTGAACTGAAACCAGCCAATCTCTCTTTCTGGTTCATGTATATTAGCTCAGTGCTGTTAGGTTTGTTTCTCCAAAACAGCAGGGTGCTGGGATTTTTTAAAGGTTTCCACAGAAATTAAGAGGAGAGGGATATAATACCTTCAACTCAAATTTATTTCTTTTAATTCATTTTATATGCACTTGGGGCCTAAATAACTCAAGAGTAATTACTGAAAAGTAGCCCATTGTGTGACTTGCATCCCTTTGTGAGCAACTATTGCCTTAACTCCAGATGTAGAGTATTTTGTAACATGACTACACTCCATATTCCCTTTGTGGAGCATACAGACGGGCAGTGGATCCATTTTTCACTTGCATGCCAGAATAGCTAACCATATGTGTACAGTTACCCATGTATATAAAGGCCAGCAATCAATTACTACTACTAGAAGTTAGTACAAATCAGGAGACAGACGTAACACCTCACAACTCTCTCTCTAAATAGTAGTGACCCCTAAGCTTACCCCTATAATAGATTAAAGTTACTCCTGACAACACAATGTAGTCCTTAATATTTTGACTAATAAGTGCCAACCTCGGGAAATGTGGTCTCGAATAACAATAGCAATGACAAGCAAGAAATTTTAAGCATTCATTCAAGTTGCTGGTCTCTGTTCAAATTGTTACCACTCGTAGCATGGCTTGAAAACTTTAATACACACATTTGTTTGAACAGAGTTTACTTTCAGCAAGGCAAACAAGACATCTCACACAAAAAAATTCCATCAGCTGCACAATATATAGCCATATTGTTATTACAGGTCTCCGGGGCCTGTGTGAAATACAAATGAATGTACAAGTGTTATCAGAATGAAAGGGCAGAAATGAGGAAAATCTGGAACCAGCAAGCCACATTTCACTGAGCTAGATAACTACATCGTTCCTCTCCTCATTTTTCCTCTCCATTACAAGCATCTGGAAAAAAATGAATAAGGTGTGTAGGGAGAGGAGTCATGTCTGAAACTTTTTTCTTTGCTTCAATAAGCTGGAAATCTCAGGATCTTTCACAGCCGAGGTTTTTTCCTCCTCAGTCCAAAGAAAGGGGGCTGGGCTTTTTCCTCATTAACATGAAGATTTTCTTTTTTCATACAAAGACTGACACTTCTTTCACTTAGAAATTTTCTTTGAACAGAAAAAGTTTGTTATGAAAGTAGGTTTTAGAAAAAATTATTAAACCAGTATTATTCCTGAGATGTTTTATGTTTAGATTTTCCATGTACTCATTAAGAAAATGTAATTCTGAATCCACATTGCATTGTGTAATGTAGATGGACACACATCTGGCTGAACACACACACATACTGTAAGAGATTGGGATTTATATTTTCTTAATATATACATTCAAATATATACAAAAGATACCAGTATTAAACAACGTACCGCTCAAAAACCAGCAAACCACAGAATTAGCATTGTCCATGAAACCTTAATTCATCCCCCTTTGGGAATATATATATCATGAGGCAGTACAAGATGGTATAACTGTACCACCTCCTATTTTTGCACAGGACTTCGACTCATTCTTCTCATTCTCCTTCCCTTCTTCACTCAATAGGTGATGGCATGAAGTTGTGTGCTGAGTATAGGATTATTAATTTTCTTCTGGGCATTATGTCCAGCCTGTCAGTAACACAGTAACTGAATGATTCCCAAACACGACTGAATATATCTCTCTGACACCTCTAGGACATTTACAAGTTAGGAATAAATGAGAGATTAAAGCTAAAATTTTCTACGTAGATGAGTTTGCCAACTGAAGATTCTAGCTTGAGACATCTAGAACCAGGTGTTTCAGAATATTTGATGTTTTAGAGATCTTTGTGTATTCGAACTCAACAACAATTAGTATTAGCTGTATCTGTTACCAGTTGGCACTCCTGTAAATCTGTAACAGCATCCTGTGTTAAGCTCCCTATAAATAAGGAAGCAACAGTTAGTGGCCAGGAGTAAAACTGTAGGTTTAAATAATGTTTGCTTAGTCACAAAAGAACTCTGTGGAGAACTGTAATCACAGAGTAAAATTGCATGGCATTACACCTCTTGAGCTAGAAAGCTGTTCCTCTTCCCTACAACTCCCCAGCTCTTTGTCCGTGCACACTTATAAGAAAAGGTTCTTCAGAGAATGTTTTTTACCACACACCCTTCAAGCCAGTGCATACCCTGTCTGATACGCTAAGTAAAACAGTGATTCTGAATCAAAAATGAAAAAAAAAATTACATAATTGTTCAAATAACGAGCAGAGGTGACAGTGTTTTTGAAAATAAAAGATACAAATACTCTGTGTTTAAACATGGTCCATGATATCATATCAGTTTTGGAAAAAAAATAATCTACTGGTCAGGAGGCATGTTTCAACTGTAAGCATATTTTCTATAATATTCTGAAATTGGGGTATTTTTGAACACCAGAACCAAAATTTCCCTTTGAAAATTTGCAACTTTGTAAGAGACAGGCATTTTGGTTTCTAGTCAGCTCTGTTACAGATTTTCTTAATTAATGTATGGAAATAAAATGTATTAAAGTTAGATAAATAAACTTCAAAATGGCATTTTATTCCTTTCCAGTCCTTCCATTTATGATGCTAAAATTCTTCCTGTGTCCCCAATGTCCCACAAATAAAATTACAACCAATAATATTTCATATGGAACTACACTGGTTACTTCTGTGGTCTTTGGCAAATCCACAGTACCAATTTGATTCATTTGAGAAAAAAAGGTAACCAAGAAGTAACAGTAAATAATTGTTTTCTATGTAAATGTTATACACATTTTACAAGGGCATTTCAGAGCAAAAGAGTATGTAGTTTCAGCAAGACTGAGCTAGGATCAAGTTTCTGGAGGTAAATGTCCTGTCTCTCATTCTGTTCACCCACTCAACCCTGGGTTGTTCTTGCAATCTTCTTCTATCCATGGTTCCTGCAACAGGGCAAGCCAATGCCTGAAATGGAACCAGGGCTCTGGTTCTCTCCAAGGCTACTCTTCTGAGGAAAAGAAACGTAGCTGCACATGCCTGCCATTTCCTATGTGCTGAATTCGATGTCCATTTAGAGAAGAGACATGTATTCCTTGCAGATGTGTATAGTCCAGGTTCATTTGGAGTGAGTATGTCTACATTATATCATTCAGTTTAAGAAAGGCCATCAGTGTCTCACTGTGGTACTGGTGTTTCCCTTTTCTAATCACTAGTGTCTTAAGGTAGTGGAGGCCCCATGGCTGGAAACATTCAAGGCCAGGTTGGATGGGGCTCTGAGCAACCTGAACAAGTTAAAGATATCCCTGCTCTCTGTAGGGAGTTTGGGCTAGATGACCTCTAAAGGTCCCTTCCAACCCAAAGCATTCTATGATTCTATGATTGATTCTATGGCTTTATAGGTCAGCTTCCTAGTGAATAACAATTAAAAAGTCATAGTCAGTCTGGTAATATTCTATCTTACATATTTATTTCCATATAAGCACGAACACTGAAAGAGTAGAGGTTGAATTTAGTATAGGTACTGTACATCTCTTCTTTCAGAGTTCTTTGTCCAACACCAAAGCCTGGTTGGCAGCAAGCAACTTTGTCTGAAAACTTTAGGGCATCAGAGCAGCATAAAGCAAAGGCCTCTTTTGCTTCAGTAAGTCCCTCTAATAAAGTATCATGCTTTATGTATTTCTTCTCAAGACTGAAAATTTGCTCAAACACAGAAAAATAACTTGGCAGTCTATGTATAATAGCACCACCTAGTGATTTCCTGCAAGAACCACGTGCTGTTCCAGCACTTGTATTATAACATTAAAATTATGTGAGAGACAAGCACTTTAAAGTACTTAAAGAGTAATGGTAATCTATATAAACTATTATACACCTTAAATTATTTGTAAATTGTTTCAAAAAGAACTATTCTTAGAATAAAGCGTTCTTCCAATGATTCATGAGCAAGCTCACAGGAGATGCAGAAATTTTTGGAGCAGAATTGAAAGTACATGAAAGACTGGTTTTGCATGTACCATGATTGTTTAAATCAATCCCTTGCAGCAAGAAGAGTCTGATTTCACTGAAGGAACATATATGGTTTAAGAGAAATTTGGCCTGCTTCTGATCAAAGAAGTATTCACAATGACATGTATTCTGTGAATGTGAAAAAACTGGTAGGATTGTACACAACACACAGTTCCCAGGTTGGCAAATATTGTCAGGAATAAATTTTCTCCCCCAAAAAACCCACACATTTTTTGAATACGTCACAAACCCAAGTATTGAAATATCTTAACTATTCTTTTAGCACCTTTTTTTTTTTTTTTTTGCCTGTACAAGGAGCTTTTACTCAATACGTGACTAAATGTGAATGTGGCCTTCTGGACATAAATACTTCAGATGCACCAAAACGTGGACATATATAAAACACACAGAATTTAAGTTTCAAAAGAAAGGTTAGCATCAATGAACACAAAGATTAGATAGGCTCTAAGTGCTTAACTGCCCCTGCTGAAGCCAAGGCAAAACCTTCATTAACCAAACTAAGTTCAAAACATGCACATATGTATATATGTATTTGTATGTATACATATTCTTGCATATGTATATATATCTTTAATTCCATGTGTATGCATATATAACTGTAGATTGACCTTAGAGGAAATCAGGCCCTCTAAAATGCTATGGTGGTGAGTACACAATTGGCTTCTTTGCTTCTCTGAAGTTATGCGTATATCACAATGTGCTAAAAAGCATAAAAAATAATTAAGATTACCCTTTTAAAAACCGGAAATGCCGAAATGCTGCTTCTCCTTGACAGCAGTTCTAACCCTCATCAGAGATAAATCAATCTGCAGCAGTGGCAGGCAGCTATTTAAGGCCAGCGGATGGGGCCAGAGCCATGGTAAGTGCAGAACTGTATCTGCCGCATCCCCAGTCACTGCATCCCCATGCTCAGGACTGAGTCACCTACACTATTTCTTATGAGCAAAGCTGTCACCAGTTTGACTTTTTGTCTCTTTATCTCTGCTTGGCATCTTCCTGTACATAGATCTCACTTATTCCGCCTGCATTTCTGCATTATTTTAAATGCTTGGGTTTTGTTTTGTTTTAACTTAAAGTTTCGAATCCAAAGGTTGACTGGAAATGCCTTGAGGTAAGTGGTGAGAGCCAGAACCTGAGCTGGATAAATGGTGATCTGAAGCGCATATGATGGGTTTTCTTCCCTGACTGGATAAGCTCTCTTTAATAAGACCTAAAACATAGTTACATCATGCCATCAAGCCGGAGCAAAGTTGCCTGAACTAATATTGCTGTAAGCTGAAATTTTGTTCAGTGCAGCACGGCACTATGACGGGATCCATGCTTCATCTGGAAGAAGTCAAATAGAATCAGTACTACACTAATTGGCATACCTGCTAATCCCAGACCAACACAGCACCAACTTTGCTGCACTACAAGCAGTCATGAAGCTATCCTGGACCCCGCCACTTCAACCCTATCTGTACCATGGTCTGGTTGGGAGAGTGAGTTTATAGTACTATACAGTGAAATCTTATCATAGAATCACTGAATCATTTAGGTTGGAAAAAACCTTTGAGATCATCAAGTTAGATCCAACCGTTAACCTAATACTGCCAAGTCCACCACTAAACCAGGTCCCTAAGCACCTCATCTACCTGTCTTTTAAATACCTCCAGGGATGGGGACTCAACCACTTCCCTGGGCAGCCTGTTCCAATCTTCTCCACTCAGATATCACCCAGTTGTATTGTTTTCTTTTTTTCTTTAAGAAAAGAAGAAACATCATCACTACTGCAATTATCATCTCTTTCTGTGACATCTACAAGAGCAGATTCAGCCTGGCTGCCAGCCAGTGGTGTCTGTATGACGCCAGGGTTGCCCTTTGCCCTGCAGCTGAGCACCACAAGGGCAGGATGTGGTCCCAAGGCAGTGACTGCTCATGCTGCAGTACCCATAGGGGACTGACTGTGAGAGCTATGTGGGTAGCAAGAGCAATAAAAGGTCTGAAGATGTTCCTTTTCCTCTGTGACCATGGGACTCAGCACTGTGACACTGGAGACAAAGTGTGAGCTGTATGGAAAGCTATGAGAAACACGTGGGATCCTGCCCTGTGCAGACACACAGCTTTTTTATTCTTCTTTTACAGGTAATTCACCTACCCTTAATTCCTTTGGGAACATTAATATACCTTAATCTATGGTATAGACTGTACCAACCACATTTTAGTATTCTAGAGTATATGGAAATCTTAAATACGTATCTGCATTTTTCTACTATTTTTCAGTGGCATATCTCTCACTCACATTCTGTTGTCATCTACGTTTTCTACACTCTGTTTTCACAACTCATTTTCACCTTCCCACATGAAGGATATCTCTGGCAGGGGACATTTATATTGTAAGTAACCTAAACATTTCAGTTTGTGCTTACTACACTGAAACTGGCAGTAGCCTTAGAGCGATGAGGAAATGCATGCCCCTGCATGGCCTTGAAAACAAAATGTATTGTACACAGGACCTACAGTCCTTTAAACTTCCCACGTACACACTCCTGTCATTCTCTACATTCTTGTTTGCCCATAAAACTTAGGCTTCTATTTTTTCCTCAGAACAAACTTGAAATGCAAGTGAAGGGCTAGAAGAGGGCTGAGGTCTGTCTGCACATGATTCAATGGTGGCTTCAAGGAAGAGAACTGCCTTATTTTAAGGTAGGAGAGACGCAAAAAAGTCTCCGAGTCTTGCCACCTGTTTTGATCAGGGAACCAGCTTTAATACTATTGTGACACTACTTTGCATGTTTCCCTTTGAATTTT
>NW_009259798.1:593612-635770 GCF_000687185.1 Egretta garzetta
GGGAAATCCAACAACTTACAGTGCATGCTTAATAAAAAGGTTTCTTCTTAAGAAAAAGAGAAGTTGTGCTCTGGTTGGGCACTTCCCCTGAGGACCTTGAAAGAAGCCCTGGCAGATGAAGTGCAAACTCATGTGGGAGACTCAGTAGATGGCACTCCTCCCCCTGAGTCAACACAAGGTCTCAGCTTTGGGTTAGAAACCATTCTTCCAAGGGGGATGTGGCAAAATCTCTTCTATAAGATATAGGATTCAATATATATATATATATACACAAAAAATCATATATATTCAAGTTGTAAATACGTACAAAATTTAAACAGTCTAGGACCCAACTTGCTTGGAGACAACTTTTCTCTATATGTCCCAGTATGACCCATTTCCTCCTAACTCCAGCCATGGCAGTTGGAGTGACAGATGCTGCGGATCCTGGCATGGACCAGAGGAGCAGACAACGGGCTATTGCAATATGAAATTGCCTTGAAGTACGAGGAGAGTCTGTTAAATCTTCCTGCTTGCACAGGACAAGACAAATGCAGTTCTTTAGTTGCCCTGCTTGCATAACTTCTTCTGTTTGAAAACATAAAATCATCCTCTTGTTCTACCCAGGAGATGATTGCAGTGTTTGCATAGATAATTCCTGTATTTGTACAGAATTTGTAGATTCTTTTATGATCTTTAGAAACAAAAATCCATGATAGGTGGTTATTATTAAGGTGTACAAAGGAAATAATACATTGAAATCTAACTACGTCAGTCCTCATGTCAATAATATTAATTTACACTGCAGTTCCTTCATCATGGGTTTTCCATATATTTTACTCTGCTGAACAAAATTTTCCTAATGCTTGCTGAAGCACTTACCAATCCAAAAATATAATTCACATACCTCTACACTATCTTCCAAATCAGAGTTTGGAAGAAAATTATAAAGTGAAATGACAAATAATCTGAAGAAGGAAAAGTAAGAAGATCTAGAAAATAAAGAAGTGTTGGAACAGATATTAGAATTTTCCATTGCAAATTATCACCACTAACCGGCTGTCTGGGAAACACTCCAACCTGATGTTGGGTTCTCTTTGATAACGTGGTGTTTCTAAGCAACATTTCTAGTCAGCTCATGTGTATGAGTGGTCAGCCACCACTCCACAACTTCAAAACATGAATTTCTTTTGTTAGATGCAGATCCAATTTGCTGTTTGGTTTTCATATGAAAAATACAGCAGGCTTTTTAAGATACAGTTTAAAAAAAAGGAAGTGGTGCTAAATATTGTAACACATTTCAACACATACAGCAGCATGGCTAATTTATTCAATACTATATTAATGAACCCCTTTTTTGTTCTTAAGCTAAGCAGATGGGTATTCAGGTAGCATGTGTTAAAGTTGTCAAGAATTTATGTTCTAATTCCATTCACATAAGCAGCCAAAGGCACTTCTTACATAAGAATGACAGTGATAACAATTAGCTGGTCTCTTCACTCAGTATGTTTCCACTATAATCCCAGATGAAATATTTTTAAAATGCTGAACTAGAAGTCCATTCCTTCCAAGCCGTGTATGTGAAAAAGATGTGAAATGCCAGTCCCTCAGAGTCCATGGACTGCCCGTCCAGCCTGGATCCATGCTTTGCACGCCTTCAAGTGCGAGGCGTATATAATGATTAGGTAATTCAAAATTTAATTTGGAAACCGTTCCTATCTTACCCCAAAATAATTTTAGTTTGATATGTAGGGATTCATATCACTGATAAATAAAGAACAGGCGTGTTCCTGTGAAGTGAGAGATAATCAGTTCTGCAACAGACAGGATCTCTCAAACTGACAGTAGAAGAGAACTGGACCCCTTCTTGGCTATCAGATGTTGAGCCAGACAGAGTCCTGCAGACTGCTGGCCTGGATGGGGATACCATGGGAGAAGCCATGGGAGATCACTGTGTTCAGTGAAGTTAGGCACCATTTTCTGTGCCTGTGCTTGCATCTCCAAGAGACTGGCTTCAGATTGCTGGCAAGGACAGTTGCATTCCACACTCAGGCAGAAAATATTTTAGATTTCTATAAAATCATCCTATCAAAATGAATATATTTTATCAACTCAGATCTGGAATATATGCATCCTACCGGTGCTAATTATAACGAGACATATGGTTAAACAGCATTTCAAATTGAGACAGTTTGGGGAATTTCTTTACCTATGATTTCTTCTTGACACTGGAATCTTTCTTAAAAAATGTGGCACACTCAGCTCCTTCTTCAGATCCTTTGCTTCCATATTGACATAAAACCCACAGTAGGTGACAGAAAAGTTGCGTGCACCTGGCTCATGGCTAAAAATAGTGAGCTATTAAACTTTGATGATCCTCCATTTAAATGGAGCACACTTGGATAAAAGATGGCAACTATCCAGAGCAAACCATTATTTCAAGTCTGATTCCCAGGAAAGATAGTAATTGTACTACAGATTAGTTACCAAGAAACAGATCATCTGATACACCTTGTCGAAAGATCACCTGAAGTATAGGAAAGGGACTTACAGAAGTTGTTTCCTCTGAGATCACTTCAGAAGAAAGAAAGAGGGAGCAGTCAGGACTGAGAAAAACTCAATGGTTCAGACCTGAAAGTGGAGAAATGTCATGGACGGCCCAGAAAACTCTGACCCAAGGACAGAAACCATCCAAGGTAAAGAAGAAACTGAAGCAGGAGGCTGAATGTGAAAATGTTCTGTCCACAGATGTGTACTTCTAGTGCTGGCTGAAGAAAGACGTGATGGTTTTTCCTGCCCGTCTGTTTGCCTCAGCTATCCCATGTCTTTGAGAGGAGAAACTGCAAGTTTATGTGGACCATAATGTGGAGTTCTGGGAAAAGATATGTGTGGAGAAGTAGGGGAGGAAGCGATGAGCTGTAGGAGTCTTGCTTCTCTGAAACAATAGTAGATAAAAACCATATCAAAGAAGTCTGCCAGAAAGAGAGGCTAAATCTTACTGAGACATAAGAAAGCTTGTATATCTTGTAATATTACCCAAACACAGCAGCTTGGGGTGTACAAAGAGAACTGAGTTTTATCAAGGCTGTGACACACACAGTCCTAGAAAAATTAATTCATCTAGCCTGCAGCTATGTGTTCCTTTCTCAGCACACTGGCTCCCCTTGTTATAGTCATGAGAGTAATTCTGTCACGCGCTCTCCCTTTTACAATAGGCAGTCTTCACACAGGCCTGAATTTTAGCTGCTTATGTGGATCATGCCAAGGTACAATACATGCAGGGGCCTTTTTGACTTCTCTAAAGCACCCATCAGGGACCAACCAGTCTGTGGACTCTCTGAGCACAGCAGGTGAAACCACTGAGTGTGTCTCGTGGCATTTCGCAGCCACATGGAAACATGAGCAGATGGGTCAGGGGTGCAGGCACCACCGCTCCCTCAGTCTGGCTGCATGCACTGAGGACACATCTCACCATAGCACCAGTGGAACAGCATTTGCAGCTTTCTCGACTAGTGCTGGCCAAGGCATTTTTCCTCAATATCCCTGGGATATCTTCACGGAGAAAGACAGTCTACTCTGGAGACTTACTGAAACCACCGAAGATCTGCATCATGCAGTCAACAGGTCTATCTTTCAGCACACAGCAGGAGCAGAACTTAGGTGGCATAGCTCATAACACAAAAACCTCATTTAAATTCCTAATATTAAAAAAATGGATGTTGGTTGAATTATATCCAGTGGGAAAGACTACAAACACAGCCCCTGGAAAATACAGGTGGAGCTTAAGCAATAAAACTCATGAAAGAAATTCATCTCTAGAAAATTCATCATAAAGACATAGAATGAATTAACAGTTAAACGTAGAGCTGAAGGAAGTATTTCCAGCAAACAATTATTCTATGTAAATTAACCTTTTTTTTTTCTTTTTTTAAAGCTGGTGCTGAGTTTCATGAGTTGTGGGGATTGCCCACAAATATGTTCATCACCAAATGCTGTGAAGAGATTGGTGTGACAGGGAATTCCCATGGCTGACCTTGAGAACAACAGCACAAAGGTGAAACCAAAGGTCTGTCTAGCACAGGGTCTTTAAACAGTGGAGAAAAGTAGATGGTTAAAGAAAGCATAAGTGCTAGGAAAACAATATGTTATTTTGTCTACTATATCATTCCAGCTCCTAGTGCTGTGTAGATAAGTGACTTCATAAGCCAGATGTTATAACTTTATGGTTAGTACTGCTTGATTGATTTTCTGCTCGTGATTTTAACTGGTCACTACATCTGTGGTTCAGACCATGGGCTCATTTCATTTCCTTCTCTCATGAGCATTTCCATGCTTTCTACCATGCAGGCCACTACGCTTGAAGTAACTTTTACCTATTACTTCATTTGATTCTCCCCATCTTAAAACTCAGCATTGCTCCAGAAAACCTCTGGGAAAGTAGTAATGAAAAGATTAATGAATATATCTTTCAAATTGTGCATGTGCTCTAAAGCTTGATCCAGAATCCCGTTGCTGACTAAGCAAAAAACCAACATTGATTTGAGTCAGATACACATTACTTCCAATGTGATTTTGTTTTGAGAAATGCTAGAAAGTCTCCGGGCACTTGAAAACTCAAAAGTCATATAAATTGGGATTGAACATTAGATCCTATATTACTGGGTTTTGTTCCCTGTTTTAATTAAAGCAACAGTGTTTTCATTGCAAATACAAACAGTTGTGAATTTGACGATGACATTTAGACTGAATATCACACAATGTACATCAAAATATTTTTGCCAGTTAAAATGCTTGGTGAATATTCACAAAAATCCAGTCCATAGTCAGAACAGAGTTTGGTATTATAGTACCAATAAACATTACAGTCCCTTTTGACAACCTTCATCATGCTCACCAGTCCATGATTATGCCACTGAATACTGTGTAAAGAGCAGCAGAATCACAGACAGTCCAAGAAGCCATTCAAACCTCTTTGGGTGTTTGATAAACTTGTCGCTTGTCATTGAGTCTGCAAATATGAAAGCAAGAGATCAGTTTTCTGTACCGTGAATGACACCCAAACTTGAAATTCAGCAGATGGATCCATCGTAAAAAACTCTCCTTCCTGTCTTTGAAAATGGGGTGGAAAGGATAAATAATCCATGTCACAACTGATCAGTCTGGCAGAGCTGCCATTTGTCATTCACTTTTTTTATTTTCTCCAAACTGTCTCAATGAAATACCATAAGATGAAGACATCCTCACTGGGAGCCTTTTCATTTTCTCTACCAGACAGCTGTTGAAGTCTCAACACAAAGCCATTTTCTATGTCTACATCCTTTGCACATATATGTCCCAGCACGTACTTCAACATAGTATCCCCAGTACCAGCTCTTTCTGTTGGTTCCCATAGTTCCTTTTAAGCTTTCTTATTTTAAGATGGACTGCACACCTTGGTTATCTTTCCGTGCTCCATTCAGTCTCCACCACGACGTTTCCCTTCCTCTCTCCAGGACCACTTAAGATGTATGCCCTTCACTGGCTCTTCACAGCCTGCTATGGGGAGCTTCTTGAGGAGGCCAATATGCCAGCTAGTCTACCTTCTTCTTTCCCATTCTTCCACTGAGAAGCCTGAAGGCAAACCCTCCTCTTACTCTCCTGCCCTAAGCCGTTTCCTGCACTTAACTGTCCTGTTCTGCTGTTCTCCCTAGTTCAGTTTTAAAAGGTTCATTCCTCCTCCCCTCTTTCCTATCCTGCTCTCCCAGCTCTTGTGTCTTGCCAAAATGCCTTTTGATGTCCCCATAGGGTCCCCTTGCCCATTAACTGACTTCTCCAAAGAACCTCTGCAAGCCTGTGACCCCTCCTGCCCCCCTTTTTCCAGTTATTAGATTCAAACCTTCCTAATCAGTTCCAGTTGAGGTGCAAATGCTCAACCACAGGAAATTACACTTTGGTTTATTTGGCATCCCTCTGACAAACACTCCCCTACTTCACAGGACTGTACAGGGTGAGTCCTTCCAGGATCAGAACACTTTCTGAAGTCTTGGTTTGATTACCCAAAATATTTCAGGGTGCAGAATCAAATTTTATTCCTAAATGTTCCTATTCTTTTAGAAGTCAGGACATACTTTATCTGAACCTTCCACCTCAGTGATCCAGAGATGTGTCCTAAACACCTTGTGAGAGATACTTGGAGCTCCTTGCTTGCATGGAGTTGATTAGAGCATGGGAAAGCAGGGCTCGGCACCTTCAGGCTCTCTTTGCAGTGATGAGGTGGTATGTGCCCTGGCAGTACCTTTGCAAACTGCATTGCTTTTCTTGCATGGCATTTTTTTTTATAAATAATTCCATTGCAGGCTTGGCCCTTCAACGTGCTTAGCGTTAAGCACATAAATAGTTTAACTGATGTGAAAGAAATCGCCTACATGCCTGCACATGTGATTAAATGCTTTGGTGGATCAGGCCAGAATGCCGAACATGTTGTTGAATCAAGCAATGAGCGTGTATATAAACAAGACCTTCACAAACTGACACAAACATAGCACTTGTGGTTCTTTATGAATCTCGTAATGGAGTTCAGCCCTGGCCTAATTGCATTGGCTTTTGTAGGAAAAAGCAAGCAATTAATTTAGCCTTATTTATTTTTTGATGTAAAAACAAACTGCTTAGGTAAAAGTCCGTGGTTCTAATTTTATTAGTTACAGGCATATTTTCACCGGTTGCTATACAATCTTATGTGATGATTTACAGTATTGACAACTTTAAACTGCAAAAACTTTTAAAATATTTAGATTTCTATTTTTACCAAGCCCCAATTGCTTTTATGAAGGATGGTGTTTTTGTTATTGGCCACTGGAGCCCAGCTAAGAACATCGGAACATTATCCTGCCCTGCCCCAGCAAGTAATGAACTGTTTTCCAGTCTGTAAAATGTTGGTGTTTTGTGGTTTCCTGGAAGGGAGATATCAACTGGCTGTGCCTGCTCCCACTGAACGTGGTGTCAGGGTTGTCAGTTTGTATCAGAGGTTGCAGTGCCAGCCCCCCTGCAGGCATCAGTGCAAAATTAGGGGAGCAACCATTACTTACTTTATCTTATTTTGCCGTCGTGACTGCACCACTGTAAGTAATCTCCAGTTGGTAGAGCTCCACTAATAGTCGGCCTGTTAGCCACCACTCCACGCACCAGGACAAGCAGGAGCGATGCTTTTATAACATCAAACATAAACAGGGATTTACACATACTATTTTGATCTTGATCCAGTTCCAGGTTTTTTAGCAGTTTACTTATTTTTAATAGCTGCCATGAATTTTCTTAAAACTTACAGCACTTCTTTCTTTGCTCCTACTACCATATTGAAATGTATCACAAACCGTCTTAAATGGAGTTAGACTAGTCCTCCCAAAAGCCTCCCAGTAGAACTGCCGGAGGTTTAATTTCCTACTTTAATCAGTCATTTGTTCTGCACTTGGAGAAGACAGAGCTTCCATTGATTGCAATAAATTCACATAACTGGGACTATTTGTGTAGGCTAAGAAAACTGATAAAAAGTAGAAGTGACTATTTTTGTAGATGGCTTCAGAAACATTCCAACTTCTCTAGTGCTCACCTCCTACCAACAAGTGGAGGATCTGTGCACCGCAGACCTGCTAGTGTTAATGAGAGCAATCTCTGTGAACGTGCTGCGTGTAGCTGGGAAAGGAAGAGACTCCAGCGCTCTCGCTTGCTAACATTCTCCTTTGTTTCTGCCCTCTCCAACTCAAAATGCTTTCTAGCTGTTTTGCTGGCAGCTTTAGCAGCATTAATGCATTCCAAACTAGAAAAGTTTCTACTTTAATATCTTACAACTAGCTCAATATGTACTGACCTCAAATCCAGGATAGTAGTAATTTGATATTGCAGCTCATTATTGTTACTCCCAGCAAGTTTCCCCTTGAAAATGCCTGATGCTTCCCCCTCCCTCTCACATGCACCCTCCCACCCTCCATTCAGAATTTGTTTTTAATTGTTCAGGAGAGAAAATTCAGACTGTGAGCCAACAATATATTTCCAGGGGGTACAAGATATTAATAGAGCTACATCGTGGCCCCATATATTGTAATAAACTGTGCTGTAATTTGTTTACCCACCGTAGACAGTAACTAACATTCAGATAAATGGAGTTGGCGCCTGCAAGATTTATGATATACTTCTGTGCTTAGCAATGTTTAATCAGGGAGTTAAAATATTACAGTGTAAAATCCTTTACAAGCATGCACAAACAGAGAACTACCATTAGAGGCTTGGCAGACATACTCGGTGTCAAATAGTACCTCCAGACACTCTCAAAACACAAAGAGGAATATTCAAAGCAGCTACTAACTGACTAGCATTATTTGAGAACCACGTCAGAGCTCGTTTTTTTAGGGGGACTTGCTTTTGAAGTGACAGAATGATAGGCAGGGACAAGTGGGCTTGTCTGCAGAGCCCATCTAGCTGAAAGAAGTTTGGGTGGGTGGAAAGCGTGGAGGTGGGGGGGGGAAGGGAGGTGAATTTTGGTCAAAAAGGTGGTAGATGCCTGTCACAGAGCTTAGTGTGTTTGGATAAGACAGGCTAGCATGTGGGGGGATCAGCATGAAGCATCACACCTGGAGGAAAAGACAACTAGCTCCAGCCTCAGTGCCATAAGCCTGGCTCCACAAAGTCTAGCCAACATCTGGAATGGATATCAAGAGACACAGTGCAGCCCTGACTGGCGCTCTACTCTACCTTTGTACTTTTCACTGCAAATTGAAAAGCAAAACAGACATCAAGGATATATTTATATAACTGTCTTCAAGCTGCATTTTCTACTCCCATCTGCTGCACATGATAAGTTTCAAGTGTTTTCTAATAAAAAAAGGATTTTTTTTTTTTTACTCCTTGTTCCGTATACAGACTGACCTTTTTTTTATTCACAGTTTTAAAGGAACAGTAAATATTTTACAGCCAGAGGAAGTGTCAGCACCATAAGACTTTCTGCTATTGACATTATTTAACCATGCTGGCTATTGAGCCAAATGTGACCGGGCATGACTCTGTGCGTGTGCAGACGCCTGCATTTGCCTGGGTGTGTAAATGAGCTCGCTCGTGTGCATTTGTATGTGTGTGCATGTGTGCTTTGGAGAGGAACATTCCTGGGAGTTTTTCACTTTATTTTCACATCATGTTGTTGCTATGTCGCTCAAAGGGGGAGGGCAGCCCTGTATGTACAAACAGGAGACCCTGTGGTAAACCACTCTCCAGGAGGGATACGCCGAAGGAATGCAGCCACGATATCAGAAAGGCTCTGTCTTTTCTCTCTTGCTTTCCAGCTATGT
Organism: Egretta garzetta; assembly: GCF_000687185.1. Taxonomy (NCBI): domain Eukaryota; kingdom Metazoa; phylum Chordata; class Aves; order Pelecaniformes; family Ardeidae; genus Egretta; species Egretta garzetta. The sequence goes on from NW_009259798.1 coordinate 602,906, forward strand.
AGCTGATGAGACCAGATCAGACTTCTAGTCAGGTTGATTAATTATGAGGAAAATAACCAGAATGAGAAATGGTTACATTTCACTGTGAAGCTTCACCCTCTGACCATAAGGCACCAAAATGGGCCCGGCCAAGCAGGGGTTTCGGCAGAGATGTAGGAAGCATGGCCTGATGTGCTCATCAGCAAAAGCCAGCTAGGCTCAGATATTCCAAAATACATTTTGGACCACATGGGCATTGACATGTATGAGTAGCCATGAGAAAGTACAGTTATCTGAGGGAGTCAACTTTAACCCGTGAGAGACTATAGGAACCAGAGATACTCATACAGCTCTAAGAAATATCTCCACTTCAGTATAGAGCAGTGAGCCTGATCCCTATCTACCTCATTTATTGGTATAAATTAGGGATAGTTACATTTATTGGAGTTATATTGGTATAAAATATTCAGAAAAATGCTCTTTGAATCCACCAATGAAATGTTTCACTAATGTTAATAACAGGAATAACAATCCTATAGAAACTGGATAGAACATCAAAACCATTATTTGCTACTACTTGTTGCTCTCATGAGAAAGGAGAATAATACTGGAAAAAGTTCCAGTTTCTCTCCTTCATATTGTAAAGTACTATTTTCAGCTGTTTTAGCACTGTGAGCAGGAGATGGGGATGTAAAACGTATGGTTCTGTTGCGACTGCACCAATTCACCTTATAAACCTAAAGAATTAATAACATCTCTGTCTACTTCTTTGTAAAATACATATAATTCACCCACTACAGGGAGAACGTGAGGTTTAAATAGTGATCCGAATTAAGATAATCCTGAATTTTGTGTTGGAAATTTATTGCTGTGTTATAGCTGTTCAGTGAAGCAGAAATATTTTTCTTTTTCTCCATGGGAAATGGTACCTTTTTCCCATAAGGAAGCCTTCAAGGAAAAAAGAAGTTGTCTTTAAAAACAGTTTTAGTTTTGTAATAAAAACATTTTCAAAAGTGAAAAATATTGTTTTCACCAACATTTCGTATATGAAAGACCCCATCATCCCTCATACACTCTACATGTAATATTCTTCTGCTGTTTCAATGAAGAAGCCCAGTATAAGAGCAAATATTATAACATAGGAAGAAGTTATACACCCTACATTGTGAAACCCCATGAATTTCAAAAGAGCTAAGAAATGCTCTTAGCTGAACTTTCCTAAAGTAATACCAAAATGAGTGCAATCTGAAAAGTGGATCATTTCATAACATCTATTGAAAATCATTCTGCGTTAGCTAATGAAACATATTTGCCCTCTTCCATAATATGCAGGCAAACACAGATATTTGTTTTTCATTTTCTGCTGTGTTATCAGCACCTATTATTTTGTTATGTAGCTTCAGGTTTTTGTGGTTGGTTTTTCTTTTTCAATTAAAAGCCTATAACTTCATTGAGCCTCCCAAGTTTTATTTGGAAAAAAAGGGTGACATAGGATCTGTGAAGTGAAACTCAGTGTCGGTAAAGCTGATGAGAAATCACAAAAAGGAGAAGCCTTTTCTTTGGCTGAAACCAGTCACTCTGCATGAATCAGGCAAATTTTGCAGGCAGAAAACCCCACTGCTTACTCTCCTAATTCTGAAAATATTGTTTTCCTTTGAAATCTCACTGGCAAATTTCAGGCATCTTCCCAATGAAATTTTAGAGTTTACTACTTCTGAAGTTATGGCCCCAAATGAAGCTATCACAGCAAAGTGGCATATGACAAAAGATTTGCACATGCTTTTAATATGGAAACTCTGTAGAAAGAAACTCTAGACCAGTGTTTTGACATAAAGAAGGAAGTTCTTTCTCTTTTCCATATCTAGACCATTTCACAGCAGCTCTTGAGATGTGTTTTGCCATGCATATCCATTCAAACTAAAAGCTCCATGAGTTTGCCTTCTGGAGAGTAAGACACTTCTGGTTGCCTTTTAACAGAAGGGATCATAGATCAAAGGAAAAGCAACCAGGTGGGTCAGAGGGAAACACCAGCATTTCCTGACCCTCCTTACTTGTTTACAGATAAGCACGAGATAGCTGTAAAAGTGACAATCAATGTGGTTGCAAGAGTGCGAAGGAAATAGAATTGATCGAATCTGAAGAAATAGGAATATATTTTAAAATTTTACAATCTTGAGTTTATTTCTATAGTGACTGAGACTCATTTGTTAAATTCGGAAAAAAGGACTTGTTCTCTACGGAAGGTCTAAATAAACCAGAAAATCATTTGTACGTAGTTTGTAGTGACAGGGACGGTCTGCAGCAGACCACGCTACCATACTATGTAGAAAGTAATGAAATTAGCGCTCTGTAGAGTTAGACATCCCATGCTGAAAGGCACTGTCTTTAAATTCAGCATCAGCATTACATTAAACCCCTAAAATATGCTGAATGAGGTTCAGTTTCTGAGCTTGTTCCTCCCTCACTTTTCATGTGGTATATTTCTCAAACAAGGAACCTGCTCATTCTCTCTGTTTACCAGTATCTGCCTGATAAAGTAGAACTGAAAACACTGTGTTGTACTGGAACGTGAAGAAGTTCGGAGTTCAAAACAATTGCTTGCTGCAAAAATAAAGGAAGGCCTTTCCTATGAAATCTATGAACTCGAAACAGGGATACAGAACTAGTCGTTGCCAATAACTTTAACTTCATTTATCTATATTTGGCAAAAATTGTGCTGCAGCTGGAGATGAAATGCTGAGCTAAATAACTGCAGCGACGTGAGCTCCAAAACAGCAATTACTAAGCTGTGCTGCCTTGTGTAAGATTTTACTTTTATTTATTGTATTTAAAGCAACTCTCTAGCTCTGTACAGTACAACAAGAACTGACTGATAAAATAATGCCTGATTGCAAGGCATCTCAGCTCCACTGTCAGTATAGTTAAGTGTTTAGCAAGGCAAACATGAAGCCAGATTAAAGTGGTGTGCGTGGTAGTTTTACCATTCTACATACCTTTTAATGTCTCTAATTGCAAGGAATGGCTCATTTTAAACCTAAACTGGGCTTATCACAAATGGTGAATGTATTACATTTATTTTTTCTTGTTATTAGAAAAGTTATTGATAGTTTTAAAAGGCTGAAGGAAAGGGACACACAATCCCTATTCACTGCTGTAGTAAAAACCTCTAAGGGCTTGGTTTTTTAATTTTTTCTTCATGGTTATGAGAACAACAAAAAAAAAACCCCAAACATATTAACAAAGCTGTTGGAGGAACTGCTTACCAACATGACTTCTATCATCTACCCTCTTAAAAAAGAGGACAATAAAGTTGGGGTTTTCTGCAGCGTCATCTCTTCTTTCCTGGTGGATGTCTCTGTTCTCAAGTGTGAAGCCCAGGTAGCTGTAATTGTGGATGTTCTCCAATACTATCTAACCCCACACGTGTGTCAACTATTACAGTGGAGCTTCACAGTGGCTTCTGTCTCAAGTGCAAAGAAGAGGTACAAGAATATTGAACAAGTTTCATCCTGCATAAACAACTTCATCTAGGGAAACGTTGACATTTCGGAGAAAGAAAAGGAGAAAACAAAGTGACATATGAGTATTCTGCTAGTTGTTCTAGAAAATGGATGCTGACACCATAAATCTAGCTCATTCCCAAAAAGTAATGTGACTGAAATAATATCACAGTGCCAGAAAAGCTGACTAATTGCCTGGATTCCAAAGGTGACATAATTTTTCCAAGATGACATAGTATTATTAGTAGTATCCAGTCCCTCAAACAGTGGATTTCATCCTCATTTGCCATATTTCTAACTCTGTTTTGCTTTACTTCCACAACCAGAAATCCTGATACAGAGTCTTCTTTTCTTCCAACTTCTTGGTCATTCATGAGCATTTTAACCCAAATCAGCACAAACTCTTACCTATCTATCTCAGGTTTTTTCTAGATGCAGACAGCAGCACTTCTTTGGGACATAGTGCCTTTCAGCAGCTGGTTTCCAGAGACTTAGAGCCAATGGATCGTTGCTGTCATTCATATTAATCAAAGTTACTCTGCATTCTGATAATCTAACTTCTACTTGAAGGTAATTACCGAAAATAATCCTTAATATAGTTCCAGATTTCATCTGCGGAGCACCTCCCATGACTTCATTGACTGACCACTAGTCATTGGTGACTACAAAACTACTGACCTATTGCACACAACTGGTAACATTTGTTCCTCAGCATCTACATCCTGGAAACAGCTATGTCAGAGAAGCAGCCACCTAGATAATAATAGGACATATTGCTTCATTTCTCACTAGGTTCATCATAGGGGAAGCCATGTTAGACTTTTCCATGCTTAGGGAAAATCAAGCTGGCTGCTTATATGTCCCAGGATGCTTCTTCATTTATTTGAAGACATTGAAACCTCCTGGGAGAGGTAGGAGTGGGAGGCTTGCTTCTTGTCACCTTCTCTGAACCTCTGAGTCTGCTTCATTTAATGGAATAAATTTTAGTCCAGCACTATACAGATACATCTTTTGCTCAGGATTTTTTATTCCAGTCTAGATCTTGTGATTCAATCCTCTACTAAATTGCTTGATTTCTTGGTGGAAAGGAAAGCAAAGCAAGGCAAGGCAAGGCAAGGCAAGGCAAACCAAAGAAAGGAATACAAATCCTGTATGAATCTTCAGAATACTTGATGGAACTTAAACACCTTTCATTACTGGATATAGCCTGCCAAATCTTGGCTTCTCTCTTTATTTATTTATCCATACTATGGGTCATTCTTGCAGTTCCATAGGCACAATGTAGAAATATTTCAACACGTTAACCTACAACTGTGTCACCACCAAAATAATTTACAAGCTATAGTTGTTCTCATAGTATTTGTTACTACAGGAGGCCTTTAAGAATGGAAATTAGGAATTGCTAATCATGTCCATCTAGCAGCCATTTACAGTCCTAGACCAGCTCTTTTGTACTGACTGAGAAGTTAATGCCAAAGTCATTCTAGACTTCTGATATTCCAGTCTGAGTAGATTGGTGATCAGCTGCTCTTCACAGACAAGTCCTTGTACCTTGAAGGACATGAAAACCATAGAATGGTTTACTCTTCCTTTGCAGAGTCACTAGGAGATGGCAGAGCTAAACATTTCAACAGCCATCACTTTAAACTCAGTAAACCAAATGAGCTGAAGCATTCCAGCATCATTGCTAGTGCTTTTAAAGTACAGTCCCTCTTTTCTGTTTTTACATCAGAAAGCTCATACTTACATCGACTTCCCACTAAAAGAGAGAGACTACACACATGCTTTGAGGGTAATCTAACTTGTACCAGAGGCTGCCAGAGATTAACTGACTGGGTGTTACTGATGTTGACACTGACATATGGCCCTCCATTTCTACTTTAACATATTACGGCCATTGCACATGTTGAATGTTGTTTGGGCTGTGGTGCTTCAACATAACATGAAGCAGGAACTACAGCAACATATGATTTACAATGGAGAGTCTATGTTTTACTTCCACATATAGGACACATATAGAATTCTTCCTTTTAAAGTAAAGCTTCCTTGTCCATTCATCACAAACCACTAATCACCAGCACTTAGACATCTTAAAGAAAATGATGTACCATGTATCAGAAAAACAGACAGGGCAAACAAGTGAAATTGAACACATCTGTACAAATTGTGAAGAAACTGCAGAACTGTTATACAAACAATAGTAATGGCAGCCACATTTCTTTTCTAAAAATGGAATCATTCCCCTGCCATTTACAACAGTTTAGTATTTATGCACCTCCACAAATCTTCAAACCACTCTTCCTGAGTGATTCTGAAGTCTAGATCATGGTTCTGTTGTTTTGGAAAGATCAACAGCTAGTCAAGCACATAACAAAATAACAGCCTGACTAACTCCTTGTATTTTGCTAACAAGGTTATATTCTGTTTGAGAAAGGTCTACGTGTACACGGGTCTCTGATTGCATTTACTTTTGCACTGAGGTCAGTTCTCCATTATCCAATTCACTACCCTTATATCTTACATTCCATTCTTAGCTATTCAATAGGAAAGACTATGGTGTTGAAACTTGTGTTAATTTATATGATTATCATGGTAATGGAAGCATTTGGTATCTTCTTCAAATTCCTGATATGTATTCACTGTTCACTGTCTGCTGTACTGTTTTCCTCCTCTTGGCTACAGTGTCACCTCTTCTGTTCCCAGTTCCTCTGCAGCAGACTGGATGTAAAAGTCTATGTCATCTCCACAACCAGTCAGATAAAGACACAAGAATACACTAAACCCAGTAAAATAAGGGGCTGCTTCTGGAGCGGAAAGCATTTCAGCTGAAAGCCAAGAGCTAAGATAAAGGCAGCCCATAGTTTGTCCCACTCCTGCCTCAAGTAGACACCTAGCTTTACCCTCTTAGAGACATGCAGCTTCCCATGGGGCTCTGATATCCTATTTTCCTAGGGTACCTGCAGTGCAGGTAAATTACTGTCACAGCAGTAAGGTAATTCCCATTTCCACACTCTTCTAATCTGCCTCTGCCTCATGTTCACTTCAGCTCTTTATGCTGATTTCGAGACAGTAATTCTTTCCTTTTTGTGCCAGCTGAGGGCCAGGCTCCATCAACCTCTGAGCTTATGGTTTATCATTTCTGCGAATCCCATGTTCTTCTTGAATGATTTAGGCCCATACACAGGAACATCCTGCACATTTCCACCAAGTACAGCTTATTGCTGCCATTCTAGCATGACTCTATTGTATAAATGATTACTTAGACACAAGGCAATGAGAAACCTCATGCTGACGTGCAAAAGAAGAGGCTAAAGTGGGTCTGTGCTTCTACAGGGATGTGCATTATTGATAGCTTGTAACCTGCAATCATTTAAAAGGCCCAGAGAAATCATATTGGATGACATGAATTGTGGTTTCAGAGAAGGAAATAATTCAGTAGCTCATATTCTTCGACGGCAAACATTTTCTGAAAGAAAACTATTGTCCTAACCTTTCTACAAAGAAAAAAACCATAAAGAACAATTTATGAAGCTTATACTAGACTCAAGGCCCTCAATTTTTATTTGTTTGGTTGGCCTGTTGGGGTTTTTTGTTTGTTATGGAGATATTTTCTTTATAGAGAGTGCAATAATGTTAAAAACAAAGGATATATTGTTGTTAGTAGATCTGGCCTGAGTATCATACAACTAACATTACTTATTAGGTCAGAAATAAAACTTACCCTGTTATTAAATCCATATTCTACCACAAAAACTCTGCTAGTAAGAGACCACATTTCTTCATATGGCAGACAGGAGCTGAGGAGAGGCAAAGGTGAGGGATAATAACAGTGGAATCTCATTTACCCTAAAACATTGCATAAAACTTGGGTTGTAGTTTTCCTCTGCTGAGGACTGTTTTCCTTTAAATTCCCAAGAGCAGCCAGGTGAATCAGGAAAACATGAGAATGAAGATTAAACAGATTTCCTTTCCTACCCTTCCACTCAGGTGAGGGGGAAGGATTCAAAAAAAAAAAACAAAAAACAAAAAAACAACCAGTTATTTTAACTGCATTTGTTGGAGGGAAAGAAGGAAAAGTTGGAGATGGTGCCTTTTCATTTACAGATTATTAGCAACTTTTACTGTAGAGAATAGGGCAATTATGGGTTTGCCAAAATGGCTGAGACTGTTTGATAAAGATTCATTACAGAAGGAGAAAAAATAGAAAGTAAAGGAATAAAGATCTTCGATAATCCAACATATTCCACTGAAGCCAACAGAGCCAAGGATGCAATTTAGCATGCATAGTTTCCAATTTTTTGTTTCCTGTATTTTCACACATTGCCTTCTAAAGCAGCCATTACTACCAACTTGATAGGTGCTGTCGGCTGATTACATGACAAATCAAGATCAGGTGAAATAATATACAGCAGTTGCCAAAAAGTATAATGTCAGTAATCCCAGAATTATTTCTGGATTTGCACTGAACAAGTGGAATAAGGTTCTGAGAGGCAGATGCTGATAATGCTTCTGTCACTCTGGTTTCATACTCTCTTCCAGTATTTATGGCTCTGCCCAGACATGTGAGACGGATTCAGTTCTGTCCTTCACTAAACACAATTTGAACCCAACCACTTTTCTCCAAAAGAGAATGCCCTAGACATTGAACTAGTCATTCACAGTATTCAGCCTCTCTTTACTGTTATTTTAATATTCCTTGAGTTGACAAGAAAAAAGCCCAGTAGCCTAATGGCTACTAAGCCTGTAGACTACCTTTTCTTCAGGCACTGTTCTGAGCAAGTCATAACATGACTTGAATGTGGTTCTTGCACTTTTCAAGCAAGCGTCTTAACAGACTGTCAATACACCTAAGCACTAGGTTCCTCAGCCTGTTTCTGGTGGTGTTTCACAGTACCTGGTTATTTGTCAATCCAGTCAGTAGATCATGGTTTAGCCCAGTGGTTAGGGCATTGCTCTAAGAAACATGGCAAGTGGCTTCTCATCTTCCTCCACTGATTAAGTCACTTATGCAGTTGAAGCAGCAATGGCTTAAAGAGCATTTTACCAGGATATCTTAACCAGATGGCTCACATTTTCTACTATGAGTAAGACACTGGGATTCAGTCTTCACTAGGAGAAAAGGGGGATTGTCTCCCACACTGAATAAATGTTCAATGCCCAAGACAGACAAAGTGTGGGAGGAGGAAGAGGGGTAAAAAGGAGGTAATGATGGGAAGTGACCCTGTCTCAGGTCAAATAGACAATAGTGTTAAAAGTGGGATTAAAATTCAGTCTGGCAGCCAGGACACAGCCTCAGTTACTAGATGGCCTTGCCTGCCCCCTCGCTTATTTTGCTGCTGTTTCTCCCAACTTGTCAGGACACATTCATCAGGCCACTCCATGTCACCTGGCTTTAGAGACCAAATGTGGGTTGATGAAATGTCCCTGAGCTCTATTTCTGGGCAGCAGAGACCTCTCTTCCTCTCATCCTGGGACAGGTTCTGAGATGGTTGAGGTGAAACATCCCCTTAGATTGCATAATATTTGACTACAAGAGGGGTCTAAGGTGATAAAACTAGACTGGGATGACTACATTTCAGATGCCGGAACTAGACAAGAGAAACCTCTGTGACCCAGATGCCCTGTCCAAGCACTACACCTGTTTGCCTTACAGGGACATCATGGTAGTTACTGCACATTCCAAAATTCTCACAGAAAGATATTAAGTACACATTATTTTCACCAGCTTTGCAGCCACATTCAAATTCACTTGTCAGCTGCTATTACTCTTCAGCTATTAACAAATCCATCGCATACTTTTACCAAAGTTTGAGTTAACAAGCTCCCACAGCACAGGAACCATCCCTAACAGCTGGCTTTTTTAATGGCATCCAAGACAGAGAATAGGAAATGTTTCAGTGATGCTGACCAAAAAGATGTGCCATCTCTTCATGAATAAGAGAAAGGGAAAAGCACTCCACAACTGAGCATACTCACCAGCTGGAAGAGAAGGAGAGGCAGCAGGCAGGTGCAGAATAGCCATTTTGGGGCTCTAGCTGGTTTTCTCTGTATTCCAAAGGACCGACACCAGAACAGCTTTCTGTGAAAAGAGACAGATCTAGACTTAGCCCAGAAATGACTAGTCAATGAAAAGGGGTGGTATCCAAACTCCTGCAGTACACACACACACACACACACACACACACACACACACACACACACACACACACACACACACACACACACACACACACACACACACACACACACACACACACACACTGTTTTTCAATATCGTTCTCTGCAATAAAAACTGAGATTGTTTTCTGAACAGGACGCCAGCTGCTTCCTGTTCATGCTACTAATACATAACACTGCCATTGTATCAAATCAAGGGATCCTCACTCTGATCATCAGCCAGCAGAACAAATGCACTATATTAAGTAAATCCTCATAAAAGGCTACAGCTTCGATTGGTGTAATTCAGCCCAGTCACACTGATTTCAGCAACGTTTTACTCCTGCTTAGGACCTAATCTGCATTGAAATTTATCTTTCACATGATTAACTGTTGTACATTTATATGTAGGAAATACAGTTCTATAGATTACGCACATAGGATGGGCCCCGTAGTTAGTCACACTTACTGGTTATGAGCTCTCAGGCACACTTGCAATGAAAATATACACAAGCAGCACAAAGCTCCCTGTAGCATCAGCTGAGTACTGCTCTCCTTTGCCACAAAGAAGCATTCTCTGACCTTCTGCAACTCTTGCTGTGAGCATCCCCTTCTCTCCCAAGAGGCGATCTTCCCCAAGAAGCCACTGCCTCATTCCATGCAACTCAAATCTGCTGTTACCATGGTTAATATTTCTGACTTGATTGGCACCACTAGTAATTGAACTGCAGTCTCTTGAGTGCAGCAAGCTCTATTCATTAGCCCCTATTGTGTTAGGACACTGCATCAACCCACATTATTTTCCTGTGTTAAGGGGAAAAAAATCAGCCATGAATACAAAGTTATGTTGCCACACAAGATCGTGCAGTTTTGCTCTTGGATTAATTTTATGAAATTAAATAAAATGTTTCACATAAATTTTATTTATATCAAGAGCAGTGCAATATGGGCTGAGGCACCTTCATTTTGACTGCCTAATGTTATGTATATCTAAAAGCTGAAATAGCTCGCTATCAGCTTTACAAGAAGAGTTTCAGTTTCATCACCGTATTAGCAAAATATTTTCAGTCTTCTTTCTCTTTTTTCCACTTTATACAAAGTTATACTTTATACAAAGTTGCTAATCTGAGTCTATATGTGGCAGAACGCTACATGTAGGTAATGAAAAAATCATAAACCAGAAGGTTTCCTCTATAAGGAACAGGTCAGACAAGCTTCATACTGCAGCATCCAGCTGCCGATTTAGATCAAGATTTTATACATATTATATATCTTTTAGTAGTTATTATAGAAGACCCTATAGTATATGGAAGTGAATTAGACCAATTAAAAATTACTTCTTAAATCTTGGTAATTCTGAGCTGGCAGATTTCGTAGAAGCAGCCAAAATATGAGAAGTATTTGGTATCCTGATCCCGTAAAGTCTTCCACAAATGGAAGACCTCTGACATCAAGGACATGGCCATAGCAGCAAGGTGTTCCAGACAGATCTGTTTGTTCTTCTAGCACATTTTTACTGTAATAAATACCCTCCTGATTTCATCTTTGCAAAAGTTTTCATGCTTTGTCTGTTTTATTCTTTTTTCCTTTCCCCTTTAGACAGGCCCATTAGAGAGGCCTGAGAAGTATTTGCCACAAAGATTCTTTCCCATAGGGAAAAGGAAAAAAAAAAAAGAAGAAAGGAAGGTAAGAGAAACACGAGTGCCAAAGGACAAAGTTCTGCTTTACTCCATCAGCCTGCCTTGGCATTGTGAGATGGATCTTGGAAGATGACGAGTTTGCAGGGCTTCGGGAATGTGGATGGGAGGGAGAGCAAGAGACACTCTGAGATACTGACAGCAGACAAACTGTTTCTCATCGTAGCTTGCTATTAAGTGGAGTAAGCTGCTCTTCACGCTCTCAGTGCCAAGATTCTCAGCTTTCCACAATTTCCACTCTGTGTTGAAAATGCAATAATATATTTGCTATTTCTTCAGTTTCCAGCCTCAGCTGAGTCCACTGCATTATGAAGAGTCAAATGGGTTTGCAAGGAGACAGGCAAGTCACACAAACCAGCACATGTTCCAGCAGAAACACATTCATACAACACAGGGGTGCAAAAGTGCAGCACTGTGAGACATGTGTCCCCGAGTCCATGGGATGGATGATCCTGCCAATGCTTCTGACTTGTCTCAGCTCGGTCTGAGAGTTGCCAGTGCTTGGCACATCAGAAAAATCTAGTCATGTCCCATTATACAAATGACTATTGAAGCACCCCAAATCCACAGCACTGTGTGTTTAGATCCTCTTCCATAGCTTGCAGATAATAACGCTTATCTCAACTTTTATCATTGTAAAGCTTACTTTGTGTTTACAAGGTACTCAGTTGATAGAGTAGCAGTTCTCAGAAGAAAGTCCATGGCACTGTGAAATTCCTTATCTGGTATCTGCCTGCTTCTGGGACAGCGTATGAGGAGCACTATGAGTGAAAAACCCAAACAGACTGAAACGCAGAATTAACTGAAACTGCTTCACTCTGAGTGAGCCATGTTGATTCTCTGATGTCTAATATGCAGGTTGAGATAACTCAGAGAGATTCTGAGCACACACACTACCCCCCTTCCCCACATCAAGTTTAGATTAGATTGTCCAATAGATTTAAAGTCATTAGAGAGAGGACTGGCTCGCAGAAAATAACAAAAGGCTCATTTCTTAAGAAAACAAGGTTAAAACCAATTATTGACCATCTGTCTCATCCAGCAATCTCTGCCCATGCCATTTGATAAATGAGGTAGGCACCGTGTGGAAATCATTGTATGTGATCATGTAATAGTCCTCACAGTACATGTGCCAATGGGTATGCCTGGAAACATCAGATTGAGGCATGTGGCCGTTGCGACACTGACGCATTCACACTTCTGATTACCTCATTTCACAACTGTAACTTGTTTTAAGTTTAATCTTCCCCCGACTTATCTTCGGGTGTGCATAATCCAAACAGCTACATGTGGCCTTACATGTCTTCTGTATGTTGAGGTTAAACTGGTAACTGTGTGCACCAGCCCACACTCGGGGCCAACAGTCACATATTCTCAGAGCACAGACGCACACTCTCCGGTAGCTTCCGGAGTTCCTTCTGCCCTTTCACAGCCTCACCATCATGTGGGACTCGTAGCGTTAAGTAGCCCCCGAATGGTCCTCTTTGGCGCGTGTTAACCATGCACCCTTTGTTTCACAATTTACGCAGTCCTCTGCAAGCTCCTGCTGGGACCACTGCAAGCAAGACTCATGTACGAGCAGACTGGCTATTTTCATGCCCGTCAGCTTTCATTCTTTTTGTTGGCCAACATGCCTGCTACATAAATAATCATGGTTTAAGAATAGAGCTAAATTCTATTCCTCTGTTTGACACTGAACTAACTGCAAATACTCTCAGCTCAGCTTTTTAGAGCAGTTTGTAAACAGCACAAAACCCAGATGTGGCTCAGAAAGGACACTCTCATGTAAATATAAAAAGGCATAATTCAAAGTACAACGTTAAGTCTCGGTAATTCACACCCATTTGAAATTTACGCTTTGATGGCAACAACCCTGACCTGACAAATACTACTTTGTAAATTTGTATAAAATTGAGTACATTACAGGATCCTAAAATCATAGTCATATTATAATGATAGCAGTGGACTTTTCCCTCGGACCCAGTACATACACACAGATTTTCTAAAGCACCTAAGGAATGTAGGTGCATAAGCACTGCTGAAGGTCAGTGGGATAACCATGGCTAAATCCCTAAGACATGTTGGAATCAGTCTCTTGCAATTACTAATTCAGGTACAAAATACAGTTATTCACGTCTATATTTTAATGTTCACCTTGGACAGAACAACAGGCTGCATTTGGACTGATCCTGACTCACACCTGCCTGCATACCTTTCCAGTGAGGCAACGCGTGTTAGTTAAGTCATCTCTAATGGGAGAGAGAGCATCTGAGTCTGGCTGTGGCTGTTTATTTTTATTATCTTTGGTTCTATTCTCTTGCTTTCTTCTCTTTATGTTCAGCATCTCCCATTCTCAAGCTAATTTTCTTCGTGTGTGTTTAGATATACACAGTGTTTTTCTTCTTGGCCGCACACTCTTTTCTCTCTGCATCACCAGGCTGAATTCAGAATGGATTAGTGACTTAGCTGCCTCCCTCTCCAAGCTGTATTTATGATGATGACAGAACTTGGGTTAACTCCTTCTTGTTTTCTGATAGAATAGAAGCAAAATTCAATGTGTTTGTTGGCCAGCCAGCCACACTAGGGAAGTTTTTGGAGTTAGAGTTATGTCTGTGATACCAGAACACTGTCAGGGGCAAAAGAGACATAGCCACGCAACCCTGCACTCCCTATAACCCTCCCTGATACCCATTCAGACTTACTTTCACTCCCATTCCCAAACACAGAAGTGGGATGCTACCCTGGACAGTCTTGCTGAACCCACTGATCGGCAGCGTCCATCACATTTGAACAGCTCTATCCATTACAGCACAATATCCATCAGTGAAGGAGCAAATCATTCATATGTCACATGAGGCAATATTGTGCCTGCATTACCACAAGGAAATGCTCCTGGGGCAACATCAAGTGCTGGGGGAGAAACCCCAGCAGAAGACTGCACATGAGGACTTCTCCATGTGAGCCCCTGAGAGTCGGCAGACATGGATACAGCATGGTGCTGCAGATGGGCGCCACGAAGAGATGTGCACTGGTCAGCAGCTGCTTGGAGACACTGCTTGGTGTTAAGCTTTGGATTCCAGAAGAAGAAAATGGTCACTGTTTCACTCCACAAATGTGAGGAACAATGCAGCAGAGTCCAGGTGTATGAGTGCTGCTCACTGCACTGACACTGAACAGGCTTTGAAATTATTTTGTTTGAATATTCAAACAAAAAATAAAAATAAAAAGCTATTTTGGTAAAATATGATCTTGATATTTGCACCCAGACCCCCAAAGATATTAGCCATGTGAGGATCGAAGCCTCAGCCCGTGTTCAAGCTCCTTCACCACTGGAAATCAGTGAGATATGATTATTTTATGTCTGGAAGATACATACCAGTCCCTATAGGAAACTGCAAGTAATATTGCAAAAGATTAGCCTTATTTGGATTTGTTTTCATTTACACACAGTAACATAGCTGCTGAATCATTATTAATAATTGTTTATGTGACAGTAATGCCTTAAGCACCCTCCAGGACAAATACTAAAAGGATAAAACCTGAGCAATAGCTCCAGCAGAGCAAGGGGGATTTTGTTTTCCCTGGACCCTGAGCCTCTTGCACCTGCAGCTGGGCTGCTCCCCAAGTTATTCAACCACACCTGTTTTGCAGGTCCTGAACTGCTTGTGCTACATGGGGTGCTGTGAAGCAAGTGGTGCTACCATCCTCTAGTCTGCTCCTGAAACCAAGTCACCCCTCAGCTCCCTAACTCCCCAAGAGATCTGACAAGGAAAATAAAACAAGCCTGGCACACGCTCAGCTATGCTAGTCAATCTGAATAATTCCCTAGCTTTGGTATCAGGCACCATGCAGCTCCCACTCACCTCAGTAGGAGGGAACTGGCCCTGTGCACTGCCCAATTTATCAACATGATACATGAAGTCTGTCTGGAAGATAAACAAGGGGACATATTGCGGTGACATACGAACTCTTTTCAAGTTGTGCATCCTAGGAGATAGATTACATGATGAACACGTGCAGTATGCCTTTCCCAGCTCGTGCTTCTGAGCTGAACTGTGATGTCCTTCCTGAGGACAAGCTGCATTTTATCCCACAGATAAAGCTGGCTTTCGTTTCTGGGGGAGCCTCTCAGAACTCGGTTGCTCAGGGTACTTGACAAGTGCCTAATGAGAAGAAATTTATAACCCTTTGCCTGATGAGATTTTGTGTTACCTTTCTGTTTGGGGAGAAGTGAAGTACACTTCTATTTGGAGAAACGCAGAGGAAAAGAGCAAGTCCTATGATGTAAAACCGTCCCCATCCCTGCCTGAATCCTACCAAAGCCGATTGCAAAAGCTGTTTGAATCCACCTCCTTCCATGCTTCCCCTCTAATTCACCATCACTTGAGAGAGAAGCAAGAGCAGCCAACACACAGTAATTTTTAAAAGGCATTAGGAGTAATATTGTGACAAACAAGTCGGCAGCAATTCAACACCTCCAAACACAGAATGGGAGAAATGTGCCCATCAAAGCACAGCTACAGAACAATTTCTGGACTTGCCATCCCTAATGCAAAGTATGAAGGTGGGAAATCTCCAGGATCCTAAAAGACACATAAAGACAGCCTCACCTCTCTCAGTTGAATTGATCTGGGGACCTTTGCAGTCCTTCTGCCTTTGAAAAATTCCTCTTCAAATGTAGCTGGTGTTAGAGTTACTAAATCTGCATGTAGCTGGACTGCAGTATTGCTGAAAACAGTTATCTGAAGATAGTAATCATTTAATAATATCTTTTCAAATTATCTGTTCTCCTGTTGTCACTGATATGTTGTCATATGCTCAAAATTCATTACAAACATTGATGTTAAGCTTGAGTCATCTGTCTGGGGAAAACAGGTTGGCATGGGAGTTTTTAAGAGATACTTTCACAGAAAAATGGCCTTTTAAATAAATGTATTGATATATGGGAAATATATATATATAGACCAGATAGCTGTGTTAACAAATAGGCTGGCACAGGCTATACACTTAAACTATGCTGAAGTATGAATTAAGTAGAATTAAAATGCTAGGTGCCATTATCCAGCCACTTTCCTTCACATGACTTACTCCAAGGTTACACTGCGCTTGTACCTGACCTGGTCAGTCCCAGGAACAGGCAGAAGCCCATGTCCTGAGACCCTCAACTCACATCAATGCTGCCATCAGGCTGCCTACAGCTCCCTTGCACCCTGGTGCTCCCCAAGGCTGGGACCTCTCTGGAAAGGACGTTTGGGCTGGTGGCTCAGAGTCGCTCAGGCAGTGGGTCAGCTGGATGCTATCACCAGGCACAGAGCATCCAGGCCTGTCCGTGTGGAATATCCTTGCGCCCTCAAGCATACAGTTCAGCTCCTCGACAGTAGCCACTGGGTTAGCCCAGGGCCACCAGGTTGGTACCTGAGTTTGACCCTACACAGCTTCATGGAAAAAGTAAGATGGATTGGTCGTGACTTATCTCTGCTCCAGCCTCATGGCTGCTGCTATGCAGCTGCATCTACACTATGCTACAACTATACGGTCACAAGCAGACTAGAGATATTTTTTAGACCAGAGATTTTTTTTAGGCTCTGAAGCAACTGGCATAGCCCAGCCTGCATTCATACACATTCAAGACCCCCCAGAACAGGATGGCCATATCCCAGATGCTTTTTGGGGATAGTTCTTGTTATATGTTCTGTTCCCATCCATCCCCAGCTGAGATAATGTGCGGGTTAAATACATTACAGGGACCCTGCTAGCAGCTTAAGTGTGGACAATCACATACCAATGCTTGAGCATAAACTCACAACCAAGGTTAGTTTACCAGCATAGACGTAGTTCCAGTGTCCACACCTGCCCAGAGAGAAATGAATTCAAGATACCCACTTGTTGTCCTGGGCTGCCAACACAAGCTCCCACCCAGCATCCCAGGAGCAAGAACTCAGGTCCACTTTATGGCCCTAAACACACCCCTCACGGTGCTTGGGAAAGTGTGGCTGGCATGTAGTGATGCAACTGGTAAGCCACAATTTGGAAAGTCGTTTTGGCTAGGAGTGACTGAGTTGTCATACTTTAAAGTCTGTATCAAAATGCTCCAAAAGCAGCAAAAGTAACAGGCTCTCCGCATAATGGCAGTAGACATCAGAGCAGCCTAAAGGATTAATGAAACAGAAGGCACAGATTTGTTACTTTGATGTTCGGCTTCCCAAGCAGCCTTTTAAATCAGTCTCCTCAAAATCTGAACACACTCCCTTTTGCACAGAACCACAATATACACAAAAAGGAATATGTGATGCAATTTGGAGACACAATATTAGGTTGGAGAATTTTGGGCTATTTCTCTTACAGATGCAATCAATGCCAGTTTTGTGTATCTTTCTACCTGCACCAACAAAATAATTACCAGACTATAGCATTCTGCAGTAATGATCATTAACTGCAGTAGCAATATTGCAGGCTCTAGGGCCTTATTGTAATCTTCCTCATTTCAGCGTTAAACTACTCTAACTTCATTAGCTTCACTGGAGATACTCTACTTTACACCTACATAATTGAGAGCAGAATCAAGCCTCCACTGCTGTGGAAAATACTGTGTAGTGCAGCACTTTTCAAATAAAATGTAATTAACATGAAATTCTAGATCCATATTGCAATTTGCAGAATGATCACTGTGGGTGCAACATGACTTCCAACTCCCTCTCTCATCTTAATTTAGTTAGAAATAGGACTGCCTGTGTAATATTTTCTCCATAGCAGCAAACAGAGACATATTTCTTTTTCTTTTCCTATTGTTATTTTTTTCTCTTTATAAATCTTTGTCAACAAAGGATTACTGACTCACCTGAGAGAGGCAGTTAAAGTCAGATACTCACCCGTAATTAGGGAAACTTGGAATCCTTGACAGTGAACACCTGGCTTCTCATTACTACCTGAATTTTATACTTCCAAGTGTTAATCTCTCCTCAGGGTTTGCCTTGGAGTTTCATTCTGGTATTCAATGAAACCATCAGGTTTTCCAGGCACTGACACCTTTGAAATGTTTTCCACATGGGAACCAATATGAAACATGTGTGATTATTACCGATTTCTCTGTGTTGATTTCTATTATGGTAGCGCCCTGGAAAAATAGTACAGACAGCAGTAATAAAATCTTTCATTGAATGACTTTATACAGCAGGAAGAGTTGTGTTTAAAGGGGCTGGTTTGGCGGGGGGGCTGCTATGATGAATGGTGTTATCATGATTATAGCTTGGTTTAAAGGATTCAAAGAACTTCTTCCACATTTTTTAGCCTTGAGAGTAAGTCCTACCAGCACTTCTTCCTTCTTAAAAGCCAGCACTGCTGCCATTCCTCCTAGCTCTAGATGAAATACGTGGTCTAGAGGAAAGCTGGGAGCAGGCTGAGCGTGAACTCCCAGCTAACGCTACAGGGCTGCACTTCAGGCAGATTACTACAATTTCCTTTACTTCTCTGAGTGCAGAGTTTTCTTGACTTCCCAACCTTTATCAGCCTTATGGGTAGAAAAGTTTTCTCATCCTTATGAGTTTGGATGTGCTGAGAACTTTGTACTTTTACTCCAGACACCAGAAAACCCAGGCAAAAGGATATCTTTGGGGTTTATCTTCTGTTAACCAGGACTTACTATCCTGTGCCTGAAAAAGAGCTGTTTAAAGCACTCCAGGCCCAAAGCTCTTATTCATTACTGCAAGGCAATAGGGGTAATAAGAAATCAAAGTAAGCTGAAGGAAGAACAGCAAAGCTAAGGGTTCCCATGGAGCTGAAACTCACTCAGAAACATGAAAACAAGTGGCTTTTAAACAATAGTTCATTTGGTTTCTGAAAGCACCAGGTGCCATCGAGAAAGAAAACAACCAGGTTATCTTGGAGCACAAGTCTTATGACAAGTGGCTGAAGGAACTGGGGTTGTTTAGCCTGGAGAAGAGGAGGCTGAGGGGAGACCTTATCGCCCTCTACATTTGCCTGACAGGAGGCTGTAGCCAGGTGGGTGTTGGTCTCTTCTCCCAGGTAACGGGCGATAGGACAAGGGGAAATGGTCTAAAGTTGCACCAGAGCAGGTTTAGGTTAGACACTAGGAAAAAATTCTTCACAGAAAGGGTTGTCAGGCACTGGAATGAGCTGCCCAGGGAAGTGATCGAGTACTCATCCCTGGAGGTATGCAAAAACTGGGCAGATGAGGTGCTTAGGGACGTGGTTTAATGGTGGGATGGCAGTGTTAGGTTTATGGTTGGACTTGATGAACTTAAAGATCATTTCCAACCTAAATGATTCTATGATTCTATGATCTTATCTGTCAATTCCAAGCCCTGATGCACTTGACAATTTTTAAAGTTTTCAGTGGATTCAGGAAGAGCAGACGATGAAATTTACTTAAGGAATAAGCAGCACACTCAGTGAGAGAAAAACGCAAGACTTGTTTGGGATCTGAAGGGGAGAAGAAAGGAAGCAAAACAGTGGGAGATCTTGTGACTGATCTAAGCCTAAGTATCTGAATTAGCAGTATTTGGCTGATAAAAGAGCAGTTGTGATTGAATCCCAGAAGAAAACAACAGAAGACAACTGAGAAACCCCAAATTAACCTATGGTGAGCTTTATATGTGAAAAGATTGAATGAATGAAGAATGCAAAGTTTAATTAAAATATCAGAAAATCCAAGGTGTTGATCAAAGTGGTCCTTGTCTTGCAGTTCAGTGATAAAAAGTGAAAAACCCAGTTGCCTACTTAATTTCCCTTACATGGTTCAGCTCAGGCTCTGATGTCTAATGTGTCATAGATACTAAAAAACCTGAGCATTAATGTGGTCCAGCAGAACAAGAGTTTGTTCTTCCTAGGCGGATACAGAAAGTTTCATGTCCCTATTTGACAGAACTCAGTTTCATTTGAAACCAACCATAGACCAGTTCTCGCCACTGCCAGAGGACACCAGACAAATTTTCCCCGGAGAATAAGGTTTTCTTTCCTTAGTTGCACAGTTATGATTTGAGTTCTGGGCACAGCCCTGGGAGAGACCAATGCACATACTTTGAAGGAGGCTACATAATCTTGCTATCAGAACTGGAATGCAAGCACATTTCCCCAGACCCTTAGTGAGATCCTAGATGCATGGCATTTCCCAAATTCCTTGAGGATATCCAATAATCCTTGCCAGTCTCCTGGTCACTTGGGGAGCAGCTGCAGAGCACTGCCTCCTACTCAGCAGAGCTCAGGGAAAAAAATACTGTATCTTCATAAATATATGCTTCAGATTATTCATAAAATTAAAAAAAAAACCAACTGTGCCATAGTGACAGTGCACATTATGTACATATAGATGTAAGCAATGCAAAGGGAAGTTTAACCTCAATGCTTCTTCCCTCAGCAGTTTTTCAGTCTCCACTGACTGTTTCAATTCCTGCATTAACCCCCTTCCCCTCAATTCCCTACGGTCTGTTTTCTCTCTCCATTATAATACCCTTCCAGTCTCTGCCTCTGATTTTACGCAAATGTGGGTTATCTGGGGTGGTGATTATAGAACTGAAAAGAGAGTAATACAATAGTCCTGCTCTAGAGCATTAGACTCAAAGCACAGTGGATCACTACCTGCTCTGCTGCAAGCATTTCTGGGCACCTAGCTGCACGGTCTGCAATTCTTGTCTTCCTTCCTTCAGATGCTACTATTTCTCTTGTGTTTATTTGTGTCAGGAAAGAATTGCCTCATAAGGCTATCAGGCAGACTTGTGCTACAGTCCAGCTCTCTGGGACCGGTGACTCGTATCACAGATGTGTGCCCTGTCACAGGAATGACGTGATGCCAGCTTCCCATCATGCAATCCTCATATGTTTAGTTATATCTGCATATAGTTAATTGTATTTGTCATTTGGTACTTCTGCAAGTCCCCATGTCTTCTGGCATCAGCTTCTTTCATTATAGGCACTATAGTCCTCAGTTTTCTGTTAAGAAAAACATCCTCAGAAGAGGTGATGAAAAATGTTGCAGTGGTGCCTCCTGCAATGAGTTGATGAAGCCACCCCAGTACAACTGACAAATTCTGGTCACCGATGAAGTTACAAATAAAATTGTTGGGCTGTGAAATGTTTCTGTGAATTCACCCCAGCTGTTCTCACAAGATGAGGAACCCTGAGGAACTTCTAATCTTAACAACTATGATTTGACCAACTTTGGCTCAAAAGATTGACTGATGAACCAGCTTTAATTGCTCGTCTGCCAAGAGGAATGAGGAATATAAAAATCCCAAGAGGGATTTTAGAGACACACACAAAAGCAGTGAGGGAGAAGGGTCACAAAACTCACAGGACAAAGGAACATGTATGTTCATGTGATGGGGAGGACCTGACTTAGCTAATGGATCACCTCAGGATGTGGAAACACTGCCTTATTCAGAAAGCAGCGAGAGAAATATCTGAAAGGGTGCCAGAGGACCTGCTTCCAGCCTAAATGATGTGCCAGACAAATAAGGAAAAGGCAAAGAAAGGGATATAGGATTTATAACGTTTATCTCATGCTAGTAAGTCAGGAGCAAGAGTTCAAAAAATCTGAACAGAGCCCTCTGAGAAGGTATTAATAAATATACCCATGCCTTCCTGAATATTTACAATGTAAAACAGCATGCTCACATACTTGCCAATAGTGATTTCTAGGAAAACGTGTTTAAATTTGGGAAGTCTAAAGAGTTGGTGTTTTGTTTAGTGGAGGGAACAAAAACAAATGTTGTTTTGGATGAGCACAAATGTTTCATTTTGTGTTTTTTTTTCAATTCAGTCAACAACAAAAAATACTTCATTGCTAGCATCACTTGTGAGTTAGGCGTATAGACAGGAAAACAAACCCCATAGATTTATGTTGTCCTCTGCTGCACTGGAGAAGCCCAAGGGGAAACTATATGTTTGACAGGAAAAAAAAGGAAACAGAGAGGAAAGAATTCTTATTTTAAAATCTCTAACAGGAACAAGGTGATGGGGAACAAATGACTACAAACCTCAGAAGCTGAGGACTTCCATCTTTAGGTGTGCTGGTACTTCTATTATGAGCCCCCACTTCAAGTATGACTACAGAGTAGAAATTGATTTTCTGTTTTTATGACTTTTTAAAGGCACATTAATGTTCAACATAACTGAGTATTTGCACAGTACTTTATTATGTGAAATACCATTAATTTCAATGGGAGTTTGTGTAGTATGGTAACGATGTCATTAAGCAGGGCTGTTAAACTCCTTGGGCTATATACCATCCTGAATTACACCTGTACACCCCACTCCCCCCAACCAGCATGCCCTCTCCCACACCTCTGTACCTGAGCTATACCGCATGCCCCTGCATCCCCTGGCTAGCAGGGGCCAAAGACCAAAGCTCTGCAGCTGCAGCTAATGACTAACAGGTAGGAAGTTTTGGGACATAGCCCATGTTATAACCATCTGCACAAGAACACAGTTTGTCTAAAAGACACTTACAGACCTTTGCTTTACTGTGTGGCTCTGCCATGCGTTGGAATGGTTGCATTTATCACTTTATCCTAAAATGTCACAGGTGTATTCTCACAAAACCTTTATGAAGAAGAAAAAGAGCAACTTAATTCCCCAGAGTGGAACTGATGCACACAGAGAACATATGATCTGCACACAGCAAATTTCTCCAGTGGCCTAAGCCTTGAGCAGCATTCTGGCTAGCAGCTGCTTTCCAGACCCATCACTGCTGCAACCAACATGGACGTCAGTATTTTACCTGTTTTATAGGTGACTATTTCTGTTTTAGTCCATGGATAATAACTTGCATGCTCAAGGATTTGTAACACTTTGTCCCTTTAATGTTTACGTATTAAATTGCATCTTCAGGAAAAGCTTGAAATAATGGGTGGTGAGTAAGCTGCACCATCTTTGAAGTAGCTTCAGGAAGTATTGTGCTCAGTATTGCTCTTCTGAAGTATCATCAAGCCTCTTTCCTGCATGTGCCGAGACAAGGAAAGAAGGTATATTTTCCTTCCTACCTTATCCATGCTGGTTGCCTTGAGGAGAAGTACAAATAGATGTAGAAATTGATGTACAAATGATTGTATATATTGATAATAGATGTACAATTGATGTACATTGATGTACAAATAGATTGGGGAATAAGGGAATGGAGTGCAGCCCTGAAGAAGGGGGTCTGCAGGGTTTGGCTGATGATAAACTCAATCTGAGTCAACAGTGTGCCGCCAAAAGAGCCAGACATATACTTGGGATGCATGAAGCACAGTATAGCTAACTGGTTGAAAGATGTCATTGTCCCACTATACTCAGCCTCACCTCAAGTACTGTGCGCAGTTTTGGGCTCCAGAATGTAAGAAGGATATAAACATTTTAGAATGTGCCCAAAGGACAGCAACAAAGATGGTGAAAGGACAGTAGGGCATGACTTACGAGGGGTAGCTGAGGATACTAAGTTTGTTCAGCTTAGAGAAGAGGACACTGGGGTGGCCTCAATGCTGTCTACAAAATCCTCAAGAGGGGGAGTGGAGAGGGAGGTGGTGATCTCTTCTGCTGGGTGTCTGGTGATAGGACACGAGGGAATGGCTTAAAGCAGCACCTGGGGAAGATCAGACTGGATATTAGGAAAAAAGTTGTTCCCTTAGAAGGTGGTCAAGCACTGGAACAAGCTCCCCAGGGAACTGGTCATGGCCCCAAACCTGTTGCATATTCAGGCAGCATTTGGACAACGCTCTTAGATATCTGATTTAACCTTTAGGTTTCCCTTGTGGAGTCAAGAGTTGGAGTCAATGGTCCTTGTGGGTTCCTTCCAATTCAGGATATTTTACATTTCTATGAAAATAAGCCCCTTTCTAAGATTTCCACTTGACCTAGAGGCAGCATGGCAGAATGGACCAGGACCCAACAAGTGCCTGGTGTGAAGGAAGCTCTCACTTTCCATCTTAAATCATGGCTTGCAGCCCAAATACCTGTCTTTAACCTCTGCCCTTTGCTTTAGGATGGTTTCTTCCTGTCCCGTTGAAGTCAATAAGTGTTTTGTTAATAACTTCAGCAGAAGCAGAAGGAAGATCAAGCTCTTTATTTTTCTTCTTGGTTTTTGGTTTTTTTTTTTTTTTGTTGTTAGTATCTAATTTGGATTGCGGTTGTACTGATTGACAACTCCACTACAACTGCATTGAATTGCTGCCCAAATCAGTAATCTACTTTGGTGTCTTAATTAACTAGAGTCAAATTTGAATTGAATTGCTTTTCTTGGAGATCTTTTAGGGTAGCTGTCAATCCAAAGGTAAAGACTTTTATAAAATTGCTGCTGCTTTTTATTTTGTACAATTGCTTTAGATAAAGATATTTTTCTTCATCTCTTACCTCTCAGTACTTACATTTTCTTATTTCATATTCCCTTCTATTTCCTTTTTTAATTTTTAATATATTCTTTTCTCCCTCTTATTTTTTAATTAGCCTTCTATTTGAATTTAATTATTTTCTTCTCTTTCAGCTAACTCCTGTCTTACACAGCACACTATCTCACCACCCCTTCAATAAAGCTCTGTCTCTCAGCTTCACCTGCCTCTTTTAAGTCTCGAATCTCTAATTTATTTTTTGCATTTCTAATCCCCCCCAATAATTCTTTTTTAACTCATGAGTTTCCTTTCCAGCCAGAGGGCCTAGGTTTCTCCCCTTTTGCTTCCTTTACATCAATGCAATACTGTAGGTTCCAAGTGAGTGGCACCAGAGCTGCACCCTTCCAGTGTAAAGGAGAATCGGGCCATCAAAGCAAACCCAGTAAAGAAAACTGGGATGTTTCCTTTTGAACAGGCTGGGAAACAACTGTTCAAAATACGACAAATAATGGGAAAATTTTTCACATTCCTGATCCCAGGAAGGTGGAAGAGCATTGCAATAAGCAGTTAATAAATATTCCTGGTCTTTAGCCATTCCCTACCAACATTTCTCTTCCCACTCCCCTTCTTCCTACAAAATTCACATATGCTGTCCCTCTTGGGCACAGATTCTGATCTTGTTTTTACTGCTTTTACACTGGCTTCACTGCACTAATTTCTGTTTCATTTCTCTTGAGTTATCCAAGCTTAAGCAAAAGCAGACTCAGGCTCTCTGTTGGGCTGGGATTTTCTTTTTTTTTTTTCTTTTACTTTTTAAATTAGATGTCCCAGCTGATCTTAAACAGCTGGCTTTTTTCATTTCAGGAGTAGCTTAAGTCTGCACTCTCCAACAGCATACAGCAGTTATCAGTTAATGAGATGACTTGTACCCTTGTCCACACTTGCATCACTACGGCTGCTTAAATGAGCTGATGTGCTGCAACTGAGGATTAAACCGTCTCTTCCAATCCTGCATGCACTGCAGCACAAGCTACTCACTCCAGCAACCACAGAAGCGATTGCAGTCCTGGGAAAGTCAAGATGAGCAGAAACCCTGGTGCACTGAAGCTAAAGCAACCTCAGCAGTGGAAAAATGAAAAGAGGAACGTATCCTCTGCCTGCTGTTCAGATGCTGCTGAAATCCCCTACCTGTTTTTTCCAAATGTACATCATTTTGTGTATTTTCACATCCTTTTTTAATCCACCCACCCGTGCTTCATTTTTGAAAGGTACACTATGAACATATCAGGGTTAAAAAGGATACTACAACATCCATGTCTGTAGACTTCACCATTCAAAAGCCATGCACAAACAGTACAGGAAACATGTTCTAGAAAAACAAGAAAATTCCTAGTGTTATAATACGATCTTTGGGCCTTCATACTTGCAGGGTGAGGTAACAACTTTGGGACCCTGAAGCTTGAAGAAGAGCTATTTTTATAATAATGTTACATTTTGCTGACTCCACAAGGAAATCATGAATGTTGGGATATGGTTCCAGAGGATTTAGTCCAAGTGTTGGTCCCATGCTGAAGGATATTCAGCTATAAATGACTACCTGGTCATTTAAACTGGGGAGCTGAAGATAATTACATACATCTTTTGGTTGTTATCGATTACAGAAACACCACAACCTAACTATTTCAGTCCTAGGGCTAACTAGATTCAGATGTACCCTCCTCTTTCTACACGGACCGTGTAAACAAAGATTCCTTAAGGAAAGATTGGATCCATTCATCAGTGCAAAGGTATACTTTGGTCAAAACCCCTAAGTTAGTTGTTCCATTTCCATGTTACAGAGACAAAATTAATAACATTTCTTCATATGTGGAGGCAGCAGATGCACTAAGGTGATTATACTTGCCAAAACAAGCAAAAGCCTCAGTTGCTGAACATTTTTGCTGTTATCCGCTATTACTCCCTTCTCTGAAAAAAATCTGGTTTAGGCTTCTTTGACTTATTACAGTAGAGAACTAAGACACTGCTCTTATAAGTAGTTCTATGTAGTACCAGGACTCTGCAAGATCCCAACACAACTCCAGGCACTGTGCAGACACCTACCAATTGAAAAAATTCATATAGCCACTCAACCCTGAAAGATATTTATATCAATGCAAAATGACTGTATTATACTACCACTCTGGTTTGATGGCAACTGAGGTCCATCAGTTAATCAATTGTGTGCAGCACCAAAATGGTACTGAAGGGACACAACAGTCCCTGCCCTGGCAACCTCATGAAGTACTTTCCCATCCCTTCCATGTTACATTTGTGTGAGCTCTACACATAGGCGGCAAGTCTTCAGGCTTAGAAAGAATTCAAAATAAAATCCACACTAAAACAAAACACCCATTGTGTACTTTCTGATTAATTTTTGAGTGCACCTGAAGCAATTACAAGAGTAGTAATGATATTCTTCATAGAGCTTCTCCCTTAATGTGCACCATAATTAGAGGAAACTTGGATCCCAATAGACACGGTCTCTAAAGAATCGAGGAACTGGGGGGGGGGGGGGGGGGGGGAGGCGGGAAAGGGGAAGGGGGGAGAGGTAGTGAAAGGGAAGAGAGTAAGGCTGTTAAACATAGCCAAGGCACCTCTGCCTATCCCTCTCAGCACAGACCAATGCAAATATGTGGTCTGAAAATTAACACAGCTAGGAAGGAAACATCCCACAGGGAGAATCAATACCCAGCAAAGGATAATGGGAACCCTGTGCAAGCAGCTGTGGTCTGCCCTCTGAACATCAGCACCTGTCAACGACAGCAATCAATGCTGGTCAATGGGCAGCTCTCCTTACAGCTCAATTCACACAATGATCATTAGCTGGAACCAACACGGTGGCACCCCATGCTGCCAAATGGTGTCCCTTTCTTCCTAAATGTGGACAAACAATGACCTCCCCAAATAACTGGCACTGCTCTTTTTAATCTTTCCTCCTTCCCTTCTGCTTTGGCCTTTTTGCAGTATAGGAGGAGGATCCATAGAATCCACAGCTAGAAATTAAGTTATTCCACTTAATTTCAGAATGTGTTCTGCCACAGAGTCGAGGTGTGACAGGCACTTTGATGCAGACATAGCAAGGAATTCGGGCTTAATCATTTCCATTGATATCGTGTTTGTCTTGTTCTTCATGATTATTATTAAAGAACCTTATTTGTTACCCTTTCAAGGACAATGGAAGAGCAAAACTGGAGATGCTTAGAGGAGGTTGGAATTCTAATTATTCTCCACAGGACAGAGGAATTTTGCAGGCAGTCACCTTTATGCCTGTCTATAGCTGTCTAAGTTGCATCACTGAAGACCATTCTTGTCACAGCCTTTGTGCGTGTGTCCAGACCGTAATGAAGTAAAAAGAGAAAAAATGGGTGTAAGCAAAGAGTCGTGATGCTTTCATGGAGTCCACTGGGCAGAATGAGGAGTCAATCTGATGTAGACAGCAGCAGGTCCTGGGAACATTTCTTTCACTCACAAGGACCTTCTTGTTTCTGGTGCAATAGCAAACGATATAAAAGTCTGCAGATTTGTTTTAGAAATTTGAAGCATGTCGTTTTGACCCATGGCTGTATGATGACTCCTAATAGTCTCCAAACTCTGCTGTGCCTCAGTATCCTGAGATACTGTGAAATACATGCAGGAAGCTGAACTCTAAAGAGATCAAAGCCTCACTCCTCTAAATGCCATGTGACTACTCACATGTTCAAAATTAAAAGTGAACTTCATTAGACTGAGGTCTGTGAATCTGCTCTAAATACTAAAAGCCAGAAGAATGTCTCCAAAAGTTTGCAGGAAATCATAGTAGCCACCAAAAATTACTCCGGATCTTGCGGTTCCCAGTCCCGTGCTCTCAACATAATAATATCCAGTTTCCCACTAGAGAACCCAGTAGCATTAGCAAGCACAGAAATGCAGATTGAGTTTACTGAGATGCCAGCTAGGGCTCTGAAAGGTAGACAGCTGAGCAGTGTACTGGAAAATGACCAGATATATTTAAACTGGCACGATCCAGTTCACTACATTCTGAACTAATGCCAAATGTTCAGGGGCATTGCGAGCACATCTTACGTAAGGGACACACGTTTCTGCCATCTACTTCTAGTACTGAGCACAGACGTGTGGAGAGCAGGGAACAGAGGGCAGAGGATATCCTAGAGTGTTCTTTCAAACTTGACACAGATTTCCCTTTTGTCACGTTCTTAGCATGTGTGTTTATTTTCCTTGAATATTCAAGCATTTGGAGCTTTACAGTTGCCAGAGCTTATGAAAAGTGCATATTTAGCTCAAAGAGTTCCCAGATGTGAATTTCAAAATGACACTGTGTTGATTAGCTATAGAAGGCAGCCAGTCAAAGAGCAGAAACAACAACATGTGACTTGGCATTCCCCAGCCAGCCAGAAAATAGTCACCCATTTAATTTTTCATGAATTTTCCAAAATCTGGGAATACAGAAAAAGTTAAAGGCACGAACAAATGTTTTTGTTTCCTAGTCCACACCTAATGCCTTACCCTATCATTACTGTTGTTTCACCTCCTCCTGTTGGGAAAGATCTTGACAAGACCTGTGAGGTCATCAGAAAGCAGTGGCCAGGACTTAAAGGTTTCTCCATCACTGAAGTTATCCTGCCATGGAGACACATGGGGCTCTGACCCACCTCTGGGAGGGGGGTGGGGTGGGGAAATGAAATTAGAGTGAAATGCATTTATTTTTTTCTTAATGTTATGCATTGTTTGCAGCTGATCATTCATCATCACAGCCCACCCCTATGAATGATTCATGAGGGGACAGCTGTTCCCAGGGCCTCAACTCCTGAGCTGCACATACCACAGGAGGCATCCCCAGGCTGGTTATGCAAGAAGTTGAGCACCTGAGAAGTGCTGAGGCCTCTTCAGCTCAAAGAGCTTCATTTTTTCAAATGAAGGCAAGGCTACAATGCACCCTAACAGTGCAAGGGGGAAAGGAGTGCGTAAGTAGGTTACTCATAGAAACAAAAGCTGCTCTGAGGTACACAATAAGCCAAGGAGAGGTAGTATTAGTCTGATCAGCTGGAAACACTGGGATTTAATATCCTGGATTCTTCTAACTTCTGCAAAATGCATGCATAAAACACACAAGACTTCATTAAAATGTTGAGAGTTTTTGCGGGTACTATTTGGTTTGTGTCCTGTTTTTCAGGAAAAGGTCTATGCTTAAACTGCAGGCACTACAAACGACACAGTAAAGCCAGTTTTCATATCCATATCTGATTTCCTTCTGAGTTTTGTCTTTGTATAAAAAGCTGTATGTCTCACACTTCCGTGCACAGCATGTATAGCACTTTCTATTGCATACAGAACTAAACTTCTAATTAGGCTTCCCAGCTTTAGATTAACAGTAATGTCTTTACTATTACCTCAACTGAAGGAGAAAGACATAAGAGAGAATTTTAAAATCTACTCAAAAAGCACAGTTGGTAATATAACAGTAATTATTATTACAAATCAGCTATTTTTTCAAATACAATGACAATTTTGCCTTAAGAAAATAGGAAACTGGCAGTAGAACTGAAGTGGCAAACAATTTCTGCACTGTGTGTGGATGTTGCACAAATCAGGAACATATCTGATGCCTTTTCCTCTCTCTTGTGTCCTTGCCCCTTTAAAAAAAAAAAAAAAAAAAAAAAGATAAATTACTAACTGGATGATATTCTACTAGCAATTTTAGTAAATCCCTAGACCCCAGCAATTGCACTGAAGAAAGAGTGGTGCTACCCTTTCAAGCTCCCCACACAAAATAGGATTGAATTACCAAAATCTGATGCCATTTCTAATAAACAACATAGGTGTTTAGAATACTAGAAAAAATGCTACTTAGAATTTGGGTTTCAAACTCTTTAACGCCACTTTGATTGAAGAAAGCATCACAGACCAACATTTCAAAAAATAGTTCCTAACTCAAAAGCCTCTAAATCTACAGCCCAGGTTTAGAATTCACATCACTCCCTTCTTTAAGGAAGAGTAGTTTATACCAACACAGAATGGGATTTTTTTTTTAACTATACAGCTTTTGTGTTAGATGTTCTTTATCCTATTTGAATAGTGTTTTCTCTCAGCCCCATTCTGACCTTTCCTCATCCCACCACAGACTCAGTCTACAAAGTATTCAAGGTTATTTATACCACAATCCTTGTTTATATAGAAGTGGGCAAGGGAAACTTGGTTGTTTTTAAATGCAGGAGGGCAATTTAAAATAGAATGAATTTCAGCTGCAGTGCTGGAATTCTTTACCGTGTCTCCATAAGAGATGTACAAACCACTTACTCTGCAGAGAACAAGGTTACAAGTTGCACATCATACATACACTGGAATTAAATGGTTTGTGGTAGACCTCTCTGGTGCCAGAGCCAAACTCTGTTCTCAGTCTCTGGAGACAATGGGCTTGTGTTGATATAGGGTTGCAGAATTTGACTTTAGATCAGTAAGCAGGCACAAAAGACAAAAAACAACAGGCCTCTACAGACATATGTCCTTGATCAGATATTACTTGCACATGGAAATCATTTTTAGTTACAGAAGAAAGCCTTTTGTTGTCTCCAGAAAGACCAATACTATGTCTAGGCAGCCAAACGTTAAGTAGCTCCCTGGAAGCAGCGGTGGTTACCTTTGCTCTAACAGAAGAGAACCATGGGAGGATTTCCCAGGGGGAGAGGCTATATGTCTAGCCATATTTTTTCCTATTAACAACAGTCAGCGCAGTTCAACCTCCTGTGGCACCAACACCATCATACCTGCATGAAGCCCAGAGAAGATCTATGCTTCAGGGAGTTGGACACGATGATCCTTATGGGTTATTTCCAGCTGGAGATATTCTACGATTCCATGATTCTATAAATTTCAGCTTGCTTCAGATAACACTTTCGAATGAGAGAAGTCTAAAAGGACGAAACACCAAAGCATTATTCATTTAATAAACAAGCTGCTATAGGATTCTTTCCTTTGATATAAAAACCTCTATTAATTCTCTCAGGCTCATATTCCTTTAATGAAGATCACTTTCAATGATACGGTGAGAGAACAGTAGGATCCTTGAAAGTGAAACAAGGGCAATTCCTTCAAGTACAGTGCAGATATAATATAATGCCTCTCCTCAGTATCCTTCAGATTCGAACTGTGTGCAGAACATGGTACTATTATCTGTAGGAAGAAAAACAAAGAGAGAAAGAGTGGTTGGTTGTCTGGAACAAATTACTACTGTTAAAGGTGAGGCATAACAGAGCTCAGAAACCATTAACATTAGGTATATTGTGTATGCCCATCCTGGTCACTCTCTGGCAGTTAAGTCCTATATCCTGTTTCCTCAGTACCGAATATCCGATTCAAGCTGAATGCTACCAGAGTCAAACATACTGAATTTTAAGTGCTTCAGCTCATAATTAACACTTTGCATTAATTTTTAGTATCTAATGTTGCAAGGATTTTTAATGATGAAGATGAAATTTTGCTCTTGGATAACATTTATCTACAGATTTGCACATGCTCTATCTAAAAGAGATAGAACTGAATATGAAAGAAGGAAGACCATAGATGAGCTCCTCAGCAGAGTTGAGGTTAGATGTCTCAATTCACTACCATGTCCCTGGATCACTCTGCCAGTAGCAGCCAAAATTATAGAATTCACAGAATTGTTTAGGTTAGAAAAGATCTTTAAGTTCATCAAGTCCAACCATAAACCTAACACTGCCAGGTCCACCACTAAACCATGTCCCTAAGAGCCACATTTACACATCTTTTAAATACCTCCAGGGATGGGGACTCAATCACTTCACTGGGCAGCCCACTCCAAAGCTTGACAGCCCTTTCAGTGAAGACATTTTTCCTAATATCTAATCTACTCCCTCTTGGTGCAACTTCAGGCTGTTTCCTCTCATCCATTTAGGCTAGACATTAGGAAAAACTTCTTCACCAAAAGGATTGTCAGGCTCTGGAATGGGCTGCCCAGGGAGGTGGTAGAGTCCTCATCCCTGGAGGTATTTAAAAGAAGGATAGATGAGGTGCTTAGGGACATGGTTTAGTGGTGGGATGGCAGGGGTAGATTAAAGGTGGGACTCGATGATCTTAAAGGTCTTTTCCAACCAAAGTGATTCTATGATTCTATGATCCTACCACATCTTACCTGGGAGAAGAGGCCAACCCCCACCTCACTAC
>NW_009259798.1:635810-649266 GCF_000687185.1 Egretta garzetta
GTCCCCCCTCACCCCCCTCTTCCCCAGGCTAAATAACCTCAGTTCCTTCAGCCACTCCTCATAAGACTTGTGCTGTAGGCCCTTCACCAGCTTTGTTGTCCACCTCTGGACACGCTCCAGCACCTCAATGTTCTTCTTGTGGTGAGGGACCCAAAACTGAACACAGTATTCGAGGTGTGGCCTCACCAGTGCTGAGTAGAGGGGAAAAATCACTTCCTCAGTCCTGCTGGCCAGACTATTTCTGATACAAGCCAGGATGCTATTGGCCTTCTTGGCCACCTGGGCACACCGCCAGCTCATATTCAGCCGGCTGTCAACCAGTACCCCCAGATCCCTTTTCTGCCAAGCAGCTTTCCAGCCACTCTTCCCCAAGCCTGTAGCGTTGCATGGGGTTGTTGTGACTCAGGTGCAGGACCGGCACTGGGCCTTGTTGAACCTCATGCAATCTCACACAGGCCCATTGATCCAGCCTGTCCAGGTCTCTCTGTAGAGCATTCCTACCCTCAAGCAGATCAACACTTCCTCACAGCTTAGTGTCATCTGCAAACTTGCTGAGGGTGCACTTGATTCCATCCTCTAGATAATTGATAAAGATGTTAAACAGAACTGCCCCCAGAACTGAGCCCTGGGGAACAGCACTTGTGACCGGCCACCAGCTGGATTTATCTCAATTCACCATAACTCTCTGGGCTCAGCAATCAGCATGTGGTTTTACCCAGCAAAGACTACACCTGTCCAAGCCATGGGCACCAATTTCTCCAGGAGAATGCTATGGGACATGGTGTCAAAGGCTTTAATCAAGTCTAGGTCAACAGCATCCACAACTTTTCCCTCATCCACTAAGGGGGTCACCTTGTCATAGAAGGAGATTAGGTTAGTCAAGCAAGACTTGCCTTTCATAAACCCATGCTGACTGGGCCTGATCACCTGGTTGTCCTGTACATGCCATGTGATGGCACTCAAGATGATCAGCTCCATAGCATTCCCTGGCACTGAGGTCAAACTGACAGGCCTGTAGTTCCCTGGATACTCCTTCCTGTAGATTGGCGTCATATTTGCTAACCTCCAGACAACTGGGATCTCTTCAGTTAGCCAGGACTGCTGATAGATGATTGGAAGTGGCTTGGTGAGCATTTCCACCAGCTCCCTCAGTACCCT
The DNA here is from genome assembly GCF_000687185.1 of Egretta garzetta. NCBI lineage: Eukaryota > Metazoa > Chordata > Aves > Pelecaniformes > Ardeidae > Egretta > Egretta garzetta. The sequence continues at coordinate 636,969 of NW_009259798.1, forward strand.
TGGATCCACATCCCATCTGGACCCATAGACTCATGTGTGTCTAAGTGGTGTAGTAGGTTGTTAACCATTTCCCCTTGGATTATGGAGGCTTCATTCTGCTCCCTATCCCTGTCTTCCAGCTCAGGGGGCTGGGTACCCTAAGAACAACTGGTCTGACTATTAAAGACTGAGGCAAAGAAGGCATTAAGTCCCTCAGCCTTTTCCACATCTCCTTTGTCAATGGTTCCCTCTGCATCCAATAAAGGATGGAGATTCTCCTTAGCCTTCCTTTTGTTGTTAATGTATTTATAGAAACATTTTTTATTGTCTTTTACAGCAGTGGCTGATTAATTTCTAGTTGGGCTTTGGACCTTCTAATTTTTTCCCTGCATAAACTCACAACATCCCTGTAGTCCTCCTGAGTTGCCTGCCCCTTCTTCCAAAGGTTGTAAACTCTCTTTTTTTCCCTGAGTTCCAGCACTCTGTTCAGCTTGGCCAGTCCTCTTCCCCAGCAGCTCATCTTTCAGCACATGGGGATGGCCTGCTTTGTGCCTTTAAGATTTCCTTCTTGAAGAATATCCAGCCTTCCTGGACTCCTTTGCCCTTCAGGACTGCCTCCCAAGGGACTCTGTCAACCAGACTCCTAAACAGGCCAGAGTCTGCCTTCTGGAAGTCCAAGGTAGCAGTTCTGTTGTCCCCCCTCCTTACTTCTCTGAGAATTGAAAACTCTATCATTTCATGATCACAATGCCCAAGATGGCCTCCAACCATCACATCACCCACAAGCCCTTCTCTGTTCACAAACAACAGGTCCAGCAGGGTGACTTCCCTAGTTGGCTCACTCACCAGCTGTGTCAGGAAATTAAAGCAACCAGCCTGGCTGTAGACCTCTATGCCCAGGATTGACCTGTATTCCAGGTGATCTAAGGGAGATCCTACAGGTGTTGCCTCAACTGAAAACTGATGAAGATGAAAGAAAAAAGATGCTGTGCATGTAATGGACATGAATGGAAATTCTATGAACTAATTAGCACACTGGTGTGTTCATACTGACATATGAAATATCTGTGGACTTTAAGCATTTTTCTGTGATGCTTAATACACCTTATGTCTATGAGAAACTAAAAAACCTGAAAGGTCAGTTTTTCTTACAGTAACATTCACTACAATTTTTTCTTCTCAGTGCTTACATTTCTCTTTCCACGGTGAATGATACTTTCTCACCCTTATTGAACACAGTAAATATTTGAGACAGAACTGAAATAATTCATTCAGACCTATGCATATCTTGGAAGAAAATCCAGCTGCATGAAGGCAGGTTAGAAAGGAAATGATTCTGTAGGCACTATTGATTGCTTCTTAAAATATCACTTATCTTTGTGAAAAACTTGTCCTAGAATAATTCCAGACTCTTTTTTCCATATTACTGGTAGGCTTCTGTGCATATGTTTGCATCTAGACTGTCCTCTGGATGTTCAGTCATTTGCAGAGATGTGTGTGTGCTGTGGCTCTTTTAAAGACCACTAATTCCTGCAGGGGAAGTAAGCCACTGCCCACTAACCTACTGCCAAGCATCACTATGGGAGATGGAACCTCAGCACTGCAAACAGAGGCTGAAACTATTTCAGATCCCCTCTGCCGTTGTGAATGTGTTTTCTATATAGTAAGTGGTAAAGAAAATTGCAAAGCAGAGGTTGGACTACGTGTTTTCCTAAGGTCACTTCAAACCTGAATTTTCCTATGATCCTATGACAGGTGGCAACATGGTATATGAGACAGAAACTGCTCCTACTTGCATAAACCTGAGGATTTACTGTCTATTATTACCAAGTTGTTGTTACAGTTCTGCCATCTGATGTGAGGTGCTGCATGAACTAACATCCTGGTCATGTGAATTGCCTTCCCCTAAAATGCTTTTCCACAAAAAATACTAATATATTTTTATTTATAATTTGTTTACTTGTAAATTATAAATAACGTAATTCAATATATAGGCCCACATGACAAAATCTAGTGAAGACAGCATGAGCTAAAATAAAACCCAAGCAACTCTTTGACAATTTAGCAATGTCTGGGCACTGTGCTACATCCTTTAAGCAGAAGCCCACACATGAAGATAGAGCGTGAAGTACCTTTCCTGGGGCTTTACAGCAACCAGGGCTGTACTGACTGCCAGGAACAGCACAGCTCTCAGCCATGTTCAACAGTTGTGCAACACTGATTTGGAGCAATATCAGAATGGGACCCCCCTCTATGTCAAAAATAGGGCTGACAAAGTTGTGCAAGGAGCCAACGCTTAACAACAGATACAGCGCGTGGCGAAAGGGAATGCTGCTTGGAGCGTAACGTAAGATAAGATTACACTCACACAGCATTGCTGTTTGCAGGAAGAGAGATGTTACCCCTCCAACACAAGCACACTCACGCATTGTAATGAATCGGAGATTAACCGTTACATTATTCCTGCAGGTTCAAAGGACTGTCGCAGAGTAGAAGGCTGTGGGGGTGGTTGTCCTTACTGCTAACAGCGCCGAAGAGTTGCCTGATTTCACTTGAGAGAAGGAATTCCAACATTACACTAACAGCAGTGCTCAAAAAGCCCCCTTTCCCACCTATGCTTGCCATCATGAATGCAGTCCTCAGATATTAACTATTTCAGATTATTTCAATAAACAGCCCACTACCTGGTGTCAGTGGTGGGGCACTCAAAAACCACAGAGTGATTCAAAGTATGCACACTTCAATGGAAAGACATGCCCTGACTCTCATCCCAACTCACATGGGCTGAGGGTCAGGGTCTTAGAGTCCGCACATGACTGGTAATTTTTAAATGATTACAATGAAAGGAAAGACTGCCTTTTTAATGCCCAAGCACAACAGCTGCAATGTCATTGGGGTTGTGTTCTGAGATGCTCCTAGACTGCAGCCCAAATAACCGTCTTAATGATATTTTGAAAATATGTAAAGCACTTCTTTTATATGCAATGACCATTCTGTCTGGGCACATCATCGTTTGTCCAGCCAGAACAGAATTAGAATTAGAACAAATGAACCAGATTCTACTCCGATTTGCACAATGTGCAGCTAGAGTAAATGCAAGGAAGCTACACTATTTGTAAATAAGGGAGACTTGGACTAAGTTACTTTATTTATGACAGTGATCTTACAATTATGTAGTACCTTTCAACTCCAGTGGATCTCCAGGTTCTCTGGAAAGCAATGCACTACACAAGGCTCTGCCTTATTTACAGGCACCTACTGTTTAACCATTCTTAACCAACAGCTTCAGACAGCTCATACAACAGTAAAAGCTGTTATCAAAGCTCAGAAAGAGTTTGGGGAGGCAGACTACAATTCCTCGAATGGGAATTTGGACAGTATGCAGGCACTTCACCTCTACTCCTGTCAGAAATTCCTTTGGAGCCTTTAATGGCCATACTTGATGATGGCCTTGTCTTGTTACCATATAGACAAGACAGCTTCCCTGGCATAGTATCCCAAAGGTGACAGTTTGAGTCACTGAGAGGTGACACCAAATGATGGCGCAAAGGTGTATGACTAATCTAAAGAACTACCATCTCTTAGTTGCAGTAATTGTATGCATGGTAGCTATGTTACTAATTATGTTATATATAGTAATTGCTATATATGGGAATTTATATGGTATAAAAAAATATATCTGTTGCTAAACAAGTAACAAAATATAGACTAGGTTCTTGTCTTAAAAAAAGGGTAAAAAAATTAGTTTGCTGCAGTGCACAGCATTGTCTACAGAAGGCAACGGCTGAGGTCCTGCAACTTACTACTATTGACATCTCAAGGAAGCAAGTGAAACATGAATGAAAATAGTGGTGGTTGGCAAAACAGTAATAGCTGACTGTATTGGTTGGAGGTGAATTAGAAACGGACAAACTAACCAATATTAGTTCCAGCAATTCTCTCATATTCTTTCTGTCTTTATATTAGACCACTATAAGGGCAGCAGCATCCCAGACAATATCTAATGTATCCTGATTATAACTTCTGTCCCTGGTAGATATTTGGCTTTTGTGGATCCTTCTAGAATGGGCAAGGTGTTATGCAGGAAGACACGAGCCTGTCCAAAGCTCTTTGAGTCTGAAAGAGGATCCACTACTAATTTATGAACCCATTCCATGAAGGAAAATAAGGTACTTCTTTTTTCCAAAACTCTTAGCTTTTTGTAGACAGTCTTGCTATATAAAGCAAGACAACCTAATGAATGATACCTGCTTGTCAGCACTCTGCTCATTAAAATCTGGAGGCCAGAGAAGTTTTTAGCTCTTCCCCATTCTGGCCTTTCACTTGGTTTTACCTAGAAAAGGCAATTGTCCATTTTCTTCTTTCTTTCAGTGACAGTTCCTGTAATTAAAATAAGATTTGGGGAACCGGGTGCAGGATAGAGGGGAAGGAGGTTAATGTAAAAGTCCTGAGAAACTTTAAGAGGCCTCAGCTGCTCATTAGGCAACATCTACACAGCCGCCAGTATGCAGGTGAGTAAGGGAGCTATACCTTAGGGACTAATAACAAATCAAGTGTGACACTCCAGCTTATCAGATGGAGAAGAGGCCCCTGGGACCTGGCAGCATAGTCCTTGATAGTAAAGTGACTTCGGTGAAAACGTATGGAAGCCAGCATATGGTTATGCCATCTGACTCCTTATTATACTTTAAAGGACAGAGGTCTGGTAATGGCATGGCGTTATAATACTACGGCAGCTCATAGCATATGTGCTTCTCTCCCAGCAAAAAGTCCTGTCTCCTTCATACACCTATCAGGCTGCGTCTGCCTGATTGACCACAGCAAGTGACTTTGTCAGGGCAACATACAGCCCTGAGGAGCAAGGGCTATAACATATTAATATAAGAATGTAGCTGATTACAATATAAGCCGCTGAAAGCGAGCTGACTATAGCACAAGACTGGAAGAATGTGGCTGTCTGCAGGGTCCCGCCGGGAGAATGCATCTATCTATACCTACAAGCGTGCGGCTGACTGCAGGCAGCTGTCATGCAATTGGAGTGGTCTGATGGGGTTGTCACCTATCAAACCATCGCACCCGCAGTTATTGTGGGCTTAAATGCACCTCCCATCTGCCTCCTGGCAGCTCACTAGTGTTTGTCTCCAGCAAGGGAGGAGGAGAAAGGGGTCTCACTGGCTTTGATTAGAAGTTTCTGAATCTCCACTTAGAAAGTTTTGTCCTTCAACTAGCAAATGCCACTTGGCTGTTGTACTCAAGGGAATGATTCCATTATTAAGAATCTGATTTATTTTTAATAACCCTTCTGCTGTATATATAGGAACACCCTGGATATTATAATCTAAAAAAATCCCTAAGGGTAATTTGTTTTGGAACAAATATACTGTCTGGGATTTTTTGAATAGTGGACAGTAATCAAATGAGGTGCATTTTCTATATCTGATGTGTTGAAAGAACACACTGAAGTGCATGGGGTTTTTTGTTTTCTTCTGCCCATATACACAAGCAACATTTAAATAATAAAGCATAACAAAAAATAGACCCAAATAAATTCTTAATAAAGGACAACCAATCCTGCAATCAGACCCGTCAGGCCTGTCCCGCCTGAAAGCCAAAGAGTCCACCTGCTCTGCGCTGACTGCTATATTTATATATGTATCAGACTGGGATTTGCCAGTTACTCTCTGCCCTTAGTTAACAGAGCTCAACCCCGTATGGTCTCAGAGAGAATGCTTAGGATAACTCTGCACGGGGCTGCGGCCGTCCTCCCCAGCTGGTGCAGGACGCCTTCCCATGCCCAGCTCCCCTTCGGAGCGACGAGCCCTTCCAGGCACCTGTCTTCTCCTTGCTGATGGAGCAGCCCGCTGCCTTTCAACTCTCACCTCCCCTTTCCCCCTCTCCTGCCGGGGAGGCTTCACATGCAAACGTTAGCCGGCCTCACCTCTCTTTCTTCAGTACCGGTACATGGGAATCTATTTAAACATCCCAGGTTGGAGCTTTTGATATCACTCTCCATTTACATAGATCAAGTAGGCTGAGCTTTTTCCTCTTCAGTTGTATGAGCTATTAGTATGTGAATGTTTTGTCCCTTTCTTCCCCTAAAAAAGAAAGCTTAAAATGTTATTTGCTTTGGATTCTGAGAAGTACAAACTCTACCACATGGCAAACACATGTGAATCCATATGCTAGCATGTCTGTAAAGCCGAGAGAGATTAAAGCCTGAAGCTTCTATTAAATGCTCTCCTTTTTCTCTTGCATGCAACATTTTTAGATCAAGCTCTAAATGTTCGCCGACTCATGAATATTTTTGAGCCAGCTCTGTTCACCATGATAAATCATGCTGCTTGTGTGTTGGTTTAGTGACAGATAGTTACCTGAAAACTTCTAATGTAAAATGGTTTATGGCCATCTGAGGTGAAAAAAGTCTGTGATCTTTGCCTGACTGCTGGAACAGTACGACAAGAAGAAACATACTGTATTCAAGCCCCATAGCACACTAACTTTCTTTCTTTCTTCTAGAAATGGACAGAACTGAAAGGAAAATGACTGCTGGCATATTGTGAAAGTATTTCCAAGTTTGTACAAGCTCCAGTGATAGATGCAAACACAGACAAAACCCTTCATAGGAAACGAAAAGTTTTGCAAAGAAAGCTGAAAAATATCCTATGAAAGAAACAGAGCTATCATGGTTAGTCCTTCCAACAAAAAGAAACATACGCTCTCTAGGCTTATGTTCCAGAGTCAGATTTATTGTAGTTGCTAAACCAAATATAGATATTAAAGAATGTTATTCACACTGTAAAAAGCATGTATCATATTCAAAACAATGAAAAGAAACCTTTACTTCTTTTAGAGATCTCAGCTACAAAGATTTCCTTGCCCCCTTCAAAGTTAGCTACCTTGTATCACCTCACATTACCATGGTGCATGAGCATGCGAACAGGCAGTTGGCTGACAAGTTACCCTGCATGAACTGCCCTGTGATAGCAGCGTGTGTGCATGCTTCCACATGGCTGTAAATGCAGGACAGTCTGATTTAGCTGCTCCCTAATGGCCATCAGATTCAACCCTTGAATTGATGATGAGTTGATCCCTCTGGGATGGGGGAAAAGTTGCCTTCCACTCAGGTGAAGAATGAGAGGGAAACTATCCATAGACAGTCAGCAGAGAGCCGCTATCCCTCCCCATGATGTTGACTGAGCAGCAGCAGCCTTTACTGGAGTCATCATCAGATGTCTCAGATCATGTACCACACCAGTCCTGTGCTAATGAAAACAGAGAGATAGTTCTTCTCCTGCCAATCCTTTCATCTTGAATCAGTCCTAAAAACTGAGGAGTTCATAGAATAGGGGTTCTCTCAGTTCTACAGAAATATGAAATTTCTTTCCTTTGGAATAGAAATGTAAGAGGTAAGGGAAAAAATTTCCTCACACTGCTGGGTGGAAATGCATTAGCATAATACAGGATTCTGTAGTTAGGCTAATAAACTGTGTTTATTTTCTTGATTAGAAGTAAATCACATCACAGTTATACTATCATTAATAGGACATCACCACTCTGAGAATATTTCAGCTCTGGGCTCTGAGTAAGTCCTGATAAAGATTTCTTGCATTGTGGAAACAAATTCCACTGTCTATTCTAGTGATCACTGCCAGCAAATCCAGACTCTTTTTTTTCCAAAGAAATCCAATGGAATAAACCACCAAGATCCTACTGATTTTCAGTGAGACCTGGACATTAACTCCCTATAGATGCCTTTGAAAATATTATCCTGAAGAGCTCAGCCAAGAGTCAAATCCTGCTCAGTAAATCCAGAGAACACCACTAACTGCAGTTGCACTGAGTGGGAAGGATGAAGAGTAATTGCAGTCCCAGCTGCCAGATTCACCTCGGTTGCAAGTAATCATGATTTGCACTGGAATTCGGAGGTGGGGGAGACACAGACCCTCTGAAAATCAAGCCACTTTTATTAAATGGTAAAACATGGACATAAGAACTTCATCTGTGTTTGAAAATCTTCACCTCGATGACCAGGGAAGGTCAGAGAGTAAATCTGTGTTGTGATGTGAATGAGCCCAAGCCCATCCTGTTCCCCAACCATGCCCCCTCTTTTATTAAAAATATCACAGAGTGCCTTGGTCTCTACCCAGATTAGTATTTTTGCATCTTTTATAATTTTTATAATTAGATAATTAGATCACGAGGTAAGCCATCCTTCCCCTGTACTAGGCACTGGTGAGGCTGCACCTTGAATACTGGGTCCAGTTTTGAGTCACTCACTAAAAGGACATTGAAGTCCTGGAGCATGTCCAGAGAATGGCAATGAAGCTGGTGAGGGGTCTGGAGCACAAGCCCTGTGAGGAACAGCTGAGGGAGCTGGGGTTTTTCAGCCTGGAGAAAAGGAGGCTGAGGGGAGACCTTATTGCCCTCTACAACTGCCTGAAAGGAGGTTGTAGTGAGGTGGGTGTTGGTCTTTTCTCCCAAGTAAGAAGTGATAGGACAAGAGGAAACAGCCTGAAGTTGTGCTGGGGTGGGTTAGATTAGATATTAGGAAAAAATGTCTTCAACGAAAGGGTTGTTAAGCATTGGAACAGGTTGCCCAGGGAAGTGGTTGAGTCCCCATCCCTGGAGGTATTTAAAAGATGGGTAGATGAGGTGCTTAGGAACGTGGTTTAGTAGTGGACAGGTATGGTTGGACTCGATGATCTTAAAGGTTTTTTCCAACCAAATGTTTCTATGATTCTATGAAATACTTACTGAGGAACATGGATCAGTAAAGGAAACTTATGAAGATAACGCTAATAATGAACTCCCCGCAACTACTATAATTTTACTGCTAGGCTGTTAATAAAAAGTAACATGCAATTGTAGCAAAAGTACTGTTGTTTATTAAACTATTATTATACTATTATAACATTGTTCTTTATTAAACTATCCAACTGCTATTTTTTTATATGTATCCATTAGAAAGTGGTTATTTACAGTGTAAGAGCAGTAATCCACCATCACCTAAGTTCTCAGGGAACCTCTGCAAGGATAAAATAAGGCACAGATCTCTGCAGCTGCAACACTTTGTTCCTGACTGCCAGCCCTCTGTAGTTCCCAGTCCTGTCCATGGAGGCACCCTCCAGAGGCTGCTCGGCACTCTGAGCAAGTTCTCAGGCCAGCTCCACAGCAGTCACTATGCACACTTGCTGTTCTAATTTGGAGGAAACTCCATCCTGGAGTGTTCAATATAGGAAACAAGGAGACAAGATACTTAAGGCAAAAAATAGAGCTCTGTTAAGTCACGTACCATTCTTAGCATCAGAAGCCTGTTGGGGCCATTTTCATATTATGGTTCTAAACACAACAATCGAAACAGAAATGGCAGGAGGAATCAAAGAGATTTCCTAGGGAGAAAAAAACAATCAGATTTAATATTTTGCAAAGCTTTTGGCTCAGTGGCCCGTTGACAACACTCAACATTTCTCTCAGACTATTCTGCACGCTTATCAGAAAATTTTCAATAGAAAAGACTCCATTGCTTGCAGGGGCCTGGGGCCAGCTATGAAGCAGACACATTGGCTTTACAGACCAACCACTGTCTTACAGAGTATCACTCAGAAAACTTCTGTCCAGAGCATCTTATTGTTCTCGTAATTGTTGCATCTGACCACTTTTAAGAGTAGATTGTTTGGAAGAAGTGGGTAAAGATTAATAAATTAAGGAATTAAGTAAACACACCTGGACTTTCTCTGCATCAAACACTCTGGTGATCAGTGATCTGGATCTAATCTCTTTCCTTTAGTGAAGCATAAATTCAGCATTGATTTGGATCTCAATCCAGATTTGAAAGTTAGATATTTAAAAGGCCAAACTAAGTCCATGATTGCAGACATTTGGAATTCAAGCCAGAATATGACTGGGAACAATGCTATCTCTTCTTTAAATTAGCCTTCTCTTTCCAATTTTCTCAGCATGCCAACTTCAGCCTTCCTCAAAACAGTCACCATAGAGAGCAACACACTTACCTGTTACTAACAATCTTTGCTTTGGATTCTTGCTGTTCTATCTTACTAGTCCAGAGTTAACACACTGATTAAAAAAAAGAAGAAGAAAAGAAAGGAAAAGAAAGGAAAAGAAAGGAAAAGAAAAGAAAGGAAAAGAGAAGAGAAAAGAAAAGAAAAGAAAAGAAAAGAAAAGAAAAGAAAAGAAAAGAAAAGAGGGAAAAAAAAGGCTAACCTAAATTGCTTTTCCCTGAATCATCTAATTAAATTACCTCCCTACAGTAGCTGAGCTAATTGCTCTTAACCTACAATTCTATATTCCCATTTCACCTCTGCTGGCTATTTTCTAACCACGTTTCCTATCAGTTTCCCAGAAGAAACACTTCACCACTTAGAGTAATACCCTCTTTCCTTGAAGGAGAGGCAAAGTATCTTGGAGCTCCTCCAGAGTGAGTTTTAAGGATCTGAAATGTAAAGTTCAATAGCATTTTCAAAGTTCAATAACACTATTTCTTATTCTCATGTTTCCATACAGTCGATGGACCCCAAGAGAAACCATCCTACTCTTGTCCCCCTCCAGCAGTCAGGTGAATAATTCCGAAAAGTAGCTAGAAAACTCCAATTTTGGACTGCCTGGGAGAGATCTTCTCATTATGGCCACCTCTCAGGCTTCTCCAGCCACAGGCATTTATCTAATATTCCAACTCATCCACAAGTCATAGATTTGAAGCAGGAATTAATTCAGGTAAATTCAGGAGGAAGAGTCAAAAAATGAGGGAAAATGTGCCAAATGTCAAATTGGATTATCATGATGTCCCACTGTAGGCTTGAAATATGTAAATATAGACCTGTTCTTCTGCAGTAGTCTTTACACGATGCTGTCACACATTTCCTAGCCACAGAGACTACCAGCATTTCTCAAGTGCCCCAAAATGATTGTTACCACATGGAAAATATCCAAGAAAAAAGCCTTCTTCATTTACCCAGTCTCCAAAATTTTCCTCAACTACCTGCAATATCAAGCGTGCTATGATAGGAAACATCCTTCAGAGAGGCTTCCACAATTCCACATGCAGTCTTAGTGAAATCCATACATGTGACATAGGGATAAGTGTGGGCCTCACAGAATATCAGCCTTACTGCTCCCCTTTCAGGCACATATTTGAGGTTGGGATTGAAAGCAATCAGCACATCAATAGGAAGAGATCTATACTTCCACGGCACATTTTTCTTGCTTTTTGTATATATAGAAAATATACATATAGTTTATGTGTAAAGTTTTCAGATGGTTATTTTCAGACTAAATGTTGTTGTCTAGATTATGTACCAAAAGGAGGAGACAATCCATTTTCTTTCTGTATTCTGACTCAATATAGTTGAGTCAGACGCTGACTGTTTTTTTCTGGCAACTAAATGCTTTTTTTCTTTCCAGATTTATATAGCACCATATTGATTTTAGGATCATAGCAATTTGTCAAGGACCACTTTTATTACCAGAATTTAAAGACCAGGCCCAGAAACTGGATCTGATGAGCAATCTTGGGCACACAGATAAGTTTGGCAATGAATGGATTAATAGTTATATAAAACTAAGGTTAAGAAGATGGAAATGACATTCAGTCATTTCAGGAAAAAGAAAAGGAAATAGTTGTCATGCTTATTTGGAAACAAACATCTAGTAAAATCTACTAAAATCTTCAATGAAATGAAAGGACATATTTTTCAGTTTGCACCTCCCCCTACTATGAATATCCCAGAAAACTACCAAAAGGACTGCCACTATAAAATTCCCACTTTTCAGCTGTGATAAATTTTGAGTGCCATCTTGCAGGACCAGAAAGGTGGGGAGGGTGTTTACATATTTTGCTGAAATTGCGTAAGCCTTCAGTAGCCTGCATGGGTGAAATCAGTCAATTTAAATCAGATATGTCTGGCTAATAATTGTTCAGAATAGTTTTATTTCTACCAATGGAGTACGCAGGTGTGCAATGTGCTGTTCTGATGTGACTAGCCGAGTACAAACACCTCCTGTAAAATTCATCCATGGCTGTAGTGACTGTAAATTCGACTGCCCGAAAATGGCAGTCACACTTCTGAAACTCAAGCAAACATTGCCAGTGGAGTGCTCCATAAATTGTTCCCCCCCCCCATCAGGACAAAGCCTTTCATGAAGTACAAAGAACAGGTGTGCATGTGAGCTAAGTTGTCTCTATTGTTTTATAACAAGCCCTCTCATTTTTTTGTACCTCGGCCCTGTGTCCATTAAATGCAATTTAGCGGGATCATCAGAGCTTGAAAGGGCAGATCAAACAGCACTGAGAATCCCAGCTGCA
>NW_009259798.1:649335-678733 GCF_000687185.1 Egretta garzetta
CTATTTCTGTCTTGCATCTTGGTCCCATTGTTTTTTTCCTCCTGAAACAGTCACGCATGTATAGATATGCGATAACTACAGCAATTTATATATGTGTGTGTGTGTGTATGTATACACATATATATGTGGCACAGAGAATCATATATCTGTCTCACAATTAATTTTAGATGTGCTCAGGGATGAACTAATGTCTCAGAAGCCCTTCCAGAGAAGCAGACTATTTCTATTATTATTATTTTACAGTGCCTGAGCTGAAAGAAAGGAACCTTTGGCAAACATAATGACTCTACAAGCTTGTACTCACGTCTTTGTGGTACTGCGGCTGAAACCTGATGGCTGAGGCCAAGGATTGTGCTGAACGCACTTATTTTAGGCAGAAGATAGTGATCAGTGGTTGTACTTTAAAGGTAAACAGTGAAACAGTGTTGTGTTGGGGTTTTTCTTTCCTTTTTAGTCCACTGTTAGCTGAAAGCTTTCAAACAGTGCTTTTCGTAGCACCTGAAGATGAGAGATGTGCGCAGAATGATTTGTCTCCCAGTCAGATAGACTGCACCTCAGCTGATATAACTGTATACATGATATAACTCTTCATTTTACAGTCTATTTCTTCCTGAAATTTTAACTATATGAGATGTATTGCGGTACAAACCCCAAAAGCTGATCAAGAACCAAAACCTGCAACTGTTCTTAAAGTGAAAAGAGGCAATGGTAAGGGGTTAGTGACCATGATGCTCATTACGCAAATTATTAAATTATGTACTAGAGAGCCAATTGCTATTTTAACTACTAGTGACATGGCTAGTATTTAAACAGTAGCATTTCTTTTGCTACACGCAGGACAGGAGACATCCAGGAAAAGGTCAACTCCAAAAGACGAGTCTTAGAAGAATTGCAATGAATGGCCAAAATACAGAAATAACCTGTTTCTCTCTCTCTTTCTCTCTTCCTCTCTTCCTGTCCTTTCCTTCTGTACCAGATTGTGCTACATAAAAAATTTTGCTTGTTTTGATTTTTCCTAAGCACTGAAGTTTATTTTGGATCAGTGAGGTGGGAAACCTTTGAAAGGCTCATGAGACTCCCTAAGCCCAAGAGTCCAGCGCTTGCACCTGTCAGGATCAAGGTTTCCTTCAACAGATTGCTAACTTGGAGATTTAGCAGACACATTTCTGCATTTATTTCCTTCTCTGCCTTAACAAGAAAAAAAGCAGTATTGTGTAGGTAACATAATCAAAGGTTTCACTTGTCAGATTAAGTGGATTGTGATTTTTTCAGAAGTGAAAAAAAGCTGCGGCAAACTCAGTCTGCATTGCACAATCCCCCAGGTACACAGACAGTAGTTAGCTTGTCTTGGAGAATGCTAGAAGGATTAAAAGAGTATATATATAAAAAAAAAGAATAAATAAATGGGGTTACTGTGATTAAGGGAAGCAATGGTTGCCTGTGTGTTTGTTTAAATCTTCACCATCACATTAAGGGCTTAATTATTTTTCAGTTAAGGATTCAGGTTCTACTGAGGAAGAGAACTATAAAGAGACAAAAATAATTAATGCAAAATATTCAGAGTCAGGGAGCACAAAAAATTCTTGCAATATCCATTTCTCTTAGATACATTTAAGTTAGTGAAAGGTTGCTGGAACATGTCCAGAAGAGAGCAACCAAGCTGGTGAGGGGTCTGGAACACAAGTCATACGAGGAGCGGCTGAGGGAACTGGGGTTATTTCGTCTGGAGAAGAGGAGGCTGAGGGGAGACCTGATCGCCCTCTACAACTGCCTGACAGGAGGCTGTAGTGAGGTGGGGGTCGGCCTCTTCTCCCTGGTAACAGATGATAGGATGAGGGGGAATGGTTTGAAGCTGCGCCAGGGCTGGTTTAGGCTAGATGTTAGGAAAAACTTCTTCACCGAAAGGGTTGTCAGGCTCTGGAATGGGATGCCCAGGGAGGTGGTAGAGCCCTCATCCCTGGAGGTATTTAAAAGAAGGATAGATGAGGTGCTTAGGGACATGGTTTAGTGGTGGGATGGCAGGGTTAGGTTAAAGGTTGGACTCGATGATCTCAAAGGTCTTTTCCAACCAAAGTGATTCTATGATTCTATGATTGATTCTAATACCTGACAGATTTCTTCTGCTGAAGTATTGCAACATTTTTTCTTTCCACCACTCTTCCTTCCCTTTAGAAATAGATCCAGCATTTAAATTCCTTCTACATATAACTATTTACAAAACAGAAAGTGAACAGATCCTGAGATCTGGACATCTGCAGACAGCACAGAAAGTTACAAACAGACTTCAGTCTGGAGGCCAACAATTTCAGAAGCTCCTAACCTCATTAGCAGTCTAAGTCCCACAGACAAGCCCCACTTTGAAAAGCAAGCAAATAACAATTCAAGCTTCACCAAAAAGGGAGAATTAGGCTCCTATGTCACCTCCAGAAATCAAGTATAGTTGAATAAATTGCTTAAACTTTGCCATATTTCAGAAATGTGTGTCTGCAATCACAAACCCTATTGGAAAGTAATATTGGGTGAGTGGTATGAGCCTTCAGATACCTACATGCTTTTTAGAATACAGACCTATGGCCCCAAAGCATCTAAACCTGACCCACTGGCTGGCTGTATGTGAGTCCCACTGAACTTGGTGCTGCTTTGTGGAAGGGCCATTTGCTTTCCATTATATCAGAAATGCTCAGCTTAGCTGTAACACACTGTGAACCAAAATCACAACGAACAGTCAAGGCGAATGAGTGTGATTGAGACACTACGTTGCCTTCCCCATTGCCTTCTCCATTCAGCCATGCACACTTTTGATGTTATCCCAACACCACTAAGGAAGAGAAATGTAGGTGCCCCACAGCAGCTCATCATCTCAGAATTACATTTATGCTGAGCCAGATCCTCCAGCTTTTGCGTTAGTTTATGCTGACAGTGCAGAGAAAAGCAGCTGCACATTAATGGAGACTCCTGCCCTACATTTCTATTTCTATCTAGCCCAAAGGAATCATAAGAGGATGACCACATCAATCATAAACAATCCAAATGCATTTTGATGCATACTATGAAGTTGGATGAATGTTGCATTAAAGAAGGTTGTGCCTATTTGTTAAAATCAAAACTGTGAATGAAATTACTTTGTGCTTTGTGAATAGTCAGTAGTTAGGTTGTGCTGTTAAAATGTTCAAGAGAAGCCCATGTGCATTAAGACATTTACAAGCACATTTGTGCTAATATTCATGGAGATAACATTCTCACCGCCATCTTGACATCTCTTTGTCAAAATTTCATTTCCCCAAATCAGGGGACAGAGACAATGGTATGTGCTACTTAATCGCTCTAATACAACACATAATATCTGAGGTAAAAAGATCCCAAAATCTAAAGACATTGCACAGATTGTTAAACAAAGGAAAGTAATAAGGGAATTACCAAAAGTCCAATAAAATACATAGGAAATTCATAGGTGAAACATGAAGAAGTATTCCCTGGAGCTACTTGATACTTCCCCAACTCATCACAGTGGTATGGAGGACAAAAAGACCTCAGCAAATTATCTTTACTTCTTATATTTACACTGGGTACCAAAAGCAGTAACACACAGTGAGGAACAGTCTTAATCTCAAGGAGCTTTGTGTCCAAAATGGGCAAATGAGGTGAATAACAGGATGGAGCCAATGTAGATGGAGCCTGTAGGTGCTCACACTAAATCATGCCTCAGAGGCATGTCCTCAACACTGTGGAGATGTGTTGTAGAGGATGGCTCTCCCCAGCTCTGCTCAGCATGGTAAATGGCCCCAGGCTGGGATATGGGCCAGGAAGCAGAAAAGAGCCCGTACCCAGCACAGTGAGCAATTGGCAATCAGGGGCGCACAGAAAGAGGACAGAAAGCTCCTCTAGCCTCTCTTCCCCTGCTAAATCCATGCCTAGGTAAGTCACAGAGAAGTGAAACTATTTTTCCTGTTAGTCCAGCTCCAAAGCTAGGAAACTCCAGGCTTCCTAGCTCTCAACACAATGTGCTTTCCATTAAAGCACATTTCTTCCAAGTGCTCTTTTAAGTTAACGCTGCACTTAAAACCTAGCTCACAGCTTGTCACCTCTTAACAGGTCACCCAGTTCTAGTACCATCTTTCCTTTCCATCTATCTTTCCATCAAGAAAAAAAAAATCTTTTTTTGAAAATTATATTCCTCTGTACCTCTTGCCTTTGAATACATCATCTCTAACATCTATAGTAGGAAAGCTCTGTGTGAAGGCTACAGAAGTCAGCAATAGGCTTGCATGAAGTGTGAGCATCGCCGCTGGCCTGTTCCATTGCTGATTTATGCAGAGGTGTATGTGAAATACATTCACTTCTGAGGAACTTGTCCAATTGTAATTGGAATCAGCAAGAAGCCTTTGAGGACTGGGCATGGGCAAGTCTTCTGAGAAGGTGTTTTTGCTAAAGAAAGAAAATGAACATGGCAAACTGGCATCCAAGTAAAATATGAACCATGTAGCATTTTATTTCCTAAATTGCACATTTCATGCTGCCGACCAGTTTTTAAAGGTCAAACATGTAAACTTAAGAAGTGTGTGTGAGTGTATACTAGTTGCAAAGCTCTTTTTTTGTCAGTTCTATGAAGCAATAACCCATGAAATATAGTTGATATCTCATGGGCACAGTTCTCCATGCCTGCAAACATTTAAAATTGCACTTGTGGTACATAAAAGATTTATAATGATCTCACCCACAAATATAAATTTTATCCCACATAGGAGAAAAAGACCTAGAAGCAGAAGCAGTGAACAGCTGAATATGAGCACAGTGTCATAAATTCATAACACTTACAGCTTTTTAACAACCAGTCATAAATGTGACCGATTTCAATTTAATTTATGAGACTTTGTGATAGAACCAGGATTACCTCCTCAAAACTGACTTTTAAAACACAGTGGGTACAATTATGGCCTTACTAGGATGTCAGCTGAGGCAAATGGGATTGGGGTGGCCATCTGGAAGGTCCCTGAACCATGCTGCACGCTCAGAGTCAGACGACTGGAGCTGAATGGGCTCCACCAAACTGTAGCAGAGATCCTACTATTGCTCCAAGCCAAGCAGCACATCCCTTCACAGCACAAGCTACCACTATGCAACTTGCCATCACCAAACCTAGCATTCTTTGTATGGGTGCAGCTGGGGAAAAAGATGGCCAAGACATAAGTCATGGAAGTGCTGTGACTATTTCTCATGCAGGTAAGTATCAGATTCACCTCATCTCCATCACTCCATCGCCTCCCCCATACATTCACACGACTCAGTCTTTGTAATATATTAAACATATTTAGACAGTTATGTCTGGACTGGAATTTTTAGTGGCAGTTATTTGAAAGGAAAGGATAGTGGGAAAGGGACTGGAAGATAGGACCAACCAACAGCACCAACCAAGAGGACAGGGGATTAAATAAGTGAGACATGCTTGCTCAAGAATGTTTCCTCAGGCATCACTGGAAAAGCTCATGTCAATCAGCTGCCATAAGTTAAAAACTTTTGCTTTCCAAAATGCAATGTTACCTTTCTCCCACAACTGTATCATTTCAATCCAGTATCTATAGTAAAAAAAAAAAAAAAAAAAAAATCTGCATTTCAGCTACATGAATCTCATAAAACCCCCAAGACAGGCCCTGATATCTGGCAAGTCAACAGAACTGTTTATTTTCTTGGACATAGAGATTGAATTTTATTTTGGGTCTGGCAAGAGGAAAATTTTTGAAATACCCTGGGGAGTCAGAGTGTGCCTCAGAGCTCTCTCTTTTCTGCACCTGTCAGAAGTTTGATTTATTTTTTTTTTCTCTACTGTACATATTGGCAGCTTGGAAACCTAACAAATAAACAACTTGTGTATTTTTCCTGTAACCTCATCAGGAAAAAACAGGAGGAAGAAAACATGTTTTACTACCTAAGCTTTTTGCTTCCATTTTTATCTTACATTGCACTTGTTCTTACACATGGAAGATAACAAACAGTCCCTTGTGTTGCCTATGTGTATGTATCTGAAGGCAAAATATTATGTCACAGTGTGAAGTTGTAATATTGTGCCTATTAAAACATCAAAACTAGCTCAATATAGAAAAAGACATGGTGAGGTCAAGCTGCAGATGTATCCCCAAAGGTACTATCTAAGGAGGACATTTTAGTCCCAATTCTTTTTAAATGTGTGTTGATAACTAAAGCATGATTTTTCTGGTTTTGAAGGATAATGTATTTGCTAATAGTTGATGGCTACATCATCTGAAGAGCCAAAACATTTATTTTATTTATGTTTTTTAAAAAGTTTAAAGCACTTAGATTTTCTTAACAAGAAGATCATTGGCCAATTAAGGAGACAAAATCTCTAATGACTGACAGGTTCATTATATTTATTAGTTACTGGTTGATTTCTTAGTCAAACTAATTGTGAATCATTAGAGAGCAACATGGTGGTCAATGTGAAATATAATAGTGATCTGAGTTTCTTGCATAAAATTGTAGATATAACTGTAGTCAGTCCTGGATCAAAGAAAAAAAAGTGCTGAATTCACACAATGCTCACAGTAATTCTCACAGCAACAGAGATAATTGTTACATGTTCTGTAATAAAGAATAAGTGGCTACAGACACCACCAAAAAGTTAGTAGTGTCAGCACTGGGGTCTGAGGAGACGGTCTGTGTTTTGTAAAGAGGCATATGGGGAAAAAAAGGCAAATCCAGTTGGCAGGACAGCAATGAGGAGCTTGCAGAGCCCTTGGCCTCAGAATAAAGTGGTTAATATCAAGAGTTCTTCAGTCTCTGAAGGGAGGGCCTCTCCATACCACACTGAAATCACTGTAGTGCCCAAATAATCTGGATGCATCCTGGACTGTGGTGCAAAGTTGCAGCAGCCAAAAGCTCCAGTCATGGCCTAAGACACCACTGATCTGATTTGTTGCTGAAAGTCCAGTTGTCTTTTCCGAAGTCAATCGTCCTAATAAGAGATATATACCTTTCTTTATATACCTATCTCCATTTATATACTCCAGGACATCATGGTTACTAGAAGTATTGTTTCAGGTTCAGAGAACAAGAACATCTCTGTCTCTGAAAGAAGCAAGAGAATCAATAAACAGTCAAGAGTTTCATTAAGAAGCAAAGCTTTTAAGAGTACAGAATAGGAATATTTTTTCTTAAAAAAGTAATAACATCATCACCCAAAACGTCTCACCTTTCCAAGAAGGTAAAGTGGGCTCAAGGTGCTGAAGAAATCCCTCTGGAAACCTCACCTATTGCCTTCAGTGGGATCTTTCACACAAAAGAAATTTGGGCTACAATGATACTCCATTTATCTGGCCAAGGTATGCACATGGATTTGGAAGCTCTTCTAATTTTCTGCAAGTATTTTATGATTACTGTTTTGCCTCCAGCTAAGATGAAAAGAGGCTGAAGCAAGAAGAAATAGAGTTGCTTGTGTAGTCAGCACATGTCAGCAAGCCATGTCATGCTCTAAGTGAGGCTTCTGTTCCAAAGGCAGAGGTGGAATTCTTTCATTTTCAGTTTCATCACAAAACTATCAGAAAATTAACCTTTACTGAAAGCAGGACTGTAAGATTTTTGTATACTTACATTTAGTCTTCCACTCACAGCACCTTGGATGTTAAATTTACCATTGCCTCTTTTAAAATAGAGTAACCTGCAGGAGGGAGGAAAGGACGGGTATTTATATCCTAATAGATGCAGGGACACAACTCACATTTGCCCTGGTGCTTCAGCTATTAACTAAAAATGAATATGAATTCCTCAGAGGCTGAGGAGAGGGAAGAAGGATAACCTTTTCTTCTTAAATCAGTGGTCTGGAGAAATGACTGAAGAAAACTGAATGAGAGGTTTCTATGCTTTTAGTTCTTCATGGCAAAACATAATTAGTCATATTTGTAGGGTCTTTTCCAAAAAGTCTTTCAAATATGACAGCCCCAATACCACAGTTCTGATGTAGGCTCAGTTCCACTTACACTGGGGAGGGTGGGGGGGTGGAGGGAGGGGCAATATGACGATATTCAGGTAGCCTGTATCAGAATAACTTCAAATATCACATGTTTATAGCATCTACCTTTAAATGAGTCAGTGAGGCTTCATTGCTTACTGTTGTCTTGAGTCTCATTTTACTCAGTAAGAAACAGCAGCCACAGCAGCCAAACTGGACACCAGCTGTAGACAGGCTGACAAGCATCTCTTATGCCTGCAGTCAAAATTTATTCAAGAAGTTTTGTATGTGCCAGTCTAAAAATAACAGATACCAGAAAGGCTCCAAAACTGTAAATATTAGGGTTATCAGAGCTAAACAGTTAGCAACTGAGTCACACCAAAAGAGCAGCTATTCATGTGTACAGAACAATTTCAGTAGCAGATCCTAAATCTGCCCTGCTATAGTGACTAAAACATTCTCTCTAGTTTTTCAGAATATTATACAATTGTCATCAGAATTTATCCATCCAGATAAAAACAAATATCCATCTTAGCACTCTGATTACAGGAGTAAAACGGCTATGGAGTTGCAGAAGACAAATAGCCAAGCTCAGTTTTGCAGTGCTGAAGTAGGTGTTATCATTTGCTCCTTTTTCCTGGATGCATAATATCCCTGTTCGTGCAATGCGAAGTTTAAGCTGAACTAGCCATCACTTTGGCATCAAAAGAACAACGCATGATTCTAAATGTTTTTTTGACAGCCTAGGTACAAAAGTTCCCAGGTCAGAACTGAGGAAATTTATTAACATCCATTTAACTGTTCCATAGCTCTGCATATTTCAGCTGGAAAATCATACAAGCCATTTGTCATGCAGTGCAGAATTGTATAGTTAGTTTCTTAATAGTCCCCAGATTCTGTCAGGCATTGTCCATTTACAGAAGGTACAAGGAGTGATGGAGATTAAAAAAAATAACATTAAATCAATTAGGTAATTCATCTCATTGTTTCCTGTACTATTCCTCCGCCTATATGCCTTTTACATGCATATTTATTGTGGGATCTTTGTATCTAGATGTACCCCAAGCACTAATCACACCACATCTGTTAGTGATCAGTAACCTGTATTTTGAACTTGCTTGATCTTCTTGAGCTTTCTCCAGCCTTTTTCCATTGTATTTGGAGACAAAATGGGTGGTTACATGATGGTATGCCAACTACCTTTTTTCCGTGAGACGTGAGGCACCAGATGACTGGAAGCACTGAAGACTCCAGGGCGGCAGACCTTTGTTGATCTAAACATGATCAGAGGAGTACGTACCAGCACCTCAGCCAACAACTGGGAAGCAGTAAGAGACACTGGAGGTGGTGGTGATGAAATTCATGAGATACCTTCAACAAAACTGAAAAAGGAAGCTAAAATGTTGCACCCTCTGCAAAGTACAATGAAGTCTGCAAGCAAGAAAGAAGTAAAAAGAGTTAGAAATAATCATTATTTCAGCACAATTACTGCATAGCCACTAGAGCATACTGATTTTAGTCATCACATTGCTCCTGGACATGATGGGGCTCTCTAAAAGACAGCCGGTACAGGGTAGGTCACCAGCCTCTTCATGGTCTGACACACGTGACTCTGAAGTGACACCGGGGAGTACATACGTAATGCTGCTCTTGACCACGCTACCATTTTTTCTACTTCTGCTGATCTTTTTCATTCTCCAGAAACTTCAGTCCTTCCTTTCTTCCTCCTCAACCTGTCACAGTATGAAAAAGTTTCAAAACTGCAAGGAGAACACTGTCAGGGTGGGAATAAACCACAACTGAAAAGGTAAGCGTTTCCATTTTTCTTGTTTAACGTTACAATAACAAATAGGAAAAAGGGGTTATTAGACATAACTGACAATTTGCTGTTTCACAAATGCTTTTCTTCACCTTCCCACATACACAGCAGGCATCCAACTACATTTTATTTATCTATCCTTCAGCTTGTGAGGAACAGTAAACCAGTCTTACTGTTCTGCAAATGAATGGGTAGACCCACCAGCATTAGTCAGTCCTTGGCTAATGTGGACCAGGAGACAATAAAAGTCCATGCAATCTACTGCTAGTTTAAAGAAACATATTCACACTGAAGAAGTGCTACTTCTTTTCTTTTACTGGCTCCACTCACTTTATTACACAATCCTCTGTGTTCATGCCATTAAATCCACCAACTTTCTGGACCATAGCCTCTACAGACATCTTCCGCTCAGCTAATGGATATCTTCCAGACAACATTCCTTTTATTGGCATCCATAAAAGCCCTAGCTTATTTGCCTTGCAAAAGTTAGATCTTTATTGGCTGTGTATGCTTCATTTAGTTAATTAAGAAGTAACCACCAACAGCCTTGGCTTATCCTGATACTAAGAACTTAGTCTGGGTCCATTTCCAGTGCTTTATCATGTCAGTTTAGCATGATTTTTTTTCCCTGTACATTTTCCCATAGCCTAAAACAATTACTAATAATAATTGACTATTATTTGTTTCTATTCTAGTCATGCCTGAAGATTCACACTAGACTGTGCGTTTGGTATGTCTTCCAAAACCATGACAAGAGGAAGTCCATGCTTCTCAGAAGCTCACGATACAAACAAGAAACAACAAAAAAGTGGAAGTAAAAATGGTATTGTTAATGAAACTTTGACTGATAAGGTAACTTACCCATAGTTACATTTGAAACCTGTGGAAAAGCCACAGAATTCAGAAGAGGTAATGTTATTTTATTTCTGATTTCTGTGTGAATAGATATCAAATGCAGTTAAATTAATTTTAAATTCTGCAAAGAAAGTTCATAGTACTGTATCTGAAAGCGAGCAAGCATGTTTTAGGCATTAAAGGTCACTTGTTTGGTGGGTTTTTTTCCTTCCACATTGGGTTTATTCACACCTCTGAGTATTCACATATTGATGGTCAGAACAAGCCTAGTAACAAAGCTCAGCCTTACTGAGCCTTCACGGTGTTCAGTCAGTAATCAAGGGAAAGATGACTGACATGAACAGTCATTCTTGATTCGTCATTTGTGATTAGTATGCGATGTTGTTACAGGATCAGGCCTCCATGAAGTTTACCCCTCTCTTCCAGCTGCAGTGCTAGGTGATTGGCAGGATTGTGATTTCTTCGTCAGCCGGGGGCCAGTGCCAGTGACTGAAGGCAGAATACCTGTTTGTAGCAGGGACGCTTGCTAGCAAACCTATTGTGAGACATAGCAAAGACCCATGCAGGATGAGGGTTGATCTGCCCTTCATCAGGTATTTACATAGGGCACTGGTGAACAGGAAAAGATTTGTCATTGAAAAGTGTTTCCTGGGAGGGTAGAAGAAAATACTTTGTGGACACCTCTGACTGTATATTCTTTAGCGGCTTTTCCATTTTGTAACTCACATATGTGAAATGAAGGGACATTTTCTATCCCTACCAAGTGTATATTAGGACATTTGCCTGTTAAGAAGATGACTGTTTTGCAGATACGTCTTGAACAAGGGTAATAAATGCTGTATAAAATCCTTTATACTTTGCACAGGCTGGTCATTTCATGGGCACAGATTTTGCACAAGGCCCATGTGGCAGAAGCAGAGGACATGAGACACATTCAAAGCTCTCCTCTAAAACACACAGTCCATCGTCCTCTGTGTTGTCCCTAGAGTACTGTCCTTCCCAGCCCATTTTAGCTGATGAGTTTTGTAATGTAGAAAGAATCCGCAAACCTCTGGTGCATTGATCTTTTTATTATTATTACCTCCTTATAAGAAAAAATAAATTCATTGACTACAGCCAAGTTTCTCCGTGCCTTATTTTGTCCTTGACTTGCTTTTGGAAGGAAAGAACAAAACCCAGCAATGGATTTTCTTGCCTGTGTTACATTACTGTAATTTAGAATATATTGTTGAAATACTGCACTGAACAGGAAGCCTCTCCCTGTCCCCTGAGGGTATTTCTAATGCATTGATATACATGCAAAAGAAAGGTTTGTGTTCCGCATGGACCACGGCTTCAAAAATAGTAGCAGCTCTGCAGTACAAAAGGTGCATTGCTCTGAGGGAATGTTCTGCAGTCAGTCTGATGACTTCTGTGACCTTTTCCAACAAGATGAGGAAGATCATAAGACCTACGCATTGCCCCCTCAGTCCCCAGTCTCAGAGCTGTCGAAGCCTTGGTGAAAGCCGTAGCTGTACATACTTCCCTTGCAGCAATCGCTGTCTGACACAAAAGATGACTTTGAAGACAGAGCCAGGCTAGCCACACAGTGCCAAATCAGCACAGCGTTGGATAAAAGTTTCAGACAGATAACTGTGTTCTGATAATTGCACACTATTAAAATATTTCCTGAATTTATCATTAGAAAAAAATAGGTCTAAAAATAGAGATTTCTGCTGCAGTGGCCCACAATTTTAAAGGGTAACATAGGAATCCCAGCAATCAGTGATTGTGCATTGGGAGTGAAAGCTGTTTAATGCCTAAGACTGAGGAAGAACAGCTAAGACATCTGGCTTGTTTTCTAAGCCCTGCCACAGATTTCTTGTGTCTCTGGGGAATAGGCACTCAAACTGTAGGAAAGCGTTCAGCAGCTGCAGCCTGCAGTGCACTTTGGAGCCCTGGACCTTCACTCAGCCAGGATGGGGATCTGTCTGGGACACACCAGGGCTCTCTTCTGGCCTTCAAGGGAAGAGGGAGTTTCATTCACCAGTAGAGCTTGGAGTGAAAGCAAAGAAATCATCCAGGACCTGGGAAAAATGTGTCTTAGCTTCTCCAGTACTGACCTCCCTTAAGATTAAAAGGATAGAGGGGAAGAAAGATGGGGGAGGCAATATAAGAAAAAGAAGATAGAAATTAGGAAAGATGGGGAAACCTCCAGCCCCAGTAGGTCTTAAAGTAGTCAAAGTCTTCAGGTTAAAAAGACTGCAAACGTAGAGAAAGTTATTGTCTCCCTATACAAAAGGTGCTGCTGGGCCTTTTTGAGTTATGCCAAAGGAAGACTGCATTAGCTGAAACAGGTCAGAAACCAACAATAAACAGCAGCTTGCATACTTTGGGGAGCTGAAAAACATAATAAGCAATAAGAACACTCCCTGAGAAATTCCCCTTCTTTCATTTGCTTGCTTGAACTGTGCCCCCAAAATTTGTACAGAGGGCTGGGTAACATGTCTCATGTTCTGACATTTCCAAACTTTAACTGACAGAGAGCAGAAGTGTCACTGAAAAAAGGAGCATCAACAGTAGAGAGAGGAAGACGAGCAATTAGGCCTTCACCCTGACACATTTCCCCAGGCAAGCAAGCTCGGCAAAGTCAGACATGTTGCTTGAGCAGGGTCTAAGACCCCAGTGCAGAAAGCATTTAAACACATGCTTTTGATTTGAATAAGACTTGACCAGATACTTAAAGTTAAGTGCAGTTTGATGAACTGAGGTTTGATGAGCGGTTACAGGATCAGACCTTTACACCATTCAACTCAAAGCTGCTTTTAAAGACTCTTCACTTCCATGTTTATAATGCTCCCCTCTAGAAACACCACTATTCAATACAAACCTTGCTTATTTCCCTTTACAGTGGCATTAAATCCTGAAATTAAATTAATTAGTTGCTAATTTTCACTCTGTAAAAATGTGTTGACACAAGGAGTATAATAAACAGTGGTTGGGTCAGATAAATAGTGAAGCATTTACCTGACCTCGAGCCATTATTATAATTAGCTCCCTCTGACACATTGCAGTTTGTTCTTCAATCTACCGCTCACCAAACACCCAAAAGGACATCCACCCAACAGCACCAATCCCAGTCATATTGGGGAGAAGTGCTTTCTGTCCTATAAACAGCATAGCAGAATGCAGTGTTAAGTCTTTCTAAGGCTTTAAGCACTGTGGGAGAGGCTGTTATTTCAAGTTGTTCTTGTTTTGGAGGGGGGGTTAAAGCATGGTTTTACAGGGGAGTTGGACATTTCAGTGCTCTGTCAGAGCAGACAACAAACTTCAGCACCTCAGGAGCGACAACAGCAACAAATACCCAGGACTCCTACAGAATTGCATCCACAGTGGAATCCTAGAAGCCACTGTGTATTGTGCTTATTGCCCCTTGTCATGAACTCCCTCCTATTTGAATATCTGGCAACATTTCAGATGAAAAAAAAAAGGTTTAATTTAAAGGAGATTATCAGCCATTCTGAGTTTTTGAGTTAAATGCCAGATCTTTCCAGTTTTCACTATAAAATATAAACAGGTTATTTTTATAATATGAAGAATTCTAGGTTGCTTTGTTTCTTTTTTTTTTTTTTTTAAACAAAGGAACACATGATGTCATGGACAAACAAATATTGTGTTAGTTTGTTTCTAATAATGGACACATTTTTTAAAGTTAGGATAACAGGAAAAAAACAAGATAAAAGGAAAAAAAGATGAAGTTAGTGTTGAATGAATTAATAGCAGGCAGGTGGCTGGGTGGGTGTCATGGCAGATAAACACTGAGATGAAGCCAAGGTAATTATAATTATAATCTGGCTAGTAATGCTTTCAGCTGAGGGTGTATAAAAACCTCCGTAAGTTAATACTGAGATGTTCAGCTCAACCTCCTTCTTGCTTGCTCCCCCAAAACACAATGTCATATATTCACACTCACATTTTATGCATTTTTATTTTCTGAGCATTTCAGCTAGTATTTTTTAAGAGGGCTATTCTGTTGTAACTAGGGTTCAACCAACTTTCCACTCTCCTCGTGCAATCCTGGAAAACATGAGCATGTAATCAGCCGAGGCTCTCCTGACCTCCATGTTTTGCTGGACAGAATTCACCTCTTTCTATCATTCTCTTTCGCAGGCTTTCTCTCCCCACTGTGATATTCACGAGGGTATAAAATGCTCAGGCAAACAGAAGTCAATGGCAGATGTGTCGGCAGCACTTCTTTCTGTAATTTTACTAAATGGATGTAGCCCATAAAAGCAGCCTTAATTAATGGAAACATTTTAAAGGCACTTATAATAAGCAGGGAAAACAACAGTTGCCAAAAGCAAACTTTATTAACAAAGTATGCTTAAAAATTATTTTCCTGAAGGTGACAAAAGATTTTATGTATGCAGTAATTAAAAGAGGTATCTCTTTATTCAAATACCCTAAAAATCTTAAAGGACTCAGGTTTGGGACATGGGGGGGGTTTTGGAGGATGGAAGTGAGACAGGACAGTTTTCTTGCTCCTGTGCGATAGGGGGGAAATGCTTTTACTGTGCCTCGAGGGTCTTTTATTATTTAGAGGTCTGAACCTGGAAGGTGCTGAGGGCCCTCAGCTCTCATTGACTTCAATGTCACCCAGTCCTTCAGCCAGCTTCAACGGGATCTGAGGGAACACCACATCCTGCAGCAGATGTTTCCCCCACAGAGCATCTTCTCCAGTGCACCCCATCTTCAGAAACATCAGGGCCTCAATTCAGAGTCAGCAGAGCTCGTAGGTGCATGCTTAAGCATATCCTTAACCAAACGCCACGCCAGCAGGATTTAGCTACATGTCTAAAAATTAGTATGTATTTAAATATTTTACCTTCCTGAAAGGAAACAGCATGCTTCTTTATTTTCTGTGGAAGATGTGACAATGTGTCCTTTTGTTTAAATATTAAGTCATCATTTTGGGAAAAAAAAAAATCGTAGGTTAATATATTCTCAGCAGGTAAATTACCTGGACAAATCTCCTTGTCATTTTCTAAAGCCATCACAATTCATTTTTGCCTACATACACTTTGCATTGTTTTGTTGTGGCAGGGATGCACATGGAGAAACTGAATAAACCCCATGTTCTTGTTTCATCAAAGGAAATGGCTTTCTTTAGGAAAATGCCCCCTCACACACCATCTGACACTGGCTTTCCAATCAAATATGAAAAGTAAAAGCAAACTGTCCCCACCATCTGTGACAAAGTCCCTTTAATTCTTCAAACACTTCTCTGTAAAATGCAGCTATTAGTAATAGCCATACATTTTGCTACATTTGTACATTAGAGTTGTTTCTTTTCATTCCTGATTGAGACAGAATCGTTGTATTATTAACCCAGAGAAGTTCTCTGTCCTTTTTAATTCCAGAATAATGAAACTCATTGGAACTTGGCGGCATTCAGTCCTGCTGACTAATCATTGGCATTGGCTAATGGCAATTTTTAATCAAATCTTATTATTAAATCAGAATATAAAAGATTTAGAAAATGCAAGGTTGCAGCTAGAGGTCATTAGTCATGAGCACAAGAAGTAATCAATACAATTATGGTTGCTCAAATTGTGTTGGATGGGCCAGGTGGCACAGTGTGATAATGCGTTACCCTTTCACCTCTGGCGTCCCGCTTGTATCGCAGATAACAGCAAGGCTGCTGGTTTCCATCTAATCTCTGGTGGATGCTTGAACATGCACAAACCATTAAAAAGAATTCAACCAAATGGGTTAAACTCAGTTCTTAGTCACACTGGTGTAAATTTTCAGTGAAGTTATTCCAGATTTACACTTGCCCCGTTGCAATTTGTTTAGCCGTCTCTATTTGAAAAATAAGATACAGTATTGGATAATAGGGATGAGCTGGGAATGCTCACTTTAAAAAACCACCAACAGCCTAGCCCTACTGTTATTCACTGTCGAGCAAGTATGAAGTAATTAAAATGAAGTCATCGCAGATTTATACTAATGCTAACGAGTGCAGAGCTGAATTGTTGAGCAGTTCCTTTTCATTATTAAAACGTGATATTGAGGTTGTCTCATTTTGTTTTTCTTAGGAATGTATTTAAGAAAGGATACTCAGAAAGAAATAAAGGGACTAGGAAAGGCTAAAAAAATTGAGAATGTGGGTAGCAGGTGGAGCTACAAACAATCTGTGAAAAAGCTGCACTTCATCCTAATAAATGAATTTTCCATCTCAAACTGGTGTTAACTCAATGGCACTAGAAAAGTTTACACCAGCTGTGAATCTGGCCCTACTGGCAAGTGTTCAAGCAAAAATATTACCATCCGCAAGCACTTACTTTCCAAAAGACATGCTTTTATTTATCTCCTTTTAACAAAATGATTGACTCAACTCCAATGTTAGACAATTTTTTCAAGGATTTCACACATGCATTTACCTGGACAAGGGGGTCTCCCACCTCCCACAGCAGGGAACTTTGAAAAATGCTTGGTTACCAGCAGAAGTTGATGTCTGGGACATATACACATCAGGAGGAGTATTACTTTCACTGAGAATTTCAACATTTCCTTCAATACCTATTTTGGAGATAATTTTCACTAACAAAAATATCATCAGTTTCACTTTCTGTCACTGTACTCCTTGCATTAATCCACACATCCACCCTCTAACGCAAACAAAGGAAATTCCAACACTGCAAAAATACTGTTGTTCATATGAAAGCGAGATTACCTTATGAAAGCCTGACAGGCCAAAAAAAAATAGACCATCCTGAATTTTTTTGTCTTTTCTGCAAACAGTGAAAGTATCTCCTTTGTCATACATAATGTTTCATCCCGTGTACCTTCCTGTAAATATGAATAAGAAATATAAATTCACACAGCAAGCTAACTACCAACCATATAGACATCATTGCTTTTGGAAATATTGTACTTGAAGACATTTTCATGTCAGCTGTATGTGTTCGGGTATCATCATAACATGGTGTTTACACCAGATTAATACCATATGCTGTGTGGGAATTATGTCAGGTTATAAATGGAAATACAGTATAATATCTGAAATTCAGGAGTGCGTTAGACTCTGATTGTGCTGCTAATCAAGAAGAACATAAGTTTGAACAACATTACTTTTGATTTACACCAGTATAGTGCAGATAGAACCCAATTCCAGCTGCCTTTAAGTTCCATTAAACAAGTGTTAAAATTATCACCAATTAAAACAGTTTCTACACACTATTAGTGGACTCGTGACCTCATTAAGGAAGCCAGGAGTGCTGCCACAATCCCTTGGTGAGGCCTCAGATCTGATAAGAATCATTTTTCTAGCTTTTTTCCTCCCAAAATGATGCCACTTTTCTATGTCTCCTCTAGGCCTCTTGTGAGTCCTGTCAACACATTTTAGCTCAAAGCTGAAAGCACTTCTTTAATCTGCATTTTACTCACTGCCTAAGTAATTTAACAGTTGTCGAGCAGGTCAGGAATAGGAATAAAAGTATACAAAAGTGGGGAAAGTTGAGGGATGCAAAGAAGGCGGAAGAAGTGAGTCTAAACAGAGAGCAGAGCTAAAAACAGGCGAAAAAGGCAAATTAAGGAGCAGAGCCCAAGTACCAAAGCCAGTAAAAATCCAAGGGAACTTTCCACCGATTTTAATCAGACCCCCTAGGAATGACAGCAGGGAGAATAATGAAGGACGTCGAGAGAGATGGCTTCATTACGGTAACGGAGCTCAGCAGAAGGAGAGAGGACGCTGACAGAAAGCGAAGGTTTACCAAGGGACTGTCTTCCCACACTGCCAAAGAGGCAGTGGGCTTGTTCATGGGCAATGCCAACCGGCTCCAGGAGACGGGCAGTCTCGTTAAGTCGGCATTGTGCTCCAGGTCTCAATTCCACTCTCCATGGGGCTTATTAGTCCCGACACCTGGGCAGCGCTCGGGCTCCCGCGCAGATCTGCTTCCCGCTGAGCCCGGGCAGAGTGGGAGTGGAGCAGAGCCGGGGCTCCCCATGCCTCTGAAGACCTGACCCACCTTTCTTTCACATTCAGGCTGCCAAAAATTAGGCAAACACCTGACCCCCAGATCCTTAAATTCACACTCAAGTTCTTCTGAACAGACCGCATTACTCAGGTTAACAGATTGGAAAAAAGAAAAATACCAGAAAATGCTCACGCATAAAGTTAAAGCTCTGGGTTTAAATAACAACATCACATTATTACATGTACAGCATTATATGAGAAGCTTTCAGTAAATTACAGTATGAGAAAATCTCAAAAGTAAAAGATGCATTAAACGCTCAAAAAATAGAATTCAGGTCTAAAGATGATTTTTGTTTTAGAGTAGCTACACATGCCGTAAGATCACAGCTTTTCATGTAAGGAATAAAGTGTCTGCAAGGTACTCGATGGAGTGTTTTCCTGTGCTGCAGTAAGTTCTCCCCGTATTTTCCATTAAAACATGGTATGTATTCATGTTATTTGCTTAAACATTACCTAACTCTCTTAGGGATGACAGATTGCCATTTTGATTAAAAATTTAAGAGTATGATGTTGATTTGACCCTGATTCATATACTGAGTAGGACGTGATATCTTTTGTGCTAATCTAGTTCCAAGCAGATTAATATATATATACATATATATATTCATACACACATATAAATATATGTATATATAAAAAACTCTGTTGGAGGATTGAATGTAGAAGGAGAGCATTAACTCTCTCTTTGCACAGGACCTATTAATATGAAAATTACTGTAATATGATTAACTGCTCCTCTTAACACCAAAGAGAGTGAGTCTTGAGAGATTATTTTGCAAGATGATAACGTTTCCCTATCCAGTTTGTAACCCTAGGGAAAACTGAAAAAATATGG
Organism: Egretta garzetta; assembly: GCF_000687185.1. NCBI lineage: Eukaryota > Metazoa > Chordata > Aves > Pelecaniformes > Ardeidae > Egretta > Egretta garzetta. The sequence goes on from NW_009259798.1 coordinate 668,822, forward strand.
ATTTTGATTTGAACAATAATGAAATGGCAAGTGATATAGCTTTGCTGTCTTATAATGACTGTATTAATTTGCAAGCTGTAGTGCTAAACCAGAATAGAGGTGCTCGAGGAGATATGCCTGTTATCTAGGCAACAGTTAATATGATGAAAATGCTATTTAGAAGCAGCTCCATGTTTTTATCATAAATATAACTTTAATTCCTTGAGAATCTCCATAAAGTCCTGGTAGAATGTAATAAATGCAACATAATCTAAAAGAGAAGTCTGTCATTTATAGCCATTCCCAATATTAGTTATGGATCTTTTAAAGTTTAAAAGCACTTTCTGTAAAAGAATCTATCCTATATATTCCATCCTATATTACTTTCTCAGTTTAGAAAAATGACTTAACTGTGATAAAGAGATTCAATTTTTACTTTTTGCTTGCTTTTGAGTTAGCAAGGCAGACCTTATCTATTAATTTGCCAGGGAGAATTTCTCTTCAATGGCGCTCTTTTCCCCAAAAGTGAAAAAGTCTTTTCAATTTTAATTTTAGTGTAGGAAAGAAGTACTCCACAAGCAAATGACAAAATGGAACTATATACAGACTGATGTTTTATCACCAGACTGAAAGTGCAAAGCTTCTGTGAATGCAGTGCTCTTACAACTGTCAGAATTTTATATTACTGATATTTATATATGACTTGGCTGAAGGAGCCTTTTTATTCACTGGTGAGGCTATACCATACAGATTTCATGTCACATTCACTGAAGCTAAATTTAATTTGGCAAGACCATAAACCACAGCCAATTTTTCTATAACAATAGCCTAACTTCAGCCTTTCAAAAACAGTATTTTTAAAGCTTCTTGGAGGTCAGCCTAGTGGCCTGAGAATTGTAGGACTGAACCAAGCGATAAAGGCAGGGTTACACTGAGTTACCCACAATATAGAGCTCAGACCTCAGTCAGAGCCTGTCTTGTCTGGCTTCTCGATGGCACTCATGTTTTGTCTTGTCTTCCCTTGTCTCAGAGGGCAAATATGGTGGCACACTCTATACACATCTTCGTTTGGGTAGAAGATACTATAATGAGGCAGGATGAGAATGAACAGTGGCCTCTACATGCTGCAATACATCATCAAACGTGGTAGTGTGCTTGCAAAGGGTTGCCTCATTCACAAGCCACTGTTCCCAATGTTCCATTCCTGAGGATCCATTTCACAGTAGCATCTAACATAAGCTGATGTTCATGAAGGCACAATATTTAAGATGGCATTGTTAGCTGTTTGGTCCTGGCTGGCTGCATAAAATATATACAGAGGTAATTTTTCTCAATTTTCTTGAGGAATGCTGAATGAACTTTAGGTGAGGGCATTATGAGAAGAACAGTTCAGGAGCTGGGTGTGCCTCGTGAGGCAGATGTTGTCTGCAACAGGCTGAAGTGTGTGATGTTGCTACAAGCTTTGTAGGCAAGTGTGGTGTTACCAAATACTTAGTGGTAAGGTAGAAGTAAAGGAGGATTTCCTAAAGGATGGGGAACACTTAAATCCTTCTGGGTAAGGACAAATGGCAGCCTTGTTGCTAAAGGTTTGGCTCTTCTAGTCCTGCTTAAAACAGAGAGTGAGAGAGAGAAGTCGGGTTTACTGGTAAGCTTCAGAGCACGTCTTCTGATGTTTATCTGTGCCGTAAATTATATTTTTTTCTCCATGTGACAGTGGCACCAAAGAAAGGCACTGGGGAAAAAAGTATGGGGAATGTATTAAAATGTAAGTATCCTACACTGGTGAGGCCACACCTCGAATACTGTGTTCAGTTTTGGGCCCCTCACTACAGGAAAGATGTTGCATTGCTGGAACATGTCCAGAGGAGAGCAACAAAGCTGGTGAGGGGTCTGGAACACAAGTCTTACGAGGAGCAGCTGAGGGAACTGGAGTTATTTAGTCTGGAGAAGAGGAGGCTGAGGGGTGACCTGACCGCCCTCTACAACTGCCTGACAGGAGGCTGTAGCGAGGTGAGGGTCGGCCTCTTCTCCCAGGTAATGGGCGATAGGACAAGGGGAAATGGCCCGAAGCTGCACCAGGACAGGTTTAGGTTGGACATTGGGAAAAATTTCTTCATAGAAAGGGTTGTCAGGCACTGGAATGGGCTGCCCAGAGAAGTGGTCAAGTCCCCATCCCTGGAGGTGTTTAAAAGATGGGTAGATAAGGTGCATAGGGACATGGTTTAGTGGTGGGATGGCAGGGCTAGGTTAATGGTTGGACTTGATGATCTTAAAGATCTTTTCCAACCTAAATGATTCTATATTCTTTGATTCTATTCTCTTTACTTTTTTTAAAGCAAATATAAAGCACCTCCAACTGTTCATCAGCCAAACCAGCAGTTGGCTTATAATCACTGAGGAGGTGAGTATTATGAGAGGAGATTCTCTCCGCTTACTGTCCGCATAAGCAGTCATTCTAATAAGGAGGTGTCTTCCTTTTTGTGTATTCCAAATGTTGACGTGATAGTCACAGATTTCTGTATTGCTCAACAGAAAAGCCTTCGCCGCCTTCTCCTGAGACAAAACTGACAGAAAATGATTGGAAATCTGAGGGAATCTGAATTATATTCTCCCCACACTGGTATTTTCCTTTAAACACTCTCACGTGGGTTATGGGAGCAGGAAGGAAGCTTTTTTTGTTCAGCTTTGGTGTGCACAAAGTCTTAGTTTCTGTGCAGATTGCAGGATGTTATGGCATTGGCTATGTCAATATTGTGAGTGCATTCTTAAACCCTGTAGCTCTGAGCAGGTAGAAGTATGTCTGTAGCTAAATGATAAGGCTGTATCTACTATAAATATAATAACATCATCCACACACACATACAGACGGCTACAAAAGAGTGATGAGACATCTTGTTTTGCCAAATATAGAACCTAATGAAAGAAATCACAAACTCTACATTTTAGCGCTTGAGACTTTTAATCTTTGAACTTTTGAGTTCGAGTTCTTGGCTCTGAAAAAATTCATGTTTTTATTACATCATTTAGTTCTTCTTTCCCCCACTAAAATCTAGGGCATGAATTAATTACAAATAAGAATCTTGGCACAGGTTTCAATTTAAAGAGAAACATTTTTCTTCTGCTAACTTTATGCACTTTCTTCAGGAGATCCCATGAAGGAACAAGTTTAAATTACAACAGGGAACACAATCATCCCAGAAAGGTTTGGGAAAAAACCTCATTTTCCTCCAAAGTTTAAAATACTTTGCAAAATCTCACTCTCAGCAAGGTTTTTTTCAACACTGCTATTAAAATATAAGTGACCATTTTCATTTAGGTTTGTGGGATGGCAGGGCTAGGTTAATGGTTGGACTTGATGATCTTAAAGATCTTTTCCAACCTAAATGATTCTATGATTCTATTCTCTTTACTTTTTTTAAAGCAAATATAAAGCACCTCCAACTGTTCATCAGCCAAACCAGCAGTTGGCTTATAATCACTGAGGAGGTGAGTATTATGAGAGGAGATTCTCTCCGCTTACTGTCCGCATAAGCAGTCATTCTAATAAGGAGGTGTCTTCCTTTTTGTGTATTCCAAATGTTGACGTGATAGTCACAGATTTCTGTATTGCTCAACAGAAAAGCCTTCGCCGCCTTCTCCTGAGACAAAACTGACAGAAAATGATTGGAAATCTGAGGGAATCTGAATTATATTCTCCCCACACTGGTATTTTCCTTTAAACACTCTCACGTGGGTTATGGGAGCAGGAAGGAAGCTTTTTTTGTTCAGCTTTGGTGTGCACAAAGTCTTAGTTTCTGTGCAGATTGCAGGATGTTATGGCATTGGCTATGTCAATATTGTGAGTGCATTCTTAAACCCTGTAGCTCTGAGCAGGTAGAAGTATGTCTGTAGCTAAATGATAAGGCTGTATCTACTATAAATATAATAACATCATCCACACACACATACAGACGGCTACAAAAGAGTGATGAGACATCTTGTTTTGCCAAATATAGAACCTAATGAAAGAAATCACAAACTCTACATTTTAGCGCTTGAGACTTTTAATCTTTGAACTTTTGAGTTCGAGTTCTTGGCTCTGAAAAAATTCATGTTTTTATTACATCATTTAGTTCTTCTTTCCCCCACTAAAATCTAGGGCATGAATTAATTACAAATAAGAATCTTGGCACAGGTTTCAATTTAAAGAGAAACATTTTTCTTCTGCTAACTTTATGCACTTTCTTCAGGAGATCCCGTGAAGGAACAAGTTTAAATTACAACAGGGAACACAATCATCCCAGAAAGGTTTGGGAAAAAACCTCATTTTCCTCCAAAGTTTAAAATACTTTGCAAAATCTCACTCTCAGCAAGGTTTTTTTCAACACTGCTATTAAAATATAAGTGACCATTTTCATTTAGGTTTATGCAAAAAGAATCCATTGTCACTTAAGTCTATTGCCAATCTCTCAGCTGTTATAAATCACCATTATTCCAGCTTGGTGGAGTAACACTTGTTCATCCAGCCAGGATTTGGCTCCTGTTTTCTGTTAATTCTGATACAGGGTAGCTGGATGAAATTCTGTGGCCTGTGTCTTACAGATAGTTAGACTAGATGCTCAAATGGTCCCTCTTCTGCCTTTAAAATCCATGAATCTAATGAAAATAATGTGTATGTTTAATGCAGAAAATTCTTGTGCCTTTCACGAAAAACATGGAAACCTGACTATTTCTAAAGCCAGGATTTCTTTTCACAGCATTGATAATTATATTGCAAACAGCATTTAGCACATGAAATTAATAAATCTTTTGCTTCCTCGTTTACACCAGTTTCCCATATTGTATTAGTAACCACACATTAGCTAATCAGCAGGTTGAGGGGAAAGCTGCCAAAAGCAGATCTGATAATTGGCAGCAGTCAAACAATCATAGCAGGAAACTTTACACTTCCTGCAGACAAGGCTACCGATGAAGACAATGCTGAGATACAACTTTAGGGAAAAAAAAATAGGATGTTTAGTTCTTTCATGTTTAATGATCTCTTGGAAAACTGGATTCACATCTCACAGGGAGATACAGGCGTTTTGCACAGAAACAACATAGATAACCACCCAACACTGGTTAAGGGAAACTTGGTAATCTACTGATCGTCTAGAAACATTCATGAGATTTGTTCCTGCCAAAGTTTACAGGCCATTTAAAACACCTTTTCTGAGTCCATATATGGTACAGTTATTACTGTAATAAATGAGCGCTTGACACATTTCTCTGCCCAACATTCCTCTGAGATAAATAAATATCAACAAACCTATCCTAAAGGAAGGAGCTTTAAACACACAGTTTTAGGCTCACCCAACACTTTAGGTGCTTCAGATAGGATTTAAACCAAAATTCAATATTCTAAACATCGCTCATGTGTTGCTTAACCTTGGCACCATCTGAGGTCCTTCAAGAGTTTAAACTAAAGTTTCCCAAATCCCCTCAGGGATTCTCCTTCTAGGCATAGACAGAAACAGTTCAATTTTTACAGCATGAAGAAGCTGGGAATCCAAAGTAACTTTGACCTTAAGAATTATTCAGAGCTTGGCATCCTTCATTTATCTTATTCTTGGAGACATTCTTGCTAATGTTTTGTATCAAATATCCCTCAGATTAAATACAGTAACAGTGGCTCAGAAAAGCAGAGCTGAAGATCTCCCACTTCTGCTCACACACCTAGGTGACTCAGTCTCTCTGGGCCATCACATCTGTAAGTCTCTTTCACAATGAGGAACAATTTCAACAGGAAAACATGAGATGTCCTTACTGCAAAATATCTTTTATCTAGACAGGCAGGACAATTCCAAAGAGGTGACGGAGGAATAAACATGTCCTAAGAATCACACTACAGGGCTTCGAGAGGAAGAACGGCTGCTCTATTGACTATATAAAGCAATGTGGTAGAAGAAGGCACAAGATGATGAATCCTGAGAAGAATTACCTTCCTATATTTTAATATATAGTGTCTACATATATAGTGACATTTTAAACCAGGCTGCCTTTGCAGCCATTGAAGGTATATACACTCCTTGGGAGGTGTGTGTTTTGGGGAGAGATTCTTAGTAACGACACTATCTTAGAATAGGATCACCATCTGCTCATGTCTATTGAGTTTTGCCTCTATGGCCTCCTTTACAGATCTGAGATGAAGTTCTTTGGCCAGCACAGGAATCACAAATTCTGGGACTACACATCATGCTTTCATCTGGAAAATATATGGAGGCCACAAATTTGCACACTTTCGTTCTACTAAGTGCTGAATCCTTTAAGCTATCAAGCATAGCAGGACCTCAAAGGATATTCTCATTACTACAGAGTACCAAAAGCAGAAGGAAAATGCAGGGTAAAATGCCACCCTTGAGGTAATCCCTAATCTCACAAAAAAATCTCCAGGAGTTTTGCTTTTACTTTCAATGCAAGCAGAGCAGGACCCTCTGGTAAGCCATGTGTTTTGTGGATTAAATGTTCACTTTTCCAAGGTCGCACAGCAAAATGGAATGATGGTCTTCCCCGACAAATTTCAGATTTACCATTTAATTAATTGACTTTGGCAGTTGGCACACAACCTTTTAAAAAAAACATTCTGAAATGTCAGCCTTGAAGGGGGGGAAAAATCATTTGATGAATTTAATCTAAGTGCCAACCAAAGCACAAATGTTCCCTGTGGACCCGTTACAACACTGGAGTTCACAACTGATTACTTGGGAATGAGCAAACTAATGCAGCAAAATATTTACTAGCTAAGTAGTTGTAGTTTAATAATACACTCTACTCGCCAGATATTTACACCTGTATCCTGTAAAACACTGAAATCTTCAGAGTTGTTAAATTAATTAATTTAATTAAGGTAAATAAATAGAAATACAGGTTGCTGTTTTCCCAAATAAGAAGTTTCACAGACTGAGAGTGTTCATTTATGATTTCTTTTTTTGTTGTTTTGTTTTTTTACAAATGTGAGAAACCACAAAAAAGTTGTTCTCCTGCTTCCTGTACATACATGTCGTGCAAATTATATATAGTTTACTGGATAGTCTTCAGCAGTGAACTTCAGGTACCATCTGTACAGATTTCTGGCACTATTTATTTGCAATTAACCAGGGCCTTATGTTTTATCCCCTGCAACTTGAAGACTTAAATTCTGGAGGAGGTAAGTTTAGCAGAAGGGAATATTGAATTTAGCATCAGGCTTTCTAATGAGCAAAACCTATCCCACTACTCCATATTTAAACTATTGTGACTGAGAAAGATTGCTCTTCCCAGGTAAAAAAAAAAACCCTCTTGGTAAAAAAAAAGTTTTAATAGCACCTGCAAGTGCAGATTAAATTATTTGTAACAATTCATTAAACCTGATGGCTTAGATAAAACACCGGTGAAAACAAGCTCCACCGATTTCACCAGAACACAAGAACTTAACTAATAACTGAGAAAATGTCGTAATTTACCCCAGGTGACTCAAGGTGTCCAGTCACGTAATAACCCTTTCATCTTGCATAGCTTCTCTTGAGGTCAGTGTTTAAAAAGCAGAACCTGTAAGAGAACAGATATTGATGTGAGGCACAGAAACTTTATTGATGCTGGAGACCGTTTCTTCTTCTCTTCTTTCACCCCACCACACTCATCCCACCCCACCCACAGAAACTGCACATCTTGAAACTTGCAGATGCACTCATCTGTCTGTGGAGACACCCAGCTTAGGGAGAACGCTTGAGCAAAATGCAGAGGGTTCAGAAAAAATCCCTCTATTCATAAAATCACTTGAATTATCTATCCGCAGATTCCTGTATGAGAAGTAGTAGTCAGAGATACAGCAATGAGGTGGAGCTATGAGCCATATCAATATTTTCAACAAAGGAATAGGCAGAAGAACACACACAACTGCATCACCTATGAGCTAAATCACTTCTTCATTTCTGAAAATGGGGCTAAATGGGACAGGCAGCAAATAGTTTGTGACAGCATGGTGCAGCCCAACTCTTCACAGCACTACTTTCACTAATGCTATTTCAGTGTCCTAAATGCTGAGTGATAGGTGCTTTAGCACCCTTCCCAGAAACACCCACCTGTGATGGTAAGATTGGTGGAAATGACTGATGATGCTGAAAATATAAACATTTCATCCCAGACATTGGTCACATTCTCCTAAACTGAGTGAAATTCTCTGAAACCTGCTAGTATACAAGTACATCTGTGTGTGAGCATGTATAAAAGTGAGTGAGGGAGTGGGTGGGGAAAATATGTGTGGTACAGAACAAATAAAACAGAAAGCCCCAACCTTATCTCTTTCCATGCACAAGGAAAGTCTATGTGTGTCAGCTTCTGAAGCAAACAAACGAGACCAGAGGGAGCAAATGACCACGTTTCCCTCCAGTTTTTTATGCCATCCCTGAACATTGGTATCAACACATTAAGGAGAGGGAACTGGTGAGTCGTACAGTCAGGAGAGTACGAATAAACATCAACATAAAACAGTGAGTCAGGAAGTGATGAGGATTATTGAAATTTGACTGCCTGGTTAAATTAAATCAGGACACAAAAAAAAAAAAAAAGAAAAAGAAAAAGAAAAAAATGCAACCAAACCACAAAATACTGGCCTCACCATTTCATAGAAATAACTTTTACCATTTCTTGGCACAAATTTACTGGAATTGAATGAGAGAGACAGAAACTCTGAATTCCCCTCCATCTTCTCAGGTTCATTAGCACCAAAGGGCACAATGAGGAAGCTGTGACTGGGAAGCAGTGGCCCTGCTCTGAACATCTCCTCACTGTGGTCACAGCAACCGCCACCAGCTACCACACACGTTCACAAGTACACTTCGCCTATCATATGGATTACAGAACAGAATGTCTGAAAGTACCCTTCAACATGGAAACAGTTTTGCTGCATGAGACCAAGAGTTTTTAGAGTTTTTTGTCACATTTCCAGCAATGGAGCTAAGGAAGAGTAAAAGAACAGGGCAAACACATACTCATAGTTTCTCGGTTGGCTCACTCATGATGTGTTGTCAGGGACTCTCCAATAAGAAGATATTGTAATAGCTCTCAATGCATTTTTATTCTATGAACCTGTTTAAAAACTTTCTGTGCATGTCCAAATTTTTTTTGCACCCATAAAGTAACAAGTTGCACAATCTAACGACACACCAGGTATTTGTTCCAAACCTGCCATCCAGTAGTTTACATTTGATGCCTTCTAGTTCCAGTGTTATAAGAAGGGGTGAAGGATCCTTCTTTATTCACCTTCCCCCCACCTGTCATGACCTCAGGGATTTCCATCACTTCATCCCTTCAGGCTGAAGTCCCCTAGCCTATTTCATCACTCCACCTGCGGAAGATGTTCCACACATTTGACCACCTTTCTTGCCCTCATCTGTATTGAGCCTTGAGCCGATGTTTGCAGAGAACTCAAAGATTTCTTCTGAGTGGTGAGAGCCAGTCCAAAAGCCATTGCTGTGTAATGTGTATACATTACATAAAGTTAGCATCACTGAATTGTATCTGACATTTTGTCACAGAGTCAGTCAGTATCATCATATTCCTCTGCAACTCTTGCCAGCATTTATTTCTCCTAATAGCTTTGTATTATTTGTAAGCTATATTACTTCAGTATTTCTTTTGCCAGATCTTCTACTAACATGTCCTTGCATATATCTTTGGGGGAACTTCACTGATAAACTTCTGGAAAAGCTGACCACTTATTCCCATGCTTTTAATTAGCCCTTACAGAGGAGCAGAGAACCAGGAGAATGGGATGAAATAAATGCTAGAAATCAGCCTGTGATGATGAAGTGCCTGCAGTTCTGCACAGTTTCATTATTGGTACTTCTTGTGGTACCTGTGTTACACAGTTGTGGTGGTTTGACCCTGGCTGGATGCCAGGGGCCCACCAAAGCTGCTCTATTACTCCCCTCTAAC
>NW_009259798.1:678939-696704 GCF_000687185.1 Egretta garzetta
TATGGAATATCCCTTTGGTTGGTTTGGGTCAGGTGTCTTGGGTACGTCCCCTCCCAAGATCTTGCCCCCTTCCAGCCCACTGGTGCGGGGGGAGGGGGGGAATATTGGAGGCACAGCCTTGATGTTGTTCAAGCACTGCTCATCAGTAGCCAAAACATTGGTGTGTTATCAACCTCTTTCTACATACCAATAGAAAGCACATCCCTATGCTGCTGGACCCAATACAACAGTTCACAAAACAAAGGTTTTTTCTAAAATATCCTGTATTACAAAACTAAGGAACTATGATCCAGCAGCTAGGGTCGGAAATAAAAAAAAAAATAAATAAAAAAAAACCTTTCAGCTGAAAACATTTCATTAAACTTTACTTCTCAACAATAGTTCTGGAAAGGTTTGTGTATTGGGCTACTGTCAGCTTTCCACAAAAGCATCTGCTTCCTCTGAAAATATGATATTCTTAATAAAATACCCTAACCCCAAAGTGCTTAAACTTGGAAATGGTGCCATAGTGGTGACTAATAGCAGTTGCATGTTATTTGCCTTATTTCCTTCCCTGTGAGCAGGGCTCTCTGGCTAGATCCCACTTCTTAGTATGCACTGTGGCCCCAGACTTCAATGATGGAGCTTACAAATTCAGACCCTACCTTCCCCTTCAAAAATAGCTGCAAAACTCATGCAGAAAACCTCCATTCTCCTACTACTTTCATTCTTGTGCTCTTTGGTTTTTTGAGCTGAGTAATTTTGGAGTTCAGAAGAAACCTAATATCTGGGATCCAAATGCTACTGAGAGTAGTTTAAATGATAATTTAGATGTACATTTTTAGAAATGCTGCAGTTCCTCCTTCATTTCCTATTTCCCCTCTACAGGAAGTGCTGCTATATCCATTTAATGGGAATGGACGTTCTCCAGCCTATTCCAGTTGCTGACTACTGATCATTGTTGATTTTTGGAAATGGTCAGATTCCTTTTGGGGCATTATATGATGATTAAGCTGCACTGGCAAGCCATTAAATTATACCACAATATAGATCAACTTCAAATACGCATTTCAAAATGCAGAGGATGCACAGGTCTAACCAGATTAATAGTTTTGTGCTTTCCAATATCATGATTCTGATTCTCTTCTCGCAAGAATAAGCTACTTCATTCATGAGGCTAATGACCTGTTTTTGCTCTGTAGATCATTGCCTGCAAAGGCCCTTGATCCCTCTACCTGCCAGAATCACATTCTACAAAACTGGTGGTGTTTCTCCTCTTCATGTCTTGAGTCTTTGAGATGAGCATAGGTGGCATGGAAGTTGATGACCAGAAGTATGTGAAATAAGGTGAGTTGAAAACATGAAAGAAACAGATTTGTGGCTGCTGCCTTCTCTACACCTTATTTTTCATTTTATAGTGAAACACTGAGTTTGCGTTGGTGGGTTTTTTTTCAAGAAGCTTTTTTTTTATATTGCTGACTTCCCAAGACTCTCTTCTTTTGAGCGGGATATTTTCTCCCTCCCACATTTGCATGTCTTGTGCCAGAAACCAAAAAGAGGAAAGGAAACTTGGTCTTTTATGGGGGAAGATTTTTCCTTGTCTAATTCAAAACACATATACTGGCAGCCCAGTAGAATTTGTATTTTCTTAGTTTTTTGGATTAGTCTCCATCAGAAGTGGTCAACATAAAAACTCGGAAGGCCAGGTATGAGCTTATTCATCCAGTCATCCACCTCTGAAATATATTATTGTATATTTGTGATAGTCTTTGAAGTGACAGTCTGGCAATGCTCCCATTTCCCCCTTTGTCCCTCACTCAGTAGTTTTCTACCTAATCAATGTACAATGACAAATCCCTAGGAGAAAGAAAGTCCAGAAGCCATACCTGATGGTGAGCAAAACTCAGGGCAAAATAAATCCAGGCAGGAAGTTACATTTTGAACACATGGTTTTCTTCCACCACGTTTCTACCATAGCTAGCTCCTTCACATTTGCCCTGCCAAATACTTTTGCAAATTCATGAGAAAACATATTAAGGAAGCATAACATGGCTCTGGAAAGTTTATGGTTGACATAGGTGACTATCAGCTCCTCCTTCAGGTCTGGCATGCATGAGATTTATTTATTAATAAGGCTTGGTTGAACTCTGCATTGCCATCACGGCACCTACTCTTTATTTCAAGATGCTTCTGCCAGACGTGTAGGGTCAAGGAGTGGGGAGAAAGGTTGTGGGTAGGTGTTGGGCCCCACAGCCAAAGAAATCTCTCATGAAAGAATATCCCTTTATGGCATATACATCCTTATACACACAAAAAGGACAGAATGGACACTATAAATAGTTTGGAGGGTCTTTCATAGATTTCATTTATGCTGGCCTGGTATTGGTTACCTAAGTACTCACTTTGATAAAGTGCTCTTTTAACAGCAAGGGCTGTGCTTGGCATAGCAGGCACTTAACCCCTGCTGCTCTATGGACATTACTGCCATGTCATAATGCCACTGATCTGTAAAATAAAGGCAAACTTTCAAAATAAGTAGTACCATTCCTTCTTCACAGTTATTTTTAATGAAACATACTTTTCATGCAGTGATTTAATTTCAGTAGGACTAGCCCAATAAGAAATGTCAAGCCCTTGTAACAACTACGGAGGCTAATGTTGCTGATCTTGGCAAATTAGGTAGAGTGCCACAGCATTACTTCTTGCATTAGTGTAGGAAGCCAACAAAACCATTGCAAGAGATGGAGTTTTAGGACATAATACTAAAAACAGTGTTCCTATAGTTATATAGCTAATACAGTGTTTTGATTCAGAGACTTGAACATGCAATTTAGAAATCGGAAGGCAGGAAGCTCTGTTCCTTGCTCTGCTAGCAATACTTTGTGTGATCTTGAGGACCATCTGCCTTTATAATAGTATCTTACCTGTTCCGTGGAAGTACCGTGAGCATTAGCTAATGACTGTTAAGTGTGTTGAACACGTAAAGCCCCATGCCTCACAAATACATGTATTATGAAATATAATTATGTAGTTATTGGAAAAGTCCCTGATTGTCTCTTAGAAACAACTGTCATGCAGCATTTACTATACATAGGGAGTGACACATAATGATGAAGCAGCTAAAACTGAAAACGATACTCTTGCTTCTAGACAGAGCATTTGCATTTTTGGAGAAAATTCTTGTTCCTTTTTAAGGATTGGCATAAGAAGTTTTCAGAAAGGCTAAAAATACCTTTTTTATATTAACTAGCTTTCCTTTTCTTTGGGCTAAGCACACAGACGTACAAAACGGTTCTGACGAGCTTCTGAATATTGACATTAGGGCTAGAAAACTGCAAATGCTAGTAAGCTATATGGGCCCATTTTATGTAGCAGTAGGGAACACTAATTACTAAAGAATTAATATACTCTGAAATTATGATTGTATAGGTCGCCCTTGGGCACAACACATACCATAGCATTTCACTGAGGGACTTCTGCATAAACCCTGTAATTTCTGGTCAAGGTAGAACAGCTTTTAGCAAAGATATGTTTAAATGACTGAGACTCCACCAGTACTCTAAAAATAAAATGTCTTCACTGCTACAGTCTCATACTTGTTACACTTGTGTGAACTTGTCTAGATTAAGCATTCAATCACTGGATCCTGTTTTGGCTTTGTGTACTAAATTAGAGATACCCCATGTATTGGAAAATTGTTTCTCGACTTGGGGCTTTGAGACCATGATCAAGTCACCTCTTAACCTTCACTCAGATAATCTAAGTACACTGAGCTGCTTTAATCTTTCAATGTCAGGCAGGATTTTCAGACTTTCAATTGTTCTTGCTGTTCTTTTCTGCAATCTTCAGAGTTTGCCCTAATCTTTCAGAAGTAAGGACTTTTAGCAAAAGGATTACAGGATTCTGGGACAGAAATCCATGGGAAACATCCTTAGCTCTGGAACACCAACCATGGGAATGGTATTTAATGCAATGGCCATCAGTTTTTTGCATGGCCTCAGCTGAGCCAGGGTGGGAGGCTGTTCTTAGGACATCAGTTGAAGAATTTTCTCTATCCAGTGACTGGATGCGAGAACAAGGTAAAGACCTTCAGGACCAGAGCCACTAGAACTTAATCTTTGATAGGAGAATTTATATTTTAGTATGTTTTCAGTTTCTTCCAATCTGAACTAAACAATTTCGTTTTAAAGTTTCAAATTCTTTAGGAAATTGAATCAGCTTTCCTCACACAATTTTATTAAGGATATTAGCATTTTTTCATTCTTTACTGACTGCATCCCATAACAGCATTTACAAGATCTGTGATTTGGAAAATAGCTCTTTAAACTTTGAGGATTGTTTTGCTAAATCAAGTAGAAAACAATGTTTCTATTACAATCAAATGCTAGCAGACCAGACTACAATGATAGGGTAATTAATGGTTGAGAATGTCTATACACATTAATAATTATACAGCATGGTTATGAAGCATTCTGAGTATTTGAAATTCACCAGTTAACCCAAAACCACCTTGGTGAGGTAAGCAATATAGTAGTATCAGACTTAATTTATAGATTTGTGTGGCTAGCCAAGATTGTAGAGTTGCATCAAATTAAAATTACTACTATGTTGATAGAAAAAGAAAATGGAATGAGGTTTTGTTGGGAGAAGTCTGTGTGCCTGTGCTTTTGGGTCCCCTTCCTGATAATTCTGACTTCCAATAGATAAAACAAACAAATGGTCATTAATAGGTAAAAAATTTGTATGAATAACTGAAATGATTAATAATGTTATTATCTTCATTCTCTCCTGCTGTAATCTATAAACTGCAGTCTAGGCTAATTCATCATTGCCCTAACATTTGTTTACTTGTTACTGGAATGTGCATATAAAATGCTCCTAGAAGAGAATAATGCATTGGTGTAAATCATGTCACACAATGCTCAAAACCAGTAAACCGGGACTTGAGTTGCTATTCTGTCTCCCTTCTCCTTCTTACTTCTCTTGTCAGAGCCCACCTATGTACCTCCAGCCCACCTGCAAAGGAATTTGGCAGTAACTTTGTCTGAACACGTTAACCCGATGCCCTCTGCAGTGAGTGAGGACTCAGGCAAGATACTGAAGAGACCCACTAGGTACCAGTCTTTCTGCCCACATCCTCCTCCCCTAGGCTGCTACCTATCCCACTCTCATCCCTGAGAACAACGCAGAAAACCTGGGCCCCCAGCCCAAATCTCATACAGCAGCACGCATTCTGCCCAATTTAACAATGATCTCTGTAAACGCAAAAAAGTCCAGTAAGCAAAAACGTAATCAGTCAGTGTGTGCAGCCATTTCTCTAAGGGACTGTAAACAATAATGATAATGCAGCTGTACAGCCCTCCTGTAAAAACATAGGAAATCTTGTTATGCCCATTGCACCAGTGGGTGTACTGGGCAATATGGAACAGGCTACACCTGGGGCAACAAACGCGGGCTTCAAAATACAGCTATGCACCGTGTGTCTGAAATCCTCATTATTAAAACTACATGCCTAAACCCAGCTCTAGGATAGCACCCTCAAGGTCCCACCTCAGGAAAAGCTGGCTTAGGGTCTCAGCCAAGGTCAGCCTGCACTCAGGGAGCGAAGCCCAAGAGGCTCCTTTGCCTGGGGGAGCAAAACCCAACTTAAAAAAAGCAACTCTAATTTCAGACCGAAGCTCTAACACCCATTCTGCTTCTTACATATCAGAGACCAAGATAAAGGACAGAAAAAGAAAACTTCTGTTCTCTTTGTTTTTAATGTATTTCTGTTTATCGCTTCGTGGTATCATTTTGTGAGGCAGCTTCAAAGCTTTGTAGGCAGGCTGAATATTAACCATCCACTGCGATCCACTCAGTCACTCCTGGCACAGGTTAATCCCTGTATCATAGGCTGCCACCAGTTTGCTAAGCAGCTTAAAAGGACATGTTATAACTTTGACAATGACCTGCTAATGGTTTTACATTTCTCAGAAGTATTATGAGCTATCTTTGTCATTTTTATCTTCTAATGAGATCAATAAATTTGGGAAGCAGACATAGATGGTGCAAACTGCAATGCCACAGCCAAGGACGTGGCATGTATAACTGCTAAACTATAAATAATAATGCAGGAACTATAATCAAACCTTGACTTTTACAGAGGAAAATTGAGTTGCAAGTGCCTCAGCATTAAAAAAATGCCCTCATTTGTTAGGAAAACAGTGTAACCCCTGATTTCTTCTTTCATATCACACCACGCCAATCTCTTAATGAAAAGCTTCACACTGAGAAACATGTTTCACTCACTGATTTTTTTTCTTTTCCAGTGGGAAATAACAGTTTCTGATGTTTAACCCTCCCTCACAGTCTTTGGGGCCTCTACATGAAATAATCATGTCAGGTTAAAATTTTCACATAGCTGCACCTTACTCACTGTTTCTTAAACAGATATTAGCTCTGCCTTCACCCTTCCAAACAACTATGAAAAGTCCTAGGCTTTAAAAAGGCAAACAGAGATCTCATGTTGCCTCCAGTGCAGAGGACCACAGCTTTGGGGTGATACGGCAGGGGAGGTGTCAGTTCACATGTCCCACATGTACCTGTTATGCCACACCATGCCCAGTTTGGGGCTGGGATCCCAAGCCATCTCTAAGCAGCGTAATCACTAGAGAAGCGCCTTTGCCTGTCAATCCCTCTGGGAATTGCACAGTCCAAATGGTCGCCAGAGATAACGAACCATTCTCGATGTGTTTGAGATGGGGTAGATGCACACGATGCCTGGATGGCCTGGGGAGCAAGGTCTCTGAGTTTTACACCTGTGGCTATCCCCTCCAGCACATACCCGGCCCAAACAAACCTGAAAACAAATGAATATTCAATGGGCCTAAGACCCACATTTTATTTTACTGTTCCTGCAGTTTCTGTTCTATATAATGAATCAAAAGCTTAAAGTCAAGCAGCTGTACCAATAGTTATTTCTCCAGCTCAGCAACCGTGTGCACGGGAAGGTACTAACTGTGTGGCAAAAAAGAAGATACGTCTCTGGAAGCATACGCCTTCAGGTATAGGAGTCCCAGACAGAGAAATACCAAAGAAGGTATAAGGTAGCTAAATATCTAAATGGTCCTCATTTCTGCAGTGTGGAAGCATTTGTCATGCAGTGGTTGTATAAAAGACAGAAAAGGGAATGCACCATGTTACAGTACACAGCTGGCAACAGCTTCACATATGAGGAATAGATGATCTCCCAAGGTCCCTTCCAACCCTTGCCATTCTGTGATTCTGTGTGAATATAGAGCTTGCACTTCTCAGAGAGCGAGTCTGCTTAGCCTACTGTAGTTTTCAGTCTTACCAAACTCAACATGAAAAATACATTGTGGCAAATCATTCCACATCCTACCTGCCTATTGTATACAGAAGAATCATTCTCTTTAATAGGGTTTGGATCTGCATGCCAGTCAGATTCAAAACTCTTGGACTATAAAACTTGATGGATTTTTGCCTTCTACAATAAAGATATCTTTAAAGAGATTATCCTTGACAATATTTAGTAGATATTCTAGTAGAGCACAGGTACTCTTCCCCATTCTTAAACATAAAGCAAACTGTACTGCCAGATTACAGAGCTTTCCTTTGGAACACTATTTAAGCAGCAATAGTGTTAAATGTAGAAAGAGATTCATACCAGCTGTATATGTGGCTATAAACAAAGAGAGGGCTAGCTACTAATCCAAGTACCCCAGGAACGTATGGCTTGACTTGGCAAAGATTTTCCTACTGCAAAATAGAATGGTTTGGATTTTTTTCTTCTTTTTTTTTTAGCAAATGATCACAGACGATGAAAATTAAGGCAATTGAGCACCTTTGAAACGCCAGCAGCTCCCGCCTCAGTGCATTGCATTGTTGCGATGTCAGGCATGAGCCCCAGGAAGGCTTTCAGTGGCACTGCAGCCATGCTGCTCTAAGTGCTTACTGCTGACACTGGTGCAGATGAACCCAAGCTACATGTGAGCAGAAAAATCAATTACAGAAACTAGAGAGTGGGGACAGGAGAAAAACAAGTCTCCAGTTACCAAATACATTTCAAACTACTGTACACTCACAAATCAAGAACAAAATTTTCTTCCAGCTTTAAAAAATATTGCTTCTGGTTTGAACAACAAAACTGGATTATGTTTTCTAATAGGTTTGCATGGTATTCAAAGAGGACATGAGAGTCACATTGCTGGTTTGTGCCCAAGAAAAAGTACAGAGTTCAACACACACATTATCCCTCAAGCATATGTGAGCAGGACTAATGCAAAGATACATGTGCAGTATTTAATCTAGGCTTTATTTCTCCAGCAACATCTGCATTCTGCTCTTCACCTGCTCTGAAATGAGGTTAATAAGGGCTCCAAAATGGAAATGCTGGGCCCAGTTCTGTTCCCTCCCTCACCAGATGCAGTAGCAAAATCTCTTTGATATCAATAGAAACAGAATGAACCACACTGTTTGTTGGGAAGTTCATGTTGCTGTATTCCAGATAGCATGAAAACCCACCTGGCCTTTTGTGAAGGGTTTCCCTCCTTTTTTCTTTACCAGCATAAAACAGCTTTCAGACCCTCCAATCACAGTCAGATGTTGTACAATGAATGAAAACCATGCAGTGTGTCTCCTGCATGATCAGGACCCAAATCACCTCACCTATTTCTGATATCTATAAAGAAGGTGTCTGTGCCTCACATAGCAGGGTAGACTCCCTAGTCAATGGAGGGGAACGGAGGCTTCACTAAGCTGAACTGAGGTGCCAAACTTAGGGTGACACAGATCATGCCTTAGCAGTGCCTATTTCTATTTGATGGCTGCTAAGTGAGTCTAGAAAATGAGGTCAGACTTTGAGCAGTTACAGTGCACTCATCTATGTTCTGTGTCCTCCACCTACTTGTTTATCTTTCATTTCCATGGATGTAGCTGCAGAGAGCCCTGTTCTTCCTGTATCCTTACTGTTATTAGCCACTGTTTTAGTAACTTCTGACATTACCTATACATCCAGTTTCCATTTTCCCAGGAACTACCCACTTTTTGAGGCTTGTCCCTCTACATACATAGTTAGAATCATAGAATCGTTTAGGTTGCAAAAGACCTTTAAGATCATCAAGTCCAACCATAAACCTAACACTACTAAGTCCACAGCTGAACCATGTCCCTAAGAGCCACATCCACACATCTTTTAAATACCTCCAGGAATGGGGATTCAAACACTTCCCTGGGCAGTCTGTTCCTTTTCCTGTTCCTTCACCCTTCCAGTGAAGAAATTTTTCCTAATATCCAATTTGGATATAATATCCAAACCCGCCTGGCACAACTCTCTCATGCTATCATTTGTTACTGGGGAGAAGAAACCGACACCCACATCACTACAAGCTCCTTTCAGACAGTTGTAAAGGGTGATTAGGTCTCTCCTCAGCCTCCTCTTCTCTAGGCTAAACAACCCCAGGTCCCTCAGCCACACCTTGTAAGACTTGTGCTAGAGCCCTCACCAGCTTTGCTACCCTTCTCTGGACACACTCCAGCCCCCTCACTATCCTTCTTGTAGTGAGGGGCCCAAAAGTTAACACAGTATTCGAGGTGCAGCCTCACCAATGCCAACTACAGGGGGAAAATCACTTCCCTGGTCCTGCTGGCCAGACTATTTCTGACACAAGCCAGGATGCCATTGGCCTTCTTGGCCACCTGGGCACACTGCTGGCTCATATTCAGTCAGCTGTCTACCAACACCCCCATGTCTTTTTCCACCAGGCAGCTTTCCAGCCACTCTTCCCCAAGCATGTAGCATTGCATGGGGTGGTTGTGACCCAAGGGCTGGACCTGGCACTTGGTCTTGTTGAACCTCATACAGTTGGCCTTGGCCCATCAATCCAGCCTGTCCAGATCCCTCTGTAGAGCCCACCTACCCTCAAGCAAATCAACACTCCTGCCCAATTTGGTGTCATCTGCAAACTTACTGAGGGTGCACTTGATCCCCTCATCCAGATCATTGATCAAGTTACTAAACAGAACTGGCCCGAACACTGAGCTCTGGAGAACACCACTTGTTATCAGCCACCAACTGGATTTAACTCCATTCACCATAACTCTTTGGGCCTGGCCATCCAGCCAGTTGCTAGTGATGAATCTCAATTGACAACTTGGAATCTAACATAATTTGACCCATGCATCATGTCTCAAGATCTTGAAAAATCCAATGAAAACCCATTATTTTCTACATGCAGATGAGTAGGCCAATGGAAGAAAGGCACTAAAACCTGTTTTCATCTCTTCCTGTCTCCATATTGCATTCAGTTTGGCTCTAGCATTTGCAGAGGGTTTTAAATTCTGAGGTAAGAAGCACCAAGTTGATGCTATGGGACTTCCCAAGAGCTGAGAGTAACTACACCTGCTTTTGATATAATAGTCTGGAGGAGTAGGATCAGCTGGGAGAGACAGAGCCTCTGGATATTTCTGTACCAAAACAGATCCAGGAAAATGATAGCAAGGAGACAGAAAGGATCAAAAGATTTTACAGCTATTGCCTTCAGCTGCGTTTCACCTTGTTTCTAATATTTCATCTCAAAATATTGATGTAATTTCTAACAAGAATGCTGTCCTTGTTAAAAGTATGCATTTTAATCAATTATTTGCTGATAAGGCTATGGCATGATGTAAAGCAGAAAGCACAGTAGACAAGCAATGAATTCATACTGTTGGAGCATCCTTGGTATGTGGAGCTGCCTGAAATTTGAATATTTAATATTTCAACACAAAAGATAAGGATTTATGTTTTCCAGTTGCTTAAAACCTTACACATATGCTTCATGGCTTTACTAACAAGCTAAATACAAAAGCCTAATATTATTATTATGGACGAAAACTTAATATCTACTGAACCCATTGACCTAAATACATATATCGAGCTGCCTAAATGTATTTAGGAAGGTCTACCTTTGAAAATGATACTGCAATGCCCGACCACCTATTTGAGAATATAAAACATGCCCCATACACACACAGAGTATCAGTGACACTGATGAATGAGTATTAGCATTTCAATGATGAAATGAGGAGACATGAGTGAACACCACCTGATACTGTAAATAAGCATGCTTCAGAGAGAGGAGGCGTAATTTTCTATCTACAATCTAACCGTGACCTCAGTTCTGACCTGAAAAGACCACTTTCCCTAGTGATTAGATCAGAGATAATCCCGCTGTGGCATGCACCCAGGTGTGTTGAACTGATCTGAAGTGGTTTTGTGACAAACACTGAATTTTTAATATTCAAAAGCAGGACCAGGAATATCTTGCAAACTGAACTCAGTTCGTGCACAGTGAGCATTCATTATTTTTTACTCTGTTAACCAACCACACCCAAATTTCAGACAGCATATTTTAATACCTTATCAAGTGTTCCAATTTACTGGCTTTTTTATAAATTTTACCCATTGCTAAAACTGCTTTGTGATCTTTAAAACTCTGGTCTGTCAATAAGATTTATATGATGCTTTATGTGTCCAGAGGATCAGCACACTATTGGGCTGGCACATACACAACATTTTACTGATACAGGTGCTCCAATGGTAATTCAAAGTCCCACATTTAACACTCAGAAGATCAAATACGATGCTCACAATGCAACTATTGCTGTTGCCTAAACTTGCTGCATATAAAAGTACATTTGATCTCTTGATGCAGATATCCATCCCTGCCAACTCCACTACACAAATTTCAACTTCCTGCCTTCAGACTTTCTTTTTTTTTCATCTTTGTACACAACAATAACCCCAGTCCCCAGCCTTAATACACTTCAGCACCTGAAATATTTATCCTCAAAGCATCAAGTAGAAAAGAACTGTGACCCACATGTTGCAAGTGAGTGAACAGAGCAACCTCCTACAGTCACTCAGGAGGACTCTGTTCTCAACCAAAAAGAAATGTGCATCTTTTAAGTCTCAGATCTCAGACAGACAAGATATTACCATGAATCTGTTGATCTGTGTTAATACATACAAGGGCTAAGAGTCAAGCGATCAGCGTGCCTGTGCACTAAAATCAAGGGCAAGCACAACCATAACAATTTGTCACAATACCTTGAGCACACAGCTGAGCCCACAGACTAGCAAGCACATCAGTAGGTGTTGCTTCCCTCCCTTCCATGCACTGATCCACAGGGCCGTGGACCTCCCTCTGCCACATGCAGAACCTGTGAGGCTGGTGCTGGCTGCAGGCCTGACATTCATCTCCCCTGATCTTTGGTATTTATTAGCATTTATTTGTTGAGCTGCTTCCACATGTAAATACCTGGTTATTGCAATGGGATTTTGTACACCCCTATTCTACCAAAACATTTAAAAGTAGCGAGTGCTCTTGCGAGAGTTTCACCTGTGCAGCAGCAGGTGGTTTCAGACTGCTGAGCGGTTAAACCTGATGCAGCTCCATGAATATTCAGGTTTGATGAGAAGAGTTTCCAATAAGCAGTAACCTAAGTGGTTTTATTTTAAATGTCACTGTCTCAGTTGCACAAGACAAGTCAATTGTGATGAAGCATCTCCCATCTATCTGTTCTTAGGGTCAGTCTTCAGAAACACAGCTTCATCTGAAATGAACTAATGCAAATCTTTTTTAAGTACAGAAATTTCCCCTTAATTTGCACTAAACATCAGTTTGATTTGAGCATTACACTTCGTCACTGGATTCAGTAATGGGTCCACTCTCAGGAAAGAACCGAAGCAAGTGAGCTGACTTGTGGTACACTCCTACATACCAATAAAAACACTGAACAACAACAAGCAGAAATTTTAGGTACCAAAGAGTGTATTAAAGTACTATCATAGTCATGCATTCTCTTCACTGTAGTTCAGGCTTGCCAGACACAGTATTTGTTATCATTAATACTGGCTCTCTCATATCAATGTGGACATTTAGGTCCAGAAATACATCAGTGATGTCTGGGGAGGAAGCACTCCTCACTCCATACCCCAGTACTGCTACTGACCTTCCCTCTGGCTCTGCATCCTTTGAACCACTCCGAATTGTTTATCAAAATCACAAACGATGCACGAGTCAATTACCCTCTTAGAGCATAAAGCTCTGAGTGTTGATTACATGTGCAAGAGGAATATTTACTTTTTAATCAGGGTTGACTGTGGGGTGTGGAAGTAAGGCTATTTTGAAGATTAATTAGTTAGAATTTTTACATTGCTTTGAAGATGTTGGATACTAAGTATTTTTATGGCACCCAGCTAATGGCCTTAACTCTTTGAGCCATACTGGTATCAAGGCTGATACCAGTGATCCTCCTGAGCCATTTTCATGTAAACCTTTGGTAGGCTGTATTGACAAAATGCAAAGATGGAATTTGCAGTTTCAGTCCCAAACACTCTTCCATCTCTGCCAAACCCTGCAAGGCAATGGTACACTTTTAAAACATCAGTAGAAGAGGCTGGTAGTTGTGTAGCATACACTTTTACCTCTTTTTGATTCAGTGTTTGGGCTTGGCAAAGATGAGCAGTGTTTATATGTTAGCCTCTTCTACTGAATCAAAAAGATTCAGTGTTTGGGCTTGGCAAAGATGAGCAGTTTCTATGTTACAAACATGGTGCATCTGTTCTCATGACATCCTGATGAAGAAAACCATGAGCTCCCATGTTCATTTTGCAGATTAGGTTCTCTGAAAGATTTAGGATCTTTGGAAATTTGGACCTTTCTCCTATCCAGGTGGCTAAATCCCACAGTGGGATTTAGGTGCGTATTTTCTGGATCTCAGCCTGTGTGACTTGCTCAAGGGCAAGCACAGAGCATATCTATACAATAAAGAGAGAAAAAAGTTCCAGGTTACTTCTCTAACTACCGCCTTATTCCTCTTCTAAAACAAACAGCTGACGCCCCATGTTCGGCATTAGGACAGCCATTTTTAAATAAGAATTCAGGAGTTCAGCTTTATTTAGTCTCATGAACAGTCAAATCCATGCAGAGGATCTGGGGTCATGAGGAGACATAAACACAGTCCCTTTCTTAGGCAAGCACAGACTATAAAATCGCAGAATCACAGAATGGCAAGGGTTGGAAGGGACCTCAGGAGATCATCTAGTCCAACCCTCCAGGGGATGTTCAAACTTTGGGAGGTACCAACTGCAACCCTTTTGTATACCCCACAGCAGCTGGCCAGAGCATGGTATCAAACCCCAGGAGGAAGATGGCTATTCTGTCAGCCACAATGCTGGTGTGCATCTGCCACTGTGAGAAGGGGAGATTATGAAAACGGGAAAAACAATAAAGGTGGCACACTGACACCAGCCTGATATTCCAAGATCCATCCTCAGGAAAGTTAAGAGGCCTCTTGGCATATGGCTTCAGCTGAGACGATGGGCAAGATAAAACCCTAAGGTCTCCAGCTGAAAATACAAATGATAAATAAAGAGAAATTTCTCGAGGAAAGAGAATAGAGTGAGCCACCATGCATGTAACTGGCATTTAAAATCAGATAACAAATGGGAATCTTGTTATCATCAATTATGACAAAGCATAATGTCACATAAAAGCTCAAAAATGTAAAAGAGACAAGGTCCTTTGACTGAATATGCTGTAGCTGCATCCAGCACAAATTACACAGGCTGGAAAACTAAGCAGATTCTTACAGGATCAGGTATTATGCGAAGTGTTCAGGATTTGGGTTAATGAATACAGCGTTCTCCCAGATGTTCCATCATTGTTCCAGAGTGGGAGGAAAGCTGGCTGCAGACCAAATCAAATTTTTATATTCCTCTTAGATAGTGCCAGACACTAAGATTTCATCAATATAACATCTGAGGCACAGAGACAACGCATCATGGTTGGATAACCCTATATTCAATCCATTTTGCTGAAGACAGGACAAATAAACTAAGAATCAGAACATTCAATGAGTCATATCAAAGGTATAAATTGAAAGTCAACACTTGTACTGCATATAATCTAGCTGAAAAAGAATTTATAGTCTGGAATTTCCCATTTAAACACTGCTGCTGCTTCTTGCAGATATACTCCAAATGCTAACTTTAAACACTGCCAGTCCTTTCAAGTTGGGTTTTCTGCTTACTTTATAATATCTTTAGGATGCACATCCTTCTCCAGGGTAATGGAGAGTTTGAGAAAAGAAATTAATTGCTAAACATGCTTAGGTTGCTTAGTACAGCTTAGGTACACCATTTAGTTTTTACTAAGTAGCTAAAAATCAGTTAATTTTTTTTCAAACATATCATCCTTTTTTCTAATCAGAATTAAACAAGGAAGTTTTGGGATGTGCAGAAACAGGGATCACTAGAGACAAAAAAGGGCGGTCGGCATAACACTCTAGAAATGCCTAAGAGGTGATGACAGGAGTAAAGAGAGTCAACATCTACACTGGCCAACAGAAACCCACCACAAGAAATAAACCAAAATTTTCAAAAAATACACAGAAATTAATAATCATTTGCAAAAGAAAAGGCCCAAGCTCGTCATGAGAGCATGGCTGATCCTCATGCCAAGTAAGAGGCAAGCTGAAGTCAGAGAAGAGGGTGTACTTGGGGAATGAGTTTCAAGTTCGAGGCTAAAAAGCAGACTGGATGAGGTCTGCAATTAAAAAGCTAAGATCCAGTTCAGTTACACTAATCTGATTTGGTCTGCACTGCTGCTTAAAACTGGTCACTTCGCCTAAAGGATTGTGCGCGCGTGTGTGTGCTTACTTGGGCATACACATCCATGAGACCTAAACACCTGCACAGATTTTTTTATACCCTCTGAAAGCAGGTCAGCAGTGAGCATTCACTGGGCATGAAACAACATTAAACTATAAAACACTCCCTGCCTGGTGCTGGCGAGGATTTCAGTTTTGGGGGACCAGCAAGTATCTGGAGAGTCTCCACTGGGAGTGCTGTAGATATATTCACCACAAACATTTGATGCACTGCTTCATAGGTGTCCGTTCTCAACAGACACATATCTGGGGTCATATAATAGGAGAGAAAACAAGGGAGGTAGAAGGAGATGCCATGGGGCTGCTGCCCAAGAGTGGGTCCTGCCTGGGGTCCTCTTTAAGCCCAAGGGCCACACCAGGAGTACCAAGAGTGCAGTAAAATGCCTCTGCGGCTTCAGGGACTCAGCTGCATCATGGTGAACTCATGGTACATGGGAGACAGGAGGTGGGGACAGCTGACTGAACACCACGCTTGGAGCACAAGCCCAACATTTACCTTGTGCTAAACTTAGGGCTGCACCTTTTCCAGATTCAGCAATGCCGTGAATCAGGGCAGTAAAAATTAAAACAGAGTCATGCCATTGAGAATGCAGGGAAATGCATCTCGTTTGAGTATTTCAGATCTGAAATTCAGCGCTTGCAGGATCTTCTCTTATGTGGGCTAAAAAAAAAAAACAACTTTAAACTTTAAGGAGACCAAGAAAATCTCACCTTCATTTATGTCCCATTCAAAACGTTTCATTTTACCAGTTGCAGACATATGGCATGTAAATGAAAGAGTATTGACTGGTTCTTAAAGAGAAAAATAATTTGCATAATATGAAATAATACTTTCATGAAGCCTATTTCTGTGTGTGTAACAAGGTGATGAGTGGATAAAGAGGGAGATGTATTCTTGGAAATTCGGACTTCAGATCTCGTTGATAACAGGTGAAAACCTTGAACTGTATGTATTAATCCTATCTTTTTAGCATAAAACCTGTTCTCTTCAGCCTGCATTTGCCTGAATATATCTTGAATTTCCATTCAGCTTCATCTTGTGGTTTTTTTTTCTTTTTAAGTAATTATTTACCAATTAGATTTCTTGAGAGTAAACTATCAGAGGAGGCACACTCCACCTCTCTTTAAATGTATGCAATAGATCTAATTATTTTTCTGTAAAACTACAAACAACCTTCTAAATAATGACAATCATTAGAAAACATTAGGGTCTGTCACTTATAATCTCTGCCAACTGCTGATAACATTTTATTACTGCTTAGAAAGGTTGATTAAAGCTTGTAATAGATTTAGTGAGGGTGAAAGATTAACAAAAAGGTATTTATGATGGAGACACTAAAACATAATATGTTCTCAGTAAACACTCGAAAAACCCCAGCTCTGTGACATTTATAGATGTTGCTCAAGACGTAGTTTTTCATGTGCACAATGAAACCGATAACAAGTTTCTACATGCTGAAAAAAAAAAGGAGAGAGAAAGGGAGAGGAGCACATTACCTTTGCATGTCTCATGTCAGAGCAAGTGAGAAAGTGCATTTCAAAAATAAATCAGCTGAAACCCCTGAATAAATTCCTGGGACTGCTCTTGTTTGGCCACTTGGACAATCTCTCCCTTTGAAATTACAGCAATGGAAAATGAAAAGACAGGTTGGATCAGAAGGCAGTGACTAAGGGGCCTGGCCTTGGAGGAGGATGTTACTCACATCCCTCAGCCCACCCACCCCACAACCCTGCATGGGGGACAGGCACCGAGCGGGGCTAGGCAGCGCAGAGCACAGCAACTGCATGCATCGCAGCTGGCACTCTGCGATGGGCTGGCAGGGTGGGTGTCAAAGCTTTCCTCCTGCTCATCTTTCACTGGGGAAAAGCGCAGCCAACAACAGGCTAGCAGCTCTGAAGAGCATGTTCCAGTGTGCAGCTGTTACAAAGGATGGAGAGAACTGTAAGAGCATGCGGAAGCACCCACATCCCTCACCAGCGGGGAGGTCCGTCATCCTCTGGAGATGCCAACCTTGCAGCGCATTGCAAAGATGCCAGAGTGGCTTCGTGAGCTGCGTAAGCCCTGGTGCCTC
>NW_009259798.1:696714-760253 GCF_000687185.1 Egretta garzetta
TTCCTGCGGAACAGTACAGTCTCCCTGAAATCTTTGATCATTTATCCAGTCACAGGGGCCACTTGCAGGTACTAATTTATTGGATGGCAGGATCAGCTTGCTTCTCGCTTCAGAACAGCCTCTGCGGAGCTAAGCTACGAAAGACCTAGCGCAGCTGAGAAGCAAGTGCCCAAACTCAGCAGTTACAAGCTCAAGCCAAGGATATAAATGCATGTGCCATGGTAGAGAGCTTCAGCTGTCCTAGCTCAGTCCTGGCCTTCAGTCGTCTGCTCTGCCCCTCTCCACCCCCTTAGTCAAGGGGACGGAACAGGAGGGTTCGCCTGGCTTCCACAGCCTGCGGCTCTCCTTAGTAAAATAAACTGAGATCTGTTCCAATAAACTGTGGTGAGTCAGAGGCTGCCGAGCATCCCCACTCAGACATCAGGGAGCAGGACAGGGCTCCAGGAGTGAGCTGGAGCAGACAGCAGTAGGGCTAACTGGTTCAGACTGCCTACCTTAAGCCAACACGGCAGGACTAGGTGACCCCTCAAGGTCTTTTCCAACCCGATTCTGTAACACTCCCCATGAATTATATTCTCTGTTTTTTTGAAAACAATGGGCCAATATTTAACAGCACTCCTCAACACTGACCAACTGACACCACGAAAATCATTTACCAGGAATAAGTGACCGGCCAGATCACAGCCAAAAGCAAATATATTTGAAAATAAAAACAACTTCTGTGCCGTTCATGCCTTGACAAGTCTATAGCCAGATATACACACACAGTCTGTAAACACATTAATGTGCGGCTCATCAGAGAGGTCAAACTGTGGTGAAGCAGAATGAGCTTGTGGTTAATCTGAGCAGAGAGCCACCGTCTGCAGCCTGTGAAAATGTTTGTAAGTTAAAGTACTGCGAAGTGGATGACAGATTACAGAACCTGTGAACGCAAGTCAGCCTGCCCCAAACCGTTCCTCAAATGCACTACACAGGCGACACTCACTTTGAGGATGACTCACAGCTTTCATGTTGAAAAGTGGAAATTTTTTTTTTTTAATGTCAAGGGATGGTCAAAACTAAGGTTGTTAGTTATCCCGGAAGATGTAAGCCCAAATCTGTCCCAGGTTTAACCATATTCCACTGTGTCATAGCCAACACATAAGCCCAAACACATCTTCTGAGATTAAGTTATACAGTGACTTTCTTCTCCCTCATTCCTTCATACCTGGGAAATGAATAAAGCCTTGAAAAAAAAAATATTTCCAGGCTATATAAAGATACACAAAAAGCAATAAATGTAAACAAAAATCTCATATTTATGTGTTGATGTAGTGAGTCAGAATAAACATGACAGCTTTACCTGAGAAGTTAAGAGTCTGAAAACAAACCTCGCATGTTTGGCAACAGGCACAGAAGATTTTTAAAAGAAATACCAAAAATAGGCTTAGCAACATACTTTATAACTCCCACAGGTAAGCCTCATTCACCCAGGCAGACTCACCAAAGTCAAGAAAAAAGAAGCAGCCTATGATGCTGGGTGCTGAGCATCCATCATGCCCTGTATTCCACATGCCGCCTGTATCCCACAGAGCTGCCAGACAAACCCTGCTCCTGCAGAGCTAACCTGCTCAGACAGCAATATTTCTCCTGGAAACAATAGCAAATTAAAAGCCCAGCAAAGGCTGGCATAGTGGGATAAAGCCACAGAGCATGCAGAGGAAGGAAAGAGACTGGGACAGGCATAGTTCTTTATTTCCAGCGTTTATACGCCGGCTGCCAGCACAGCCGGGATGTGACATACTATAGCATGACAAGGACTTGCACCTCATCAGGGAGCGCTGGTGTGAAGCTGACAGCCTCCTCTACCTCACTGGTAATGCTGTTCCTGATCCCTGTGGCACCTGAATACCTTGAATATGATCCAGAAAGATGATTTTCTACTGGGGCAACAGGGATGACAAGTGGATTGCGAAAGACACTGCTGACACTTGATTGTGGTCTTGGAAAGTTAATTCTACACAGTCTGAACCATTTTGGAGTAGACAATGGGTAGAGTACTTCCCCTTGGATGAACTTCTGGTTTGACTATGACAAACCTAGTCATGGAAGAAATTGAGGGAAATTTTGAAAGCTGGGTGATATGGCCAACATACATTTAATTAAAGGATAGAGAGAAGATCAGAAGAACCATGAAAACATGAAAAATTCCATACTCTTAGTGCCTAAAGAAAGCTAAATATCACGAGTTCTAGTTCAGTGAATGCAGAAGATTAGTAGAGAAATCCAGATAGGTTTGACTTAGTAGGATTTTTGCTCCCCAATCTCAGATAAAGGCAATATTTCAGTTTTTGCCTCCCAATTAGAAGGTACCACAGCACAACTTCAGATAAAAATCATTGTTATTTTGTCTGTATCATCTCCTTGATTCAGTAAAACTATTCTGGTGATAGATATTCCCCTTTTCTTTACATTTAAAATCAATGGTTAACAAGTCAGAGGTTAAACCATTATTTTTTTACCAAGACTCTTTGCTCTTCAGCACCAAAGCATTCTTTTTTCTTCTAGTTTAGGAAATAGCTGCGTAGGCAAAGCTATGGCTTGTACTAAATGCATTCAGAGAAATGGCATCCCTTCTCCTTTTTTTGCATAGTACAGACATTTTAGAAAACGATGCTGAGTTTCACAGATGAAACAAATACATTCAAGAAGGAACAGAATAATTACCCTTCCCAGAACTGTAAACTCTAATTTTTGCCTCTTCTGCTTCTAGTGTAGCACTGTTTCCCACACCTCAAGTATCACACATTCTATAATGATGTGTCCCAAGCTGGGGAAAGGGTAGGTTCTCTGTATGTTATACCTGGTGATTTTTATAAGAAAATAAATGAAACCTTCATTCTCCAAATTCTGCTGGCTAAATTACCAAGAGTTTATTTTATCTTTGAGCTCAGTTCAGCATCTCTTGAAATCAATGAGAGTTTTTTCCACTGGATGTTGAAACAAATCATAATGAATTAATAATTATTCACACTTGCTTGATAGCTGGGATTTCTGTTACGTTCCACAGATACAAGAAAAGCTTTCTGTTATGTTACTCAGTTTCATTTTTTCCTACTGCCCCGCATCCATTCTGTGCTTGTAGCCAAATTTCCAGCATAACTTTTTCTGTTAAAGGGAAGGGACCATTCTTCTAGAGAGGTTTCCTTTGTCTTGGTGGCGTCTTAGTTGTTGACAGTCAATGTTCTTTGGGCTCCACACCTACTACCCTCAGGGTGGGAATAAACTTTGTAGAAGAAATCCTTGCTGGGGGAAGTGGGACAGGCCCTGGATGGTGAAGCTTCTCCGTTCCCAGCCCAGGGAGCCCTCCATGGCTCCTGGCCCCCAGTCCCTATGGAGCCCTGGCAGCACCTTATCTCAAAATAACTCACCATCAATCAACTTCTACATCTGCTTAAAATGGTAAAATGCTCAAAAAAATTGATGGTCCTATTATCTTTCTTGAGGAAAAATAATTTAATTTGAAATATTTTCTCATGATTACTTTCCTTCTCCAAGTTACTCCAATTTCATGAGTTAACAGCACGTAACTTTAGTTCCTGACCTTGAAGCAAATCTGATTCAGCAGCAGCAATCTTATCTATCTCCCACTTGCAAACAGAGTCCAGAAGCAAATTGGTCAGAAAAGAATAGAAGAATTCATATGCATATCAAATATGCTCAGTTCTACAGGAACTACCAAATATCTTTCAACATACAAGAGGCAGAGCTCTCAAAGGAAAGCTAAAGCACGTTACCTGCTTTTCATGTACTCCCTAAGAGCCCTGGGGAGGAACCTGAACCTGGAGTATCAATGTGCTTTTTGATCTCCTGTGTGTGCACAAGACCTTTTCTGCCTGGTGCTGGTCAACCAACAATTCTGCATTAGTATAGTCTCCCTACTTTGCCAGATCCCAATACTGTCCCATGCACTGTTGATTATGGGGTATTGTGGAGCAATGTGTTGAGGACTTAGATGTTACTAGACCATGCTTATATACTGGTTTTTGGGGAGGGTTTTTCTATGCTAGCCACCATTGGAAATCATCCTCATTGCAAGCCAAGTTACGTCAAAATCAAGGAAAATTAGTTATTTATTCAACTCAAAATAAGCAACACAGTTGTAGAGATTTATAACATATGGTTGGCAAAAAGGAAAGAAAACTTTCTCTAAAATCAAGTCCAAAAGGCCCACCACTCCCTTTCTTCAGCCTGTCTCACTTTGTATCTAGCTGCCAAACAATATCTAAACCACATCTAATCCACATGACCAGGGTCTCAGAGCTGTTGTACACTCTCCATCCCAAATATATATTCACAGGAGGGAATCTGCAGCCGAGGAAGAAGGCTAACTTATAACCCTGTACTCCTTGTTGGAGTTTTGCTTGAAGGTTCATTCAAATTCATTTCCTCTCCTCCATTCAGGAGGCAGCTTCAGTGTCCTCTCCCTGGACTATTAACTGGCCCAACTTCTTTAAATGCAAATGACCCTTCAATAGGCCAGGGCAGGCATCCCTTATCCTTTACTGAGCTATCAGTAAATCACTAATCCACAGAGGAGCAAAACACTCCCACTTAACAAGAGAAATCTCAGTGTGCTTTTCCAGGCTCCAAATTTTCTATTTCAAATCAATGTATACATTGACAACTACAGCCAATGCAAACATTTAAGTGCGATCTGCGCTTTTCGGGTAGAGGTCCGTGGGGTGACTGATGGACCCCAGCTTCTCCCAAAGGGTTACCGTGAGCCTGATGTGACACAGCCACCGGGACTGGAGCAAGAGCAGAAGGAGTCCCTGTTGTCAAGTGTGAGAGGGACAAGCATTTGATCACTCTTCAGTTTTAGACCACTGGAATCTGTGGCAAAGGGTCTGAATAGATGTATTCTTCCACCAGATTCTGCCATGTATTTATTAATACAACATAACAAAAGGGGAAAAAGCCATAAGAGAATCTAAGCCTAAGAACATCTTAAACCTCAACATCTCCAAGTCACCTCACAAGAAACACCAGAGATGGCCAGACAGGCTGCTGACTTGCAGGCAGTACCTGGGACAGCCTGAGAACACAGCTCCTGCATGAAGCTGAATGAGGGGCAGGTGTGCCGAGTATCAAAAAGAAAACTCCGCTCCGCCGTGCCCGCAAACAGTGCCTCGGCCCCCACACAACACCCGGCCCCACTCCCGTGATCAGTCATCTGAAACCAGATCCTGCACAGAACCGTGCTGAACGCGGAACTGCCAGAGCTGAGTCACTCTGTTTGGGGCTGCCCCCACATACAAAAACATTTTGGTTATTGATCTAAAGATTCATGACTCACAGGCTCAATATAGCGCTGGATTTAAAAGACTGCTTTGTTCTTGGAAGTGACACATACAGTCTCCTTGGGGCAGCAGCCCTCCTCTGTGGCACCTGCTCCCTCAGAAGGAACTCCACAAGGAGTTGAAGAGATGCCCAAAAATTAAGTAACAGGGTAAGTGGGCTGTGCAGCACTCACTCCATCGATCCACCCTTTTCCAGCTCACAAGGCTTGGATGAGGCAACTTCATCCATGCTGCGGTGTGTCACAGAGGATTCTCATAATGTCTCTTCTCACTTCCCAGCAGGTGAATCTGAGATCCCCAGAGCCGTAAGGGATCATTCACTACATGAAGCTCTGCCTACTCAGACAGATTTAGACCAAGAGGAGATCTCAGATCAGACTCTTTACACCTAAAAATGTGACCTTGACCTAAAGTACTTTCCAGAGCCACAGAAATATTTAGGGGCCAAACTTCAAGGATCTCATCAAATCCATACGTGGAAGCAGTAGCAGCTGCAAGTGACCTTTTATGGTGCTCAGTCATTTACAGAAAATACAAAAGCGTACTCTTCCAGTGTACTCTAGCGTACTTTCCTTGCCTGGGGAAATTCATTTTGGATGTGTGATGTCTCTTTGAATTAACTGGCACCAGTTTTGTAATCAAGCACTGTTGAGCCAACAGGAAGACAAGGACTTATGGTATTTTAGTGTGGAATACACACAAAAACCAAAAAATTGGCCCAATGTGCTATAAAAGACCACAATACATGCATTCATTCATAGAAAAATTAAGTATATAATCACATGATGAGCAAAGGACTTCATATGATGGTATACAAATTTAAAACACATACAACCCTATTTAAATAAACTGCACACTGTGCTAGATTCCAAAAAAGATGAAGTTACAATAATTGTCACTTTCAGTTTTATATAATTTTCCAAATAAAAATGTGAGAGTTGCCATTAACTAGTACTGACAATGCGCGTACAGTACACACATTTGTCAATTTCATTAACCTTCCAAATTAGGTATTCACAGGGAGCTAATGGCAGCATAACACATCATTACAATATTCAATGCAATTTCATGGATATTATGTATAGGGAGAAATTTTAGGCTCTCTTGTCCTTACAGCTGTTAGAAAATATTATACTTTGCAAATATCCCATTAGGGATCGGCAAATGCTAAATAGCAGAATCTGAATAGCATGAATTATGTCCCCCTCTCCCGCCTCTCCTCGTCAGGAACAGGGTGCCTCTATTTGTGTCATATTTGGCCATAAGTAAGGAATACAAATCATCTGCCCGGTCTTTCCACCCTCCTCACCATTGCTATTACAGCCTCCACAGCCAGGATTAGGATCCATGAGGTTTGGGCTTAATTTACCCATTAACTTTCTTTAGGACCTTGGGCAAATCACTCAATTTCTTGCATCTACAAAAATTCCTTGCTTCACAGGGCATAGTGCCGATAAAATCTATTATGGATCATGAGGGACTGAAATATCAGTACAAGGGCTACCATCCTCCTAACACCTCATAAAGGACAAAAAAAAAGGTTTTATTACAATGAGAAGAGGAGGTCTTCCAGCTGGGAATGAGAGTGGGAAGGCGCTCGCTATGAGAAGAAAAGTTGAATGTGGGCAGGTGTGGGAAGGAGAAGAAAAAAACAGATACTTTGAGTTATCTGAAGTAAGATTCATTTGGTGATGAGATGGGAGAAGACACTCAGAAGAGAAGCAAAATGAAAGGATCTTAAGTAAAAGGAAGATTCTTAGAAATTCAGAACATGGGAGACAGTAACTCTGTGGCACAGAAAGAAGAGAGATGGGTCATAGCACTGTACACCTCAGAAAGTAATACGTTCTTGCCAGCAGCAAAGAAATATGAAAGGAAACGGTTGTCCTGCAAGACCAGGAGAGGAAGTGAGTGACAGAAATCAGATTTATCAGCTTCAATGTACTTCTGAGAGTTTTCTTTTCTGGACCACTTTGAATTCCTAGAACCAGTCATCTGTGAGTCAAGTGAGCAGGACTAGACCGCTTCGAGATTGCTCTAGCATCAGCAGAGAATCCTCAGTTCTAAGGTTACCAAAGACTTTTGCCTCTTATTTGAATTAGGAAGACTTTAGAAACTAATAAGGTATAATAAATTCTCAATCTTTTTCCTTCCGATCAGCAATAAAGTGCTTAAAAAATAAAAGCCATCAACAGTCACATTACAGCAAAATAAACACATACCCATGTGTGACCTAGAAGAACAACAAATTCCCATGCAAGCCATCCCCTACAGAAATGGTCAAGGTTACCTAAAGCAATTTTAACTGAGCTTGGCCTTTCTGCTTGATGCTGTTTTCCCTGCAGGTCCTACCCAGAGCTCAGTATAGGATCTGTTCACCTTGTCAGACAGGACTAGAGCAAAATGCCCCTGCAGTTTACCAAAGGAAAATGATGTTTTCTGTAGGTGGCGGCATGGTGAGCAGTGTTAGCAGCAGCTCTTCCTCATTGTTTCTAACCCAGTTGGCTCTGTTGCATCTTACAATATCTGAGGTTCTCTATTCATGGGAAATGCTTTGGATGGTCCAGCTTCGCAACAGCCAGCTTGTGTTAATTTGAATCACTTTGGTTTGCTTTTCTCACTGTTGCTCTCACTGCCAAGGGCTGTCAAAACACATTGTCCTGCTTTCAGAAAAGAGCCACATACTGTGTCATGGAGAGATACAAAACACAGCTGATAAAACTAAACAGAAGAGTTCAGCTGTCTTCCTAGTCTATGAATTTAAATAGCATTCTCCTATAGAAATGAAGCAGTTTTTACGTTAAGTTGATTTGTCTTTTTTGCCCTCCACATGGAGCACCTGCTTCACTTTGCCACCTCATTTTGTATTTAGGTTTTTTTTCTTTTAGCTCAGTTTTCCATTTTGGAGATTTGACGTCATCTAGACTACCAGAAAAGTGAGCTTTTACCCATCTTCCTTTCAGAAGAGTTGAGCTATCCATCCAACTGGGTCTGGTAGTTTAAAAAGTTAGCTATATGGGTAACCTTTTCTTGCTCTGTGTCTTAACTTCCTATTATAACAGACAGATAAAACGTAGAACAAATGGGTGACTCTGCACCTCCAACAGCATCTAGAAAAAAACAAAGTAGTGTTCCAGCCTGTTTAAATCCTGGCCAGCACAAAACTGTCTGATTACTAGGGGAAAAAAAAGTAAAATAAATAGAAACATTTTTTTCTTATAGTTGCAGATTTACCACAGGCAGAAAAAGAGCAATCTTTGACACAGGAGAGAGGGAATATTTTTAATAAGGTGCTGTGCCAATTTGGCTTGTTATTCCTATACATAAAGTATCCTGGTGTCCTTTAAATTAAAAAAAAAAAAAAAAAGCCCAAGCTGGACAGAAGTGCCAGCAAATGTTATAAACCAATGGATAGTGGGTGGGTGGTGTGAAAACGTTTCATAACTGCTAACAGCAACCCTGTTGTGAACCAAACAGCTGTGCGCAGAACACAGGTGTGCTAGCACAACAAGGGCTATTCATGCCTTCCCACAGGGCGCTGGCCAGGTTTGCAGAGCCACAGCTGACCACATAAAGCATCGGGGATGGAAAAGGCTGCGAGTGAAATGTCCACTAAAAGTGTAAACACCGGATACCACACACACACACACACACGCACGCACACACACACTAACACGCGTACGTTTTTAGCACGTTCTGCTGGCTACCGAAATGAAAAGAGGTAAGGAAAGTCTATTCTACTGTGGGAAGCAGAAAATATAACGACATAGGAAGTTCATAGGAACATTATATGCACGGAAAAAATAGGCACGTAAGAAAGTATTGGGATATGGCACAAGCCAAAATATTAATATTTTACTTGACCCTATTGTTTCAATAAATCACTTCCAACAATGTATCCAAGATCTTTGTAATTAAAGATATTTAGAAGAGATTCCAAATAATGGAAGGGTTACAGATCCTCTTTTCTTGTACAGAACCTCCAAGAGAGAAGATAAATTTCAGGAAAGTAAAATATTATGGTTAAAAATTAAAATAATTTGCCTTTCATATGCTCTGCATAAAGTGTTTTTGCAGCTTTTCTTCCACAAATATCAACGCAGTAAAAGGTTGGGGGCAGGGTTGGGTTTTGTTTCCTTTTTTTTTTTTTTAGCAGGATTCTTATAAGATGGTTTTAAAAACAACTGATATGAAAAAGGAATGGTAATTAGGAACCCCTGAGTTCTAATTCTGGATATAGAAATCCTGCTTTGGGCATTCCAGCTGAACACACAAGCAAACAGTACGATTCAGTTGCAAAAGGTAGAATTCCTCTGTGGAAAAGCAACAGACTACCTGCCCGAGTAGATCTTCTCTATCTATTGTACCTACTATGAAAAGGCAATTATTTGTTAAAAACACAGTCTCCAGATACAATATTTGTATCCAGATGGTACACATCAGGAATGAATGCTTTCCCATCGCAGGTATATAAAAACCACCTTTCATTAAAAAAACACGGCAATGAAAGTGCAGCATAGCATAATCATGATGCTGACTAATATCTCCGCATTCAACATTCTCACCAGCCAGTCCAAGGCGAAATCCCACAGGACACCAGCTTTGATACAGCAAAGCCCTGGCTGATTCCCACCAGTGCTGGTATTTCTGCTTTCAAACCAGAGCACAAGCTATCGAGACCGAACAGTGCCAGCTAATAAAGCTAATGATCAAGTGACCCTATGAACCTAGAGAATCTTTCAATTCTCCAAGCACCCTTTTGCACGAACAAAGTGAAGAACCCTAGTTCCTCTCTCAGTCGAAAGCCCAGTTTCAAAGGCATTTAAATACTGAACCAAAAATCCTGTTCCTTGCAGATGTAGGGCCTCAGTACAACAGTTAGAAATGCGCAACGGCAGTGATAAAGATACATTCGCCGAGCGGCTGCAGCCTCACGCTTTTGCCTCCCAGCAGTGGTGGCCTAGATGTGTATCTGTCCAACGTTCGGAGTGTGGCTGTTCCACTGCTATTAGCAGCAGCTAGTGGTCAGCCTCCCCGAACCACGCTTCAGAAAATAGCATGTATGAGCCTTGCTGTTTATGCGTTATGGCTACTATCAGGGGTAAACTGAACATCCTCTCTCACCAACTACAAAGCTCTAGAGAAATGCTTTTACCGCATTGTTATCGTTGCTTTCTTCTAAGATGGCCCCAGCTGTCACAGGAAAAATAGGTCCTGAGATCAACCAAGATCAACAATTTGCATGTGCATTTTTGATGCCACTTGAAAATCTGATAAAAATCCAGTGTTTATCACCATTAAAACACTTGCAACTGAAAAGTGGCCTGCAGGTCTTCACGCATCCAGGGAACACAGGCAGCTGTGCTCCAGCAGGACATGCATTTCTCATTAGTCACAATTTTGCCCACAACCCTCACGAGAAGGAGTCATCTCAGGGAACTGGAGCATAGTTCAACCTCTACCTCTGTTCAGTTCCTGGCCTCTCTGCTGAGCTGGGGAAAAGTGCCTGGAGTGGCTGGTCATCCAGATTTTGGCTGAAGTCCCCAGTTTTTTACCTATACTCCAAGAAATAGTGCTCATATTCAACCAAAGGAGTTAGTTTGGCTTCTTCTCGCTGTTATCCCTACCTGAGTCTAGTGATGGTGCAGGTACTAATTAGTCACACTTTTTTGTCTATAAAATACGCTGCAGTAATTTAAGCATTACTCAGACAAAAATAGTGTAAAGATTGGCTAGCAGCTTGTAATTATGAACATTTCATTCGTCGCAGCTTACTTGGAAGTGATTTATACTTGCCTCAAAATGTTGAGCAAACCTGAAGCACGAAAAAATTCTCAAGTTCCTTTTTGAGATTTCTCTGTAACCAACAAACCCAGCTTCTTTCCAAAAGCGCCAGAATTTGACGTCTTCCAACAGCATGATGTCTATCTCTCTTGCAGCACTGCTGTTAGCCAGCACCCTGCATTTAAGGAGTCAGCCAGGGAATTACAGGGCCATTGGGTCTATCATCTTTCAGTAAGTACTGGTACTATACTGGCACCAAGGCTTTTGGCTTATACACAATATGAATTGTTTCAACTCCAACAGCTTTGAGAAAGGTTTATAAAAGCGAGAGGAGCTGAGGATCTGGCTCATCATATTTGTTGAAAAGGTTTTTAAACCACAGCGCTGACTGTCCATTTATCCAATTCCTATGGGTTTACACTAGCTACACTTCTGCAAAACCAGGATCGGTTTCAGCCTAAGTAGATATAACACCTTTAAAGAGAAACCTTAACACTGACATTCTCATCTTAAACCTTCCAATCAGTCTTACAGAAACCCTATTTTTGTGCTTTTTCATGTGGAAATGAATGACTTGCTGTTCTTTTGTGTGATAATTTAGCTAAGTAACAATTATTACTTTGTGTCCTCAGCTGTGGAAAGGACAGAGTTGAGTTACTTCAGTTCATTCCCTTTTCTTTCTCTCTTTGGATTTATAAATTACATATTCTTGCCTTTATAAGCAGTTTGCAACAGGACATAAATCGAACTCATCTGAGTATTAAACTCACCTAAATATTACTATAGAAATTCAATTCAAAACAGATAAGTTTGCATTCATATTGTTTCTTTAAAATTGTTTGATCCATTTTTCAAATGCAGACCAATTTCTGCCTTTCAACTTCTTACAAGGATCTGTACACTAGGGTTAAGGGCAAGAAATGGACGGAATTCCTGCCATGGAAAGAAGAGAAACAGTGTATGAAAAAGAAAATCTTCAGTCCTCACTCATAAGATCCTTTCATTTCAGAACTGTGATTTTATAAAGTTTTTAGAGAAAGCCTCTAGATAAATTAAATCATGGATTAATATGAATTATACAAAGTTATCTTTATAACAATAGATTAATATACTAGTAAGTCACATCCAATATCTTCTCACTATTTATTACAGTGGTCAGCCCAGTAGCGCTAGCATGGCTAATGCCACTGCAAAAATTCAAAGCCCAGTGAAGCCTTCCATGTACAAATCACACTAATCACTTCTTAGAAGCAGATTACCTTCAAATGAGAAAATGCGAAGAAATAGCACCAACTGCAGCAAACAAAAAACCCACTAGTTATTTAAAGAAAATTGCACACAGCAATGCTGCCAAGATGCCACAGTGTCTCCATCACAGCCGGAGGTGGATGGCTTCTGTAGGCTTGGGCAATTCACATTTCAGATTCTTTTCCCACTGCCCACATGTTCAATTTTACTCAACAGCAAGCCCTATTTGTCCCTTATTTACCTTCTAAAGCAAAGCCCACATTGGTGGGAACGAACACCGAAGTGACACTTAGAAAAAGCAACATCATTTGAACAGCTGTAGACAGTCTGTTATTTATCAGAAATTTTAACAAAGGCCAAAGGAAAAAAGCAGCAGTTCAGCAGAGAGCGAGTCCTGCCCTAGCACAGCTGTTACACAAGATGGGAAAATTTCAAAATGAGAAAGTAAACACCACTCTATATTCTAGCAAAGAGGGAAGAGATTTTTCTTCCCAATCCTTGGAAATGGCAAACTTAAAACTAATGAAATGCAAATATCCCCCCCCGCCCCGTTCCCCGAATGTAAAAGCTGGGATCCAGTTGTGATTCTTTCCTTGTGGTATTACTTTGCCCACACTACCCACAGGGTGAAAAGCTATAGATGCTGGACCAGACCCCCAGCAGCAGTAAACCAGGACTGCTTTACTGACGTTCATGGCCACTGCTCTGATGGTTTTTCTGGACAAGTGCAGAGTTCACAGCCAGTCTGTGCCAACAGCTCACTTCTTGGTGTACTGCAATTTGGAGAAACACCCATGGGGGTAAACTCTTCCTCCAGTAAACACATTTGTTAAAAACACTGCAGGGAGATCCTTTCAGGGGTCCTTTCAACAGGTTTCTTGTTGAGGGCAGGAACTGATGCTCCTCTGATATCAGTATCAGGAATTCAAAACTGACCTCATGCTGCATCTGGAGCCAAACTGATGGTAGTCCTAGCCTGAACCAGTTCGATTCGGCTGCTTTGTCATTTGGAGGCTCACATTCCTCAGTGCTGCTCGTTTATTACTCAGATGGCAAATGCACAGAAGAGAAAAAAAATCCAAAACATCCTACTGAATGAAGGGGGTACTTAAAGGACACCCTACCCACAACAGAAGGCAAGCCAAACACAGCTTTCCAAAAGGTAACACATAGACTTGCATTATTGGAGCCAGACACACAAAAAAAGCCTTATATGGGGCAGTGTGGTCCTCAAAATGCCCACCCATCACTGAGGAGAGGTGAAGAATGTCCCACTGCTCACCCACTTGGATGCAGGTCTATAACCTTTGGGGCCTTTCCTGACGGTGAGCAGCATGTGGAGGGCTGAAGGCAGAAGCCACACATCCCGCTCCCTGGGCATCGGTTGTCACCGCAGGGTCCTCTCAGCACCGCTGTAACCATCTCTCCTGGTAGTTGGTTCCTCCAAATTACAATGGGCTGGTTTTCCCAAGGCAAAATATGCACCTGGGAAGCTGTTCAGAGTTACATACCCTGATTTACCAAAGGCAATATCTCAGGCTGACAGAGGATATTGAGAAGTGGAAAAAGGAGTTGCTGTTTGCTAGCACAAGCATTCATCACCTTCACTCCCAGTTTATGTCTTGATCTCTGTAAAAACAGGTTTGGGGCATCAGCATGTCCTGCACATTGCACATGGAGCTCAGGTGCCTGACCTAAGGCTGAAAAATGCTTCTCTGGGAGGCAGACACTGTAGCTCCACTCAAGACCACGACGTGTAGGTCCAAATCTGCCCTATTTTAGATCTCAGACAGGCAACAGCCTCAGGAGACGGGGATGGCCAAGCTCCACGTCACACACACCCATGACCAAGTGACCTTCCAGCAAGAGTGGTGCTGGCCACCCACACAGTGCCCAGGGGTCCGTACGCCTCCAAAGGGATCACAGAGGCAAACTGCCCAATAACGTAGATGATGGGAGACACGTCACAAGGGCGGCAGAGAGCTTATTTCTTTGTTTAATTGTACCATTGGCAGTTCTCTTCCTACTGTTATGTCTGGGACAATATGGGAAACAAGGTATGGATATCTGGGCATCTACAAGAGCAGCTGTGTTGTACAGAGGCTTGTGCCCCACAGGGCTGTAACAGCAGAAACCAGGCACTAAGCAACACTGGCTCTGGATGATTTCTGAGCACCACTGATATCCTTGACATATTTTTCTTACAAAACAAAAGAAAAAGGCAGAGCACCACAGGAACAACTATCACCCAGTAGTCTGAGGACATCTAGGAGATGTTAGATGCAGGTTTGGGCTTAAACCTTAATCTTCTACCTCCCATTTGAATGCCTGAGCCTGAGATCAGGGATATTCTGGACTAATCTCTATCTGGACTAATCTCTATCCACCTCCCTTGTTGTACTAACTTCATTTTGTGTAAAAAATCACATATTAACTGGAGAGGAAGTCTCAGCTGTCATCTCCCACCGCCCATGGAGTTTTGCACTGTGTAAAGTCCATTTTTTTTCTCCCTGATTCACAGTGCATTTATTTGTATAAACAAGAACAACTTCTATTCAGGAAAGCAAGAGGCCCATGACAAAATGGCTCAGGGGTCCCTTCAGAGAACTACGCTTCTCGCCCTACCTCTAACCACTGGGCTGTTGGTTAGTCTGGGGTGCAGGCTGGGGTAGGTGACCAGAAACTCTTTGCTAGCATTGTCACAGTTAATGCATCCTGAGGTTACAGCAATCTGACATTTGCCAATGAAAAACTGTTTAGTCAGAATTTTTTCTGACCATCATTCCCCTTGACTCCATTCTGCAGCTATTTCCCCTGGTTATTCAGTAAGCAGCAGTCTTCTGCAGCGCACTGAATGCTCTGTGCCTTATATCATACCCCAAAGGTCCAAAGCAATACGCCAAAGAAATAACACTCTAGCTCTGTTTCTGAATTCTAGCTTACTTATAACACCGTGGGCAATAAAAAATCCTTAAGGTTCCAGTTACTAATAGAAATTTTATTAACTTCTGA
The DNA here is from genome assembly GCF_000687185.1 of Egretta garzetta. NCBI lineage: Eukaryota > Metazoa > Chordata > Aves > Pelecaniformes > Ardeidae > Egretta > Egretta garzetta. Next base: position 712,101 of record NW_009259798.1, read on the forward strand.
AAGCAGAATTTTTAATCATTTGCTTGCAATATTTTCCTTTTTAAAACAAATATTCACGTTTCTAGGAATTGCTGACTACCGTGCTTATAAAATGGAGCCCATTTCTGCTGTGTCTAGGGAAGGATAAGGAAAACATGATGCACAAACCAGGAAAACTGTAGAAAAAATATTGGCTGGAAAGACTATGTTCCTGAAGACAACCAAGGATAACATTTAACCAGAAACTGGTTTTGACATTCAGCTGTCAGTAGTTCCCTTAAGCACTGGAGCCACTCAGTCTGCAAATAAAATCCTGATTCATACAAATGCATATACTAAACAAGTGTATGAATCCATCAAGTTTTTTCAGAAAATTTAATGAGAAATGACCCTTTAAAAACTGATTTCCAAAACTCCAAAGTCCAGTTTTATATGCATGCAAATTGATAGATATATTTATTACATATAATGCATGATTTTATATATTCCATTTCAATTTCAGTGTAAAATCTACTTCCTATTAGGAGAGAAGGATTAGTGTATACACGTTAGCCAGGTGGTTACAGAACTTGCCTGTATGAAACATGGTTAAATCCTATTTACACTAATTACATCCACAGCAGCACTTCCACATACAACCTCAGGTTTTTCAGCTTTGAAATTTAAAGCACATTAGCTCAAAGGTGACTTAGGACATCAGTGTCTTTATCTGGAACAAGCTGAAGCATTTTGGTTTATTTTTTCTTATCCATCAGCTGCTCACTAGAGATTCGACACGTATTTTCATGTTCACAAATTATGCCAATTGAAACACACAAGCTGCAAAACAGAAGAGAGGAAAACAAAGACAGCAAAACTCCCACCACTGGCCAATCGCATGTAAAATTACATATCAATATAATTTATAAGAAATCACCTAACACTCCCCTCAAATTTAACAGTCTTCAGCGATACTTGATATATTCTTGACTTCTGAACAAATTTCAGTTAACAGAAAATATTGCCTATTTCTCTGCTAAAATATCTTCTAGGTTTTCTTTTCAAAGGATCCTCCCATCACTGGTATGTGATTCTGCCATATGTATAGCACTTCATATGCTTTCTATAGCACAAAAGCTATGTATATATCTTCACCTTCACACAAAATATTGACAAAGTTCTAGTATCTACTATTATTTTAAAGGATTCGAAACAGAAGACAAAGAAAAGGTGTCTCCTTTCCGAAACCTAAAATCTAAATTTTAGCTAAGGTATAACTAGTGACCATCAACAGAATAGAAGAGGCAAGTAAAGAAGCAAGGTTTCAGCAACACCTTTGCAAGTCAGCCGGTTTAGGAAAAGGAAAAAAAAAGGCATTGTCACACTTATTTTAAAATGATAAATAATAAAGGGCATAGATGTTCTGAGCCAAATCCTACCTAAGGCAGTGGAAAGATACCTAATGGCTGCAGTGGCATTTTGGCTCAGAACTAATATTTTTATCTAGTTTAAGCTAAGGTCATAAAGCATTTCAGCTCACTGTTAAACTCACTGAACCTTACATTTTGCAAATGCCTGATGAATGTCTTTGAATAAGCTACATTATTAATAAGGTGAGATTCAGGAAGACATTTTAAAAGGATAGCAATAGCTTTTCCTTGAAGAGCTCTTTATTCGTGTGAAAACCCTGAGCTGTACATTGCTGGGGGCTGGGGTTGCACGCCGTGTGAGTGCCCTGCTCCTGCAGCCATGAGCATCTCCTCTCGGCCTCTGTCCAAAACAGAACACCAAGCTGGGGAGCCTTTGGCTAAAACGGCCTCTTAGTGTTCTTATGTACTGTACAGAAAAGCAGACAGGTAGATTTGCAAAACTTCTTCCATCCCCCCTCTTGCTCCCCACTCCCTCGCAGTTACAGCATTCACAGTCATCATTCCACAGATTTTCTTTTCAAAACTTTTTCATTTTAAATCACTGTCGCATTAAAATCAGACTCACAGGATCAGCTACATCTGAGCACAACAAGCAAGCAGCTTAAGCTTATTTCTTCTGTTAACAGAGTAGTGTAGTGCTCTTCCTGCCTAGCATTTTACCAGAGCATCTTTCAGAAGCATTAGCAGAAGATTACACAGTCCTCCTTGATTATCTCAGACCTTAAATTTATTATGCCCCTATCACACACAGCTATTATAGTCAGCTGCAGGTTTGTAATTGCTCTCAGTGGGAGAAGGTTCAAGCCCTTTATTTCTTCCTCAGAAGGATATTGGGCCTGATCCAATTCAGGCCAGGCTCATACTGTTTTCTTCTCTAAAAATCTAGTTCCGTATTTTTAGATTAATTCAAGCTACAAGATACCATCTTTCGCTCTGGCCCTTGACCTTCTAGATAACCCTTCTTTATGCCAGGAAATAAATGTGTAGGAGAATAAAACATTAATTAAAAGGCAGTGTACCTTTGATTTAAGCATCAAATAAAAATGTGATAGTATCACTGAAGGAAAAAATCTTGAATATAGTTCATCATATAGACAGCGAGTAAAATCAAAGTGTAGCTGTGAGCCAGTATTAACCACGTAAGCGTACTCTCCTCTGATCCAGATGCAGCCACTCAGCTGCATTATCACTTGAACTCAGGGGTCAGATCCTTGCCCGCACACAAGCAGCTTTCGTTTACCCCAACATCCCCCTTAGGTTCTGCCAACCAGCTCAGAAGAGAAAGAGCCACTCACTCGAGGGGGCCTCTCTTTGAAAGTGGTGTGCATAGCACAAGACGCTCACCCTACACACACGTATACGTCACTTGTAATTGCACTCCGGTGAGTTTGTGTCTGAGTATTTTCCTAAAGTAAGATGTGTTTGTTGTTCCAGTTAGTTGTCCTCTGCGAAAAGACAAACTTTGATGTTTATTTTTTTCAAGGCACATAAGAAATATCATTCGTCATGAATTAATATGCATAAGAACAAAATGCAGCTCAAAGATTTTGCGGAAGGAGACCAAAATAAATTATAGTGTTTCGTGGCAGGAGGTAGAAATCATGCATTCGCTGCTACTTTTATTCTGGCTCGATGGGGTTTCCAGGCATTCAGGGTTTAACAGTAGCTCAACACAGCAAATGGTCAACACGTAAGCTTGGCTTTCACACATTCCGAGTCCTAAAAAAGCTACCTCTCCCAAAAGATGCACTCGCAACTCAAACTCCTCCCCTTGAGAATCCCCCACAAAAATTGCTTCCAAAGAGGAAAATCAATAGAGTTCTTCATCAGAAAGAGAGATGCTATAATCAGGTTCAGGAAGTGATTAACATGGAAAAGATGGCTGATTTAGGAATTAACGTTAAGTGACAAGTCCCCTAGCGTTTGATTTCACTCATTATCTGCACTGCAAAGGCTACGACTCTTCCCAGCTCCTCACTACTGAGTTAAAACAAGAAAAGGACTAAAAGCAGCTTACAATATTTGCCAACTCCAGCTGTTGGTTTTGTCTTCTCTTTAAATGCTATTAATTTCTCCTTTACTCAGTCTCAGCAGAAAACAATTGACTCTACAAAACTTAGATTTGGGACCAATTCTATATTTAGAAATCTTTCAAAGCTAAAGGCTGTTGAATAAGAAATTCTCATTTAATGATATCAGAAGGATTAGAAAAACAAAATGTTCATGTATCTATTTTTTATAAAGCGACTAACCAAGCTGAGCTGGAAGATGAATATTAAAATGCCTAATTTTAATTGGTGAACTAAAATGCTGAACAGTCAAAAGCCCATTAGATGATACACAGCACTACTGAGCAAAGTTAATATTCTTTGGGTGGATGTCATAATTGTGTATTTTCATAATGATTTCATTTATGTGTCATTTTAGCACTAGATTTCCTGTCTTCTATACTAGTTACAGGTTTAATTTCAATATATGTGTAACGTATGTTATCCTCACGTTACCAGAACGTACCGTCAATTTTAACTAGAATTTAACACTTTCCTAGTTCAAAGTACAAATCAATCACCACTTTCTCTCAGCATCTCCAGCCAGCTGCATCATAAAATGCCCTTAAGACTCCAAATATTGGTGTCTTTAAAAACCTTTACAATGTAAGTGCTATAATACAATGTTCTGGTTTATATGTATTGAAACACACCTGAGTTTTGGTATTTAGACTTCTGCATTAGCAAAGCACTTAAATCTGGACAATTTATGTGCTGCACAGCCAGAGAGGCTCTGGGAGGGCAAAAGCTCAGCAACAATGCTGTGGCATGACACAAAGATCCAAACTGAGGATGTTTGTGAAAAGGCTTTCGTTGAGCCAAAGAGATTTCGTGAGACTTCAGCACAGTATAGCATTATCAAAGGCAGGACTACGAGGGCAGCTTGCTGTTTACCCAGCACAATCATATTTCTGGTATGTGTAAAAAAGTGTGAAAATAAAGACTATTTAGATTACAAATACAAATCTATAATCCCAGCAATCTAGGGAATTTTCACTGTTTCCTATAACAACCTTATCACACATTTTAAGAACTGTCATAATAAGGAAACAGTTACAGCACTGATGTACTTAAAACTTTGCTACTGAGAGCAGTCCGTTTTACAAATTGCCAATTAGTCATGTTCAAGTAGTTACTACTACAAATTTGCTCTGGAATCAATAAATAAAAAAACAACTGCTTTGATTTTTTTTTTTTTTTTTTTTTTCTTTTTTAATCTTCTGGAACTTGATCTTTGGGAAATTGAGAATTAAAAAGTGCTCTACATGCTGATTTAAAATATGGAACCTGGAATTCACCCAAAATGATGATATCCTCATAAAAAGGCAGGCTGGTCAAATTTGTTAGTATGAAGCATTGACATCCAGGCTTTAAAGACCCATGTGCTGAGAGAGTCTCACATTGACATGGCTTTAAAGGTCACATACATACTCTGCCTCAGTTGAACCCCAAGGGATGCTGTGGCTAAGCGCACAAGATGTTCAGATACTACAATTAGGTTTAAATGGGCATATGGCAGAAGAAATCTGTTCCCATAGGAAGAGGAAAAGGAGAAGTAATATCACAAGCGAAATTAAGAAAAATCAGGATGACAGCATATTACTAAACTAATAGAAGGGGTGATACAAAAGGGAGGAGGTTGAGTAGCAGGGAGACACCTGAAATTAAGAAGCCAATTCTGGGACCATGGCAATGCTTTCGGTGTTCGCGCTGACCTTCAGCGGGAGAAAAATGTCATTCCTTTTGATTCATTTGGATTTGGGTATATTTCACATTTATCTATTGCTTTTGGTACAAGGCAACTAATCTCAAAGAAAGCTTGATTTGAAAGCTTAATAAATGTGGGAGTTCACACAGGACAAAGAAGCAAATGAGCGAGTAAGGAACGAGATTTTTTTCCTCCTATTCAGAGACAAGCTGTCTTCATACACTGGTCTCTACATCTCATAATCTCTCAGATGCTGCTGCCTCTATCTGCCAGGCCTAGCTTACAGAGCAGAGGTTAATTTGCTAACAAGTTTGGACCCAAATCTGCCTAAGATACTTTCTTCTTGGGTTGTCCTTTCTTTGGGCTAATACGGTAGAAATCAGCCTGAGAAAGAATGAACATTTTGTGCAATAGTTTTCCTTCTGCCATGTCTGAGCTCAGCTCTAAAAGCAAAGCTGCAAATGCAGAAAGGCTCATTTGTCTTCCAAAATACATTTTGGGATAGCTCTTAGCTCTGCAGTATCAATGCAAGGCAAGCAGCAGGTCTGTGACCCCCTCTGCTATCTGCACAGGGTTGTGACACATCTTACTCATTTTTCACTTAAGAAATAATTTAGAGGAACACTGGTATTTTTAAGAAATTTTTTCTTCATATCTTTACCATCACATATATTTTTAAAAAACCATGAAGCATGTAAAATTCACAAGACCTCCCAGTTAAAAACTCCTCAGGTCTACAGACTGCTTTCTCCACCTGCCTGGAACAACATCATTTTGGGGAGGATTTTCTTCTATACCGACATATGACAAACGATGCAAAGATCCTCTTCTGACACCTCCTCTATTGTATCCGAGCAAGGCAGGGAGTATTTGGTAGCCCCCACTGGGCTGGGAGCCGGCCACTGCTGGAGCTGAATACAGCGTGGGAGGAAGAGCATCCAAAAGAGGCACAGCCGGGTGCCTGAAGGAGAGGGGCAGAACCCTCCACCTCCTCCTGGATCTGCCCCCCGCTTCAAGCTCTCACTCAGATGTGGACCCACTCCAAAATACAGTGCAGATTGCAAGAGCCTTTGCGGTGACTGCGAAGGGCTGGATCGGGTCCTCCTTTCCAAGTTGCAAATTTTTGTGGTTCATTTGTTTGCTTTATTTTCCTTAACAGTACCCTCTAACAATATTATTTTAATTAAAGTTGTATCTATATACAACTTTGACTGCATCTTAATGAAGGGATTTTTGTTGTTAGTTTGGCGTTGGTTGTTTGGTGGTTTGGGTTTTTTTGTCTGGTATTTCTAATTTACAGTTAAAATATCTAATTACCAAAGAAAATATAATGAAATCCACTAAATGTGAAACAACAAACAGCAATTCCAATTAGCAGGGGGACTGATAAAAGAATTTACATTTCCAAAGCTGTAGCCAGATACTTTTTCTTATTATGTTACCTGCTATTCATTTCATGCTATCAAAGTTCTTTTGCACAACAGAGAAGCATTTATAAATTCCAGCCATGATTCTTCCCCCAGATAAACAGCACTGAGGGGGAAGGAAGGAGTGGGCAGCAACAAGAGAAGAAACCTGGGAAGTCTCAATGAGAGTTCATGGGGAGAATACTAGGAGATTTTTGCCGCTCTCCATTTTTCCTACCTGCTTAAATCCCATACACAGGTTTTATCCACAGGAGCGCACTCAAATCCGTCGGATGCTTTTGTAAATGTTGACTGCAGAGCTGGTAGAAAATTGTGACAATAACGACAGCTCTTAAGTCTTCTATAAAACACTTCACCTGCACATCAGAAAACTTATGCCAGAAGACATCTGACTACTGCTGCTTTCATTGATTTTGCTCCCAAGAAGACTAATCATCTACCACAATGTCACTCGGCATCACTCTGCTGAGAAGCTGCACCTCAGCTTTTGTTTACAGACTTTTTTAATTACTTAGCATGGCTCCCACAAGTGAAGGAACAAAGTGGCACAAAGTAGATGCACCGTCACCATCCCTGCATTCAGGCAGACTCTGGAAATGATTAGCCCAACACAATTTCTTCCAAGCATGAATTGCAAGCTGTCCATTGAAAAAAAAAACAAAACCAAACCACACCTCTTTTCAACATAAAAATGGCCATTTAACAGAATTCAGGTGGGAAACAACAGTTGTAATGACAATACTTGAGTGCTTAGCATATAAAACCCCAGTCTCAAACCCCAGTTCTATGGCAAGTTTTAGCTTTCTCAGACAAAATTTTTGACTGACGTAAAATCAGACAGAGCAAGGAATTTTTTCATGTTTCAACTTTCAAACCTAAGGACCCGAGGAAAAAAAATTATAGCCATTTCTAAACTTATACTTGAAATCCAAAACATTTTTTTTAAAGAAATAAAAAAATAGGATGTTGGAGGACTGTTCACTTTTGATGAACTGTTTTTGTGGGAAACTCACTTCTTTTTCTCCCTCCATCCTTTTTTCGGTCCCTCCTTTCCTCTCCCCACTCCATCTGGCTCTGGCCGGAGCCGTGGCAGCCAGGAGAGCACTCCTGCTAAGGGCAGCGTTGAGGCTTGAGCCCAGCTCCAGCTCTAGGAGCCAACCCTGCCGCTTGACGCTGGGGTGGCTGGCAGCGGGGTTAAGGGGCAAGTGAGCCAAACACACCCCTATTTCAGGCACACTGAGAGCACTCCTTGAAAGCACCGCATCTGGCCAGGGTGTAGGTACCCCAGCGCCTTTCTACCAGGGTCCTCTTTGTGGAAGCTTGGGCACACAGGAGGAAGGGCTGCAGGAAAAAACAAGGCAGAAACACAGAGCAGTGCTGTTTCCTGCCCAGATACCCTTGCCCAAGTCCTGGGAACCCTCTTGACAAATATTGTGAAGGTCAGCTACAGCTATCAATAACAATATGCATCACCCGCTCTGGTGACACTGTCAAAGAAAAACACGGAGCTGATTTTATCCTTTTCCTCAGTCCTTTGAATCTTAATTTCAATCTGTTTCATCTTTTCTTATTTTGTTATTTTGCCCCTTTTGTATTTTGTGCTTCCCATCCCAAAATGCTGGGTAATGCTGCTGTGCACTGGTAGAAAGATGTTCTGCTCCCCAGAGCTCCCTGTAATTCAGTGGTGTGGGAACTGATTCATGTAGCCACATGTAATTTGTATAGCACTTTGGGACCCTTCTGGAAGAAAGACACTATAGAACAGTCAGATCATTTGCATTATAAAGGTTCTGGTGGCTGTTTCTTGGATTAGACACTTTAGGTTTGTATTATGTTTCTATGTCAGAAGAAATAGGAGCCAAAATGGAGAAAAAAGTCTTTTCCCCTAAGTCATATATGCATTCCATATATTAAGTACTGTATATTCATTAGGATTCTGATTTTCCTTTCCCCTTCCAAAACATACTTATTTTCCAGATTCTGTTTCATTGTTTAAAATCAAACCTATTGAACACTCAAATTAAGGTGTTGCTTTTTGAGTTTAACATAAACATTGCTCTTTCACAGCAGTAAACCCAACCTCAGAGGCAATTCCAAGCATCCAGCTTCCCAGATCACCAGATGAAAGTACACAGTCACTTTCTCTGATGGGAGAGTCCTCCTTCCGCAGGGTGAAGCGTTCATCAGTGCCTTCTACAAACCAGTATCCAGGAAGGGCCAGTAAGGTTGTTCTCAGGCAAGATGCTGGATTGCCTCTTCTTGCTCAAAAAGCACCTGCGGAAAAAGGGGGGTGAGGTAAATATGAAGAAACTTAAGTTTTGAATGAAGGAAACATCTTAAGTAAAGAAGGGGTTAATAGGAAGAGAAGCGTAAGGAAAACAGTTTCTGAATCCTCTGCCCCAGATGTACAACTGATAAAAATAAGATTAGCTTCATTGACTTCAAACCTTAATTTATGCCAGATAAGGATCTGGCTGACTTATTTTTTACCCCTTACTTTTTAAAACAATGGAATGACACTATCTATAGCCTTGCCTTCAGCAACAGGTGACCAGAAAATATTCTGTACCAATGATAAGAATCCATCCTTTTCTAAATAGCTTTTAGCTAGTTTTAAAATGCCCTGCAAAGTGTTTTCTTACCCATGTTGTAGCACCAATTTCTTCCATGTACAATAGGGTTATTCCAGACTTTCTTGGAACTACTCCAGCTACATTCAACAGCAAATGACAGTACAATCATTCAGTATCCCTCTGACCAAGCTTATATATACATTCCACACGCTCCTTTGCAAGCACAACACTAAACTGTCACATTTTCATGTCATTTCAAATAAACAGACCCTCTTCCTTTTTTAACTGATTTTTCATAGTGAAGAAGCTCTTCAAAGTGATAGCTTTGAGTGGGGGACACAGTCAGAGATAACATTTTACATGTACAAAAAGAGCATCTTATTTTAAGATATTCTGAAGAAGTCCTGCGGTTTATGTGCTTGCAACGTTAGGGCTGACTTGATCTGCTTCCTTACTGCCTGACGGTCTAACTATACTGCACTTTCTCCCACTTGGAGATGGACCAAAAGTCCACTGCAGTTACCGCAAATCCAGCTTTGGGTCAGGACCTTATTTCATAAGAAACGGTCTGTCTGCAGTAGGACTTACTGCTGGTGCAAACAGCTATTCAGTGTGGGTATGGATGTCACAATCTGGCCCTGCGTATTGTTAAATGCATTCTTCCATAACTTCGCATGCATGTTCTGAAAAGTCTCAGCAAAACCTTTAAAAAAGACGGTGCTACAGCAAGCTACCCTAAAGCCACAGTACAGAGTGTGTCAATGTTATCAAATAGAACAAGATAGACATCTGTTATTTAAGTTATTACAAAGCATTTGGTGTCATACTCAATAAATAATACTCCAGGAAGTTTAAATGTAACCCTGATGGACACTTAGCAAAAAATAATTTTAAAATGAATAGCATATGCGGAGAGTATCTGATGGTTTTCCACTCTGAAAAATGAAAGAGAGCTATTTGTGCCAGAAATTGACACTCTTCCAGTTATCGCCATGCTAGGGTAGCCGTGCTCCAATACGGTATACCGTGTGCATAAAATATTCTCACAGTTTAATGTGGGCCAGAAGTGTAGGAGAGGGGGGGGGAGAGGAAAAAAAAAAGGAAGAAAAAAATCCCACCACTGATGTAGTTAGGAATTCCAGGCTGCTGGTTATTAAAGTGCCCTTCGTTCACCTGCTACATCCAAATCACAGTGCGGTGATTGGCGTTTGCTCCCGTAAGCGGGTATTGTGTGAACAGTGGGCAGCTGGAACCCTCCGAGAATCTTCACTTGTCAGAGATGAATCAATCATCTCAAAAGATGTCAGCATCTGCCCAAACCATTTTATATTAGAATAAATGGCAGATGGTGGTGTTTTTATATTTAATCAGTTCCACCAAATGCAGTTTCATCTCTTATAAAACTAAACCATCTGCAGTGTGTAGGTGTACAAATCTAGCTAAATGCCCACTGCAGAGCCTTTCCTCTTAAAGGTAAACTGTACATGTTTAACATTTGTGGATGCTAAGTTCAATAAATTTCAAAAGCTTTAACAAACTGCTCTGTTTTCATAAATACTTTGATTTTATTTTCATATTTTAAATACTTGGTATCAATGGTCTGTGCCTAACTCTCACTTCTGAATCTTATGATGTAAACTGCTCATTCTTGACAGTATTAAACTACTTTCTGTGGAAGATCATTCCCCCCCTCTTTCTATGTAACTGTAAACCTCGGGTCCAGCCTCATGAAACATGGCACAGAAGAGACTTAGCCACTTGCGCAGGGCAAAAGACCTCAACAGCTGTATAACTCAGAAAAGAAAAGGTCTGATCCTGGCAGGACCAGACCTGAAATTCTTGACCTTAGGTAGGCTCTGTCTTGATTTTAGCATGGATTTCAATACTGTCTCCTATAACAGCCTCATAGACAAATGGACAAAGTACAGACTAGATAAATGGACAGTGAGATGGACTGAAAAACGGGCTGAACTGTTGGGCTCAAAGGGTTGTGACCAGCAGCATGAAGTCATTAGTGGAGTACTGCAGGAGTTGATACTGGGGCCAGCACTGTTTAACCTCTTCGTTAAGGACCTGGATGGTGGGGACAGAGTGCACTCTCAGCAAGTTTGCAGACCATACAAAGTTGGGGGGAGTGGTTGATGTACCAGATGCTTGTGCTGATATTCAGAAAGACCTTGACAGGCTGGAGAAATGGGCCAAGAGGAAACTCATGGAGTTCAACAAAGGGAAATGCCGAGTCCTGCAGCTGGGGAGGAACAACCCCATGCACTAGTATGAGCTGGGGGCTGACCAGACGGAAAGCATCTCTGCAGAAAGACGTTCTGATGTCCCTGGAGGACAGCAAGTTGAACACACACCAGCAACGTGCCATTGCGGCAAAGAAGGTGAACAGCCTCTTGGGCTGCGTCAGGAGGAGCTTTTCCAGCAGATCAAGGGAGATGATTGTTCTCTGCTCAGAACTGGTGAAAAACACCTGGTGTGCTGGGTCTAGTCCTGGTTCCCTAGCTCAAGAGACATGGACATACTGGTGCAACTCCAGCAAAGAGCCACAAAGATAGTGAAAGAACTGAAGTGGAATCCAGTTCTGCAGAAACTAGTGTTTGTTGACTTTTCCTTGATTTTGTCCCAGTTTCTCTCTTTGTAGCAAGTTGGTGCTGTCAGTTGCATGGAGACACCCACAATTTTAAAATAAATTTCTCCAACAGCACCTGAGTGAAGTCTGACCCACAGCAGGCTGGACAGCTGATTTCCAATACAGACAGATGCGATGTGATGGGGGCAAGAGGGGCAGCAACAAAGCACTGACTTCAGTCTGCACTGTTTCCATTTTAGTCAGTCAGCACTTATTCCGGTGTGCAACAACCAGTACGAATCAGAACTACCGACACATATTACACTCTGCTCAGACTTATATTAATAGAGAAATCACTTGGAAGGTCTAAAAGTTCCCCAAGTTTCATGAAGAAAAATAGATAAATTCTCTATCAGAAAGAATTACAATACAACAATTGAAAATATTAAACATATATCTAGCTATCTAATATTTCTACAGCTTTGGAAAGTGATTTAAAAATAAAAATTTGCCATGAGTTTAGAAAAAAGATCCTTGTTTGTGTCATAAACCTTCAGCACTAAATATAACATTTTCCTTAGCACAGTGGCAATAAACATGGTGTGAGACTTTTGTGTATTATTAAACAACCCTTACTTTTCAACCCAACAGTGGCTATACTTTGGGGAATGGCTATCGACTATGACACAGGCTGGAGGGGGGAAAAAAAAGCACTTTGTAACTTTTCTGGTTTTCCAGAAAAAAAGATTTTGTGAAAAAATGAAATGAGACTGAAATGCCCTTGACACCCAGACAGCCCCTGGAAATGTAGACACAGAAGATATAAGCGAGGGCTGCAACCCGTGGCTGGCAGGGAAACGTGCCGCCCACAGAGGCTGGACACCCCAGTAGCATCAGCAGGATGGGGAGAAGACTGTGCCAAGAGCAGTTGGCACGGAGAAGAAAGGACACAGCTCCAAAGGGTTTATACCTCCCCCATCTTCCACCCTGCACAGGAGAGGAGCAGAGGGTGGTTTGTGCTTGAATAATAGTTCCTTCCCAGTGTTGTATCTGGGGCAGAGGCCTTTGCTCAAGGTCACCTCTTAGGGCTTTGTGCTAGTCCATAGGGAGCAGCAGGAGGTGCCTCAGCTGGGAAGTAGGGCACCCATCTAGGTTAACACAGTGGTTTCCGTTTACAGCAATTCATGGAAAGCTTTTCTTCAGTTTCAGCCCAAGTGCATTCACAAACACCCCGCTCGGGTTTCAGTCTGAGTTTGCCTGTCAAATACGGCTCATTTGAAACCGAGTCACTCCTGAAACTCCTGTTTACTGCATGAAAGTGGAAATTGTCCCTAAGCTGCATTATTTAAGAGGGGGATTTTTTTGCAACTTGAGAGCCCAACACCTTTTTCTGAGTTACTAATTTAGTTTGGGGCCTTGTAGTCCCCTAGGTCAGTCTTTTTTCTAAAACCTTTTAGAAGTCATCCAGGACACATCTACGCACCTTACAAAATCCTAGTTTCAGTGTAAGAATCACTTGTACCTTTATGCCCAGCTGTCCTTCACCATACCTTGGTTCAATGCAGTTTGTGTTAACAAGCAAGGAAGCAGGACCAAAAAAATCTGTCTTTGAAAAAGTCTCTCATAAGGGTTATTGTCTGGGCACCAGGGCAGGGAAATAAGAAGGCTAACATCTAGGAAAAGGCAGATTGTCTGTACTGGGTGCTGGAGCTAGAGCCTGGGAATTTTCCTAAAGGCAGAAGGATGAAATGAAGCATTGATATGATCCTACAGAAGCGCATACTTTGCCTTGATAAAATCTCACAGATTAAGAAGTTGGGGAGGGCAAGCTGAGCAAGAAAGAAATCGAGACAAAGAGATGGAGAAGGCAGTGGGCCAAGTAAGGAAGTAGGAACCCAATGACACCGAGCCCGTGATTCAGAGGAAGAGCTGTGCACCACATGAGGACTGGGGATAGGAAGGCTCTGACATAGACCACTCCTGGGAGGGGTAGGGAAACAGAAGAAAGAAAAGGCAATGAGCATATATATTATTCCGTCTTTTTAGAAAGACACACATAAACATTTTTGTACATAAATGCGCATTTTTGTGTTCATAAATATGCATGCACACATATATATACATACATGAACAAGTGTGTAGGTGTTATTTCTTGTGCTATTTCAGTAGAAAAGTGACTGGTGTCCAAAGAGTGCAAAGAGTGTTTGTCTGCTTGCTATCAGCTGTCACATCCCTGAAGAATAAATTGTAAACTCACTTTTCCAGTAGGACAGACGTTCTCGGCAAAGATGAGCTGACGTTAGGAGCTTGGTGGGGAGGCCAAAGGGGCTAATACAGCTGTGAAAGCATAACAGGCTGACAGACTGTTTATTGGAAAACTGCCAGAGAAGCCAAAAGAAGAGACCATGTTTCAAATCACCCAGTCAAAATGGAGCTTAGGAGTTCACCACAAACTTGAAAGCAGAGTTTAGCACGAGCTCAGAAGTGCCCTACCAATGCTATGACACATTTTAAATAACAGTTTGGTATTTGTATAAAATTCTTACTTGATTCAATTCTAAGCTGCCGACAAATCATCATTCCAAAGGGAAAGTTTTTGCAATATTAATTTAATCAAAACCATTATTCAGATTTTCCAGACAGATTTTTTCTCTCCCAGAATCACACAAATGCATAAACATTTCATCCACAATATCTACATGTTTAGCTGTAAGGGACTGCTGTAATTACTTTAGCTGTGGATCATGCCATGAAGTTCTGGTTTCAGCCACTGTCCTCACATCATGGAAATTAAGATGTATTCAGAGATTTTTATTATGGTCTACTGGGATACTGTATACACAGCTTTCAAAACGCAACACCACAAGAATAGTACTGATCTTAGCCCACCCAACATGTATAAATACACAGCAACCATGACAAACCAAAACAAGCTATTTCATTACCTAAAGACCTAATAATGCTAGATGGAGTAGGCAAGAAAGGGATGGTAGGTGGGCAAAGAATAACTGACATACAGAAACAGGTCAGTTTTCTGGGGAAAAACTGTGCCAGGGGTAGAAAACACATGCCAGAAAGCACAAAGTTGTAGGCAGGGGACAGATATGAAGCTGGTCAACTAGTACAGGGATGTGACATGGCAGCAAAGGCAACATCTGTAAGGCCCTGAAGTTGAGGTTGGGAAGATTTCATGTGATGCAGCTGAACAGGAAGCCAATGAGTGGCATAAAGGCAGAGCAAAACTACTACTGGATCACTTCATCTACTGTCACAGCAAGTCTCTATGCAATTCACAGCTTACAGATTTACCAGCTAACACATTCCTGACTGCAAATTTCTAAGTGAGCCAACTGTGCAGAAAGTTTTCAGTTTGGCTCCACCGAGAATGCCTTTTCGTTCATAGCGCGGAGCAACGCAGGAGGAGAGGGCTCTCGTTTTCTGTCATTGCCTTCGTACCATGTTCAACACACTGATGGTGACATCCTTATCGAAATGCACCATGCTTCGTGCAACCCTGTGAGGGACCCAGATGCAGAAACAACCCCAGGGTTATGATCTCTGGATAATGGAGACCAGGTGCGTTGTGGTCATGAACAACTTTGCCACTGGGGACAGGAAAGAGGACTGTGCCAATTGTTTTGCTCCAACAATATTGCTTCCCAGCCTATTTATAGTGCAATTTTAACAGCCATGGAGGACAAGTTATTTGGCTGCCCAACATGGGGAACACAACTAGCAACGAACGAGGGGGAGGAAGATCAGAGGAACAGCAGAGGTAATGGAAATCATAACACATAGGTTACAAGATCGTGAGAAGGCTCTTTTGTAACTCAGTGCAGCAAATAGGGGTAGCGATGGTGAGTTTGGGGGTTCAGAGTATAATCTGGAGTTAGTCTCACCCAGCTAAATGCAAATGAACTCCTCTGGGAGAAGTGGAACTGTTCTGCATTCATACCAAAAATAAATGAGAGCAGAGTCTCACCCAACATGATAACTACTTCTTCTGCTGATTTCTTTTGGCTTGTTTCTTTCTCACCCAACAAAATGCTGCGTAATGGGCAAATGAACACGGAGTTCTCTTGCAATGAATTGGATGAGTGAACAGAGGGAAATCAATTTCTTTATGATGGCTCCTACTATGAACAAAACCAGAATGCCTAACGAGTGCTGGAATGATAGATGGAGTTTGAGGACAGAGTCTATTATTACATTATGTTAAACTAAAACAGCTTTGTTGACTTCAATGCATTTATTCCAAATTTTGCACAGATAGACACTGTGACTGGAATACATGCAGTCTACAAATTTGTGGAGCAGATTCTGGAAAGTAGAGGGGTTTCTGCTTGTTCTGACACTTAGAACTAAACTGGACCAATCATTAATTATCCAATACATGAGGGGGAAAAAAATCTAACATTATTGACAATGGCTGTGCCAGATGAATTAATAGGAAATGTCTCTGATTTGTGAGGTTTAAAAAAAGAAATTTTTACCTGGGTTGGAATTAAAGAGAAATGAAACTTTTCAAGGACATTAAATAAATAATTTAAAAATAGTAAAGCATGCTCTTTCCCATAACACGCAAGCGCCCGGCAGAAGTCATGTAAGATATTATCTAGCTCAGAGTTTAATTGGAAATTAATGTCACATACAATAATTAGGACAGGTGTTCTCAAACTTTTAAAAACATTTCCCTTTGAAGCAACAGTTTGCTTACCCTGTTTTATACTCTTTACACCTATTAAACAAAAAAAAATGTATCCATAATTATGAACAAATCCAGAATCCTGCTCCTAAACCCTACTTCCAGCAATTTATAAGGTTTGAGGTAGGTTGTCCAGCGGGATAGAATCATAGAATCATAGAATGGTTTAGGTTGGACAAGACCTTTAAGGTCATCAAGTCCAACCATTAACCTAACACTGCCATCCCACCACTAAACCATGTCCCTAAGCACCTCGTCTACCCGTCTTTTAAATACCTCCAGGAATGGGGACTCAACCACTTCCCTGGGAAGCCCATTCTAGAGCCTGACAACACTTTCTGTGAAGAAATTTTTCCTAATGTCTAACCTAAACCTGCCCTGGTGCAACTTCAGACCATTTCCCCTCTTCCTATCGCCCATTACCTGGGAGAAGAGGCCAACCCCCACCTCACTACAGTCTCCTGTCAGGCAGTTGTAGGGGGCGATAAGGTCTCCCCTCAGCCTCCTCTTCTCCACGCTAAACAACCCCAGTTCCCTCAGTCGCTCCTTGTTAGCCAACCCCATGCAACGCAACATCTTTCTTGTAGCGAGGGGCCCAAAAATGAACACAGTATTCGAGGTGCGGCCTCACCAGCACCGAGTACAGGGGCACTATCACTTCCCTACTCCTGCTGGCCACACTACCTGATACAAGCCAGGATGCCCTTGGCCTTCTTGGCCACCTGGGCACACTGCTGGCTCATATTCAGCCGGCTGTCAACCAACATCCCCAGGTCCTTTTCTGCTAGGCAGCTTTCCAGCCACTGTTCCGCAAGCCTGTAGCATTGCATGGGGTTGTTGTGATGGATCCTCCGTCCCTCTCACATCATACAGCTTACCTCAAACCTTACAAATCACTGGACTATGATAACAATTGATCAGGGGTACATTAAAGGCAAAAATTAGCACCTGCATTAAGGCCTAATCAGGGCTTTTGAAGAATCTTCCCATTGCCAAGGTGTTACAGTGTTGCCTCCTGGCAAATCTGAAGATAGGCACCAGACCAGAAAGTGCTCTTATCAGGCGCACTACTTCCTACAGTGCTGTGAAAGAGCACTGTTCAGCCAATAAACTTCTTTTCTAAGAAAACATCTTTCATGTCAATGCTAAAGAAACCACACAAAATGCTTAAAAATTCAGGAGCCACCCACTGACCTTAGGATGAAGCATTTAAGTTACATCAAGAAGTTACCATTTCTGGGACATTCTTCACTGTCCACATTTTTGAGAGCAGATAAGGGTGATGGGGTTCTTCAGTTTGCCAGTGGCTGGGAGATAGTCATGTTTCTGGTCTGCAGATGGCAGGGGAGGAAGCAAGATACTGCTGCTGCCAATGGCACACTGAAGCAAAAGAGGTCCCATGTTCAGACTGAAAATATCTTTGTGAAGCGGACTTTGCAGAACTCCACTAGCGGCGCAGCTGAAGATGGCATTTCTAACACATGTTAGGGTCTAGTAACAGGGCATCCTCCAAAGCACTGATGCTTACATCTTTATTCCTGATGAAGAATAAAAGAAAGTCTTTATCCCTGATATTTCTGATCCCCTTATTCTGATTCCTCATGTCTTTATTGTATCCTACAGGGCAATATCAGAGGAATGGTGGAGCACATCAAAACATGTGTGTATATTTATTTGTTCATTTATCTCACATTTTTACAAAACCACAGTCTTGGAAAAATTACTTTGAAAGGGACTGTCTGCAGGCATATGGACCCTGAGGGTTACAGATGTCTGCAAACTTTTTCTGAATTACAAATTTTTCACTTAATTTTGAAACTGAGACGTCAGTCTTCAAAAAAAATTTTCTTTTTTTATATCCAAATGTTAAAAAAAAATACCTCTGCTTATTTTATACCTACTCACATGTTTAGGTGATATTTTAAAAGGGGTTCTAAAATCTGCTAACTGTTCACCAGTAGTTGTGCTTTCCAGTGACACCTCCTGTGCCAGTCCCCTCCTGAGTAAAAAGGGAGAAATCTATGAACCAAATGGTCATGACTAATTTTCCCAGCCAGAGCCCCAAAGTTGAAATTCAGTTTTGCGAAGCATGTGAACTCACATTTAATTTTAACCTCTGTTCCCAGAGCATGTATTTAAGGTTAAAAATGTTGCTGAATGGTGATTGCCGTAAGCACATCTTCAATGCTCTGCTGAATCAAGTCACAAATGCTGATTAAGTTGGAAAGCTAATTCTTATCACAAGGAAGTTGAATACGATCTTGGAAGACATCTACTTTTTAAGGTCAGATTATAATCTCTGATATACACTTTATATCTGTAACATCTCAGAAAACGTATAAGCACATCTGACAAACCGGGATGCACATCTGTTGGCCACTCCCGGTTACTAGACAGGCTATCAGATTTGCATCGCACACGTGTGTGCGTTTCCTGGCTCCCCTCAGTACGTGACCTACTTGAGCTTCCTATGTGGAAGGTTATGGTTTAAGAAGCAAAGTTCATGAGTCCCGCTCTTTATACACCCTGCCCACTGACAGCATGCTATATTAGCTCCTATGGAACATTTCATGCTTTCAGCCCTTGCAGCAGACATTTTGAAATGGTTTATGCATGCCAACACCTACCTGAAAGTAAAACCACACCATTAGAGTAAATTCAGGACATTCCCTTTGTCAGCCACGGAATACAAAAAAATTCTCCTGTGACTTTATCTCAGTGCAATACCCATTGGCTTAACGAGATTATACAGCAAGCAAACCATGGCAAGGCTGGATTCAAGACTTGCAGGGAGGCTTTCAACGTATGAGCTCTGCACTAGGAAAAAATATTCATCAGCTTTGCAGGGGACTTTTGTATGCAGCACAATGCCTCCTAGATCACTGAACAAGTCTGTCCCATCGCCTACCGCATATATGTAAAATACACACTGCCTCCCATCCTCTGAGCACAATTTGAGGAGCAAAATCACCTCTCCTTCTGTCAACCCCGACTGGGCAATGAAACCTGTTATTACCTCACTCCTCGCTCGGCCTCCTCGGAGAGCAGTGTTCAGGTTTCTTTTCTCCATGGTACTACATCCGTCACTATTACCAGCCTTCAGCCTTTGCTAGATCTATTACACATCATTCTGTAAATATGTTCACAGAAATTACTTTCCATCCCAGGTCAGGATTCAATGCGTATCAAGAAGACCTATAAAAGGAATAGAGCCATCAGACGTCACGTCATTCTGAAACAACCCCAAAAAAACAAGTCGGCTTTTTGGAGGGGACAATAGGCTTTGAACTTGGTAATTACCAGCTATTCCTGATGACTGTACATAGGAAAAGCCACAACCTCTACTGTTCATGGAGGCTGCAGATGTAAACCCTTCATTATTGTTTCTGCTATATAAATGTTCTTTTGCTTTTCCGTGTATTTAACCTTTATGATGGCAAAGAAATTCAATGTTTAAATCAGCTTTAATTATATTTTTTCTCAACTGTTGCAACTAGGTCCCTTGAGTGACATCTTTATTTGTGTAAAAGGCAGAAGAGTTGGAAAAAATGGGTTTTAAAACACTACTTCTGGCCCACAAAAGTAATTCTCTCACAGGACACAGTAGACAAAGAAATGAGACAGAGTGCTTGCCTGGAAAAAAAAACTAAGATGGAAAGAGTTTTCAGGAATCCAGTTAAAACACGTAGTGTTGTAAAGATTACAGATGGCACTACAATCTGAGAGGACTACACAACTTGGGTAGACCCCTTTCTATCTATCTAAATTGCCTCTAGTGTCCAGGACAACATAAGATTCATAAGGCACAAAGCAATTTTTGCTCCTCTCCCACATAATGTGCTTTTTGTGGTGCATTACATTCTACGTGTAAAATGACTGTATATTTAAAGACACTTAAGCACCCTAATCTTCGGAAAACAGAAGCCCAAATTCTTTTAAAAGTCTGGCCCATTATCAGCTGGAAACCCGGTCAGATTCAAGAAATTGGTAAAAGCAATTTCAGTCACTTCTTTCTTTTCTCTGTTCATCATCGATACATCTTTTTCATATATTAGTCTAATTTACACTGCAAGCTCTACTGAGCAGGGAATATGTTTTTACATTTACAGAGTGCCCCATAAATTTATAGCACTAAATGTGTTTTTATAATAAGAAGAAAACAAAAATCAATTATTTCAGTGAAATTATACTTTCCTTACACTAGCAATTGATATTAATGCCTCCAGCAACAGCTGATGCTGGCTATATCAACATCAGAGCCTCAGAAAGATCCTGGAAATTGTGCTCCTGTGTTTCTGTAGTGTTTGCTTTTGGACTCTTGGAAAGTAATAAACCATTGCAATACAAGATGTCTCTTGGCTCCTTGCTGACATAAAGGCACTCTGCTTATCAGTGAATTAAGGGCAACTTCTCACATTCACGTGGCTAAATCGTTACTGATATAAGACCATAAGATTACATCAAATGACTAGGATACGTGCAAGTGCAACGCACTCAGCTTTGGTTTCATTATAAATTTCTTTGAACACTGATGTAACTGCTGTACCTCCCTTTACGTAGGCCTTTTGTCCTCTCTCAGCTTTTTTAAGTAAGTGTTTCTTCGGCCCACATTGCAGGACACACACTGTGGTTTCAGGCATATAGTTTGCTCTACATGGTGGTATGCATACAAAATGAACGCAAAATATACAGCCAAGACAAGCCCTAGCAGATCTGGAAAGCAAAGCAGAAGAAATCATTTTGCTCTGAAATAGTTACCTTTAAATTCTCTTCCACTTGATAATTATACAACCAATAGAGGGAGAAAAGCACTTTTCTTTGCCAGAGGTGTGTATTTTCCTCTAATCGTGTAGAACTTTCCAGGATGCCTACTCCCTATTCGAATCCTTAGGAATTAATTGTTTTATCCACCCATTTCCAAAGGACAAGGCCACTAAATAACAAGACCTATAAACCTTTATAATTAAGGAAAAATACAGATAAGATAGAAACAGGCAGAGCCTTTGGTGGCATAAAAGGACAGACACCTCTAGCTAGTTAACAGGAATAGCCAATGCATTCCTGATCGTAAGTGCAATGTCTTTAACAGCTGATCTCACAAAATAGATCCCATAATTAATACATTTGAAACAAACTTGAGGTGCTAGATTAGGGCACTCTGTTCAAGCAGTGGGAGCATTTGTTAAATTGTGCACCAGATATCCATTGCCTGAATGTGGTACTGATAGTCGCATTATAACGCTGATTCTCTAATATTCTTGGGATGCAATGTACTGCATTTTTTTCACCATTTCCTCTACATGTAAACTGATCTCCTGCGTTGAAGCAGTACTATTTAAAACAAAAGGGTTTGATTTATAGCCAGTCCCCAGCCTCATAAATCACACCTGCAGTGTGGTGCTCTGAGCTCCCTGTGTTCTGCCAGCATTTACCTTTTATAAATGATTTGGGTTTACCTCCCATTGTGATGGAGCCTAATACAATTGCATTCTTCTCTCCCAGCATTCACTCTTGCCGTTGCTCATTATTCCCACTGGGAATTCAGACCTAGTTTTTGCAAGCTTGTCAGGGGGGAGGGATTGGTGGTGGTGTGGGGTTTTTTTAAATTAAAGAATGTTGAATTAAAAATTTATGTTCACATTCTGTAGCTTTTTCTATCACTAGATACACTATGCAGCGCATTTCTTTTCCTCCCCATTGACTATGCTTATATTTAAGCTCCCATTTGCTAAGCTAATGATTTGGAACTTAAGCAGGACAGCGGCTTGAAATGTCCAATATACAGAGTATTTGACCTTCAGAGTAACCCAGGTATGCACATCAGCCATTCTACAAACTGCATAAGGAGCTTAAAGTCTCATTTAAAAAAAAAAAAAAAATTACTTGAGCCCCCAAATTAAACTGTCTTTATTTCAACCCACGAGTTTTCTCACTTTTATTCTTCCAATTCTCTTCCCCATCCCACTGGGGGGGAGTGAGAGAGCGGCTGGGTAGGGCTGAGTTGCCAGCTGGGGTTAAACCACGACAAACTCTCAGAATTTACTGAAGTGTCCAAAAGATGCTTCTATAATATTTTGTAATTGTGTCTCAAGTTCTCAACCATATAACAATTCTAGTTGGTAAGCACAGTTCAGACACTCAGAGATAACAAGACTTGCTCCTTAGAGCTGACAGCCTTAAGTCCTGATTCAGGGAATTATTCCTAAGTCATGGCACCATTTAACTGAGATTGATGGGACTTGTGCACATGCCTTGATTTCCTCTGTATCAAACCAATCAACCATTTAATTTGTTCAATTAATGACCATCATCACTGTTAAAGAATACTGCTACTACCATACTCACAGCCAACAAAGAATTAATTGTAGTTTGAGACTGGTAAAAGCCAGAAAATCTTAAGTTACATTTCTGTCACAAATATTCAATACAGCTTAGATTCAGTTTTGGAGTCCAGTCTTCTGAGCATTTAAAACAGAGTCTGTTACTTGATGAGATGGTTGCGAAATTTAGACTTGAGATTTGGAAGGCTGCAATGCGTGTCAACTGAGATCAGGCTCAGACCTAAGTAGTTGGAAAAGTATTTCTGAAATGAATAGTAGTTATTCAGAAAAGCTACTCCCTTTCCAGCATAACTCACAGGTGGACTGGAATAAGTGGACCTGTTCCAGTTCAATGAAGGATTAAGCTAAACACTTCCATTTTCAAAGTAGATTAAGTGAAACAAGAAGACATTTTGATTCCCGAATTAGAACTGTCCACACATGCGCTTATGCAGGAAGAGCTTTTGCACTTTAAATGCAAACCTTACTTTCATCCAAATTAACTTTCAAATGAAGGCAGAAAGCCTTGAAATATTGTGTCCATTGTCTGAAAATTAATATAAAGGTATTTGTATGAAAAGTAGGCTTCCCAAACTCATAGTGTGGTCATAATGATAATCAGTTGTAACAGTTCTTTCTAGGTAATGGCTAGCCTAATTTTTAGAACCTGTATTTATAGTGTTTGATGTGTAAAATCTAGTGATTCCAGTAAGTGTTTCCAAAAAAGAATTTAGGGAATTCAAATGTTTTGAAAAACTGCTTTAATTCTCCAGCTGTTCAAACCCAGACTTTATTCTGAGGAAAAAAAAAGGCATCTATAAATCAACTTATAATTACTGAGAAGCAAACACCAAATTTTTAATGGCAACATTTGTTACCTCAAGTTTAAATTTCTTGGATTTGTAACCCAAATTTGATAGAGCCATGAGAAGAGATGGTAACTCTGCAAATATTGTCCATCTGATATTTTATCTTATTGCAGGACAAGGTAGCAAAATCACTGCATGAATCTCCTCCCTCATTGCAATTATTGTTTGATCCCCAGGTTAGTTTTACCATTGGATTTAATAGCAGTAGAGTGCAATTATGCAAATACTGGTACACGTGCATAATGTTAAATTACGTCTTGCTGTCTAGCCTTCTGCTGCCCCAAAAGCAACCCTGCAATGTATGTAACTCCATGGACTGTCACAAATCCTCTATTTCAATTTGGTTTATGAAGTACCTTCATGTATTCCACCTCTCATGAAAAGAGGTCCAGGATTATGAGCTTCATTCTGAAGTAGCTTCACATGCAACCATGTCCACTGAAATATTAGAGAGTTTTACTGTGGGTTTGGTCCAGCAGTACTTCAAGTCCTTTTTATCAAACTGCATGTGAGGCAGCATAGTCATGACATATAGCATACCCTTACACGTCAGTTTCAAACAACCCTAAAATTCCAAAGTTTCTTCCTGAAGACAATGTCTTTACACAAAGTCCTATCAAAAATAACCTGCAATAAAAAATGTTTCTGCAAAAAAAAGAGATTTTTAGTTGAATGCATAAAGCCTGCTTCTCCATCAAAGTAATCATTTGGGTTAACTTTGAAGCTTGATTTAAATATTATCAAATGTGCAAGATTTATTGTTGTCTTTATACACAGCAAAAAGGCATTAAATGTGCCCCAACATCTTCAATGAATGAAACTCATTTCAGTACATGTAGATATGTTTAAGTTAATAGCTTTGTTTAGAATGTGAAGCAGCAATTATAAGCTATATCTGGAACACTGAAAAACTCATCCAATCACCTGTCAGATACTGGCACAACCAATTTAAAGGGGACTACTAAACTTATGCCTGCTAAATTTCCATTTGCACACACAACTGTGTTAGCTAGAAATGTGCAGTCTGACTTCCATGCGTGGCTTTGACTTCTTCATGGACAGTACTGAAGACAGGTATCTAGAACTCTACTGGAAATTTGCCCCCTGTGATTCCTTACATGCTAGTATTCTTGACATGGTCCATCCAGCTGTTTTCTGCATTCCCATTTATATGTTAAAAAGTCTTGCAATCCATTATGTTACTGGAATCCAAATGCCTGCCCCAAATGCTCCTATAATAGATCTGATACTTTGAAAATACATTTAAATACCTAGATCTAGCAAAACGGGATGGCCTATTTCCATTTCTGCAGCTCGTTTACCCCTGGGAGAAATCAATAAAGAAAATTTAACCAAAAAACTTGCAAAATAAATATCTGATGGATCCATTAATATGCAATAATAATCAATAAGGAGGTCTTTCCTGGCAGTAAATGACTAGCTGGAGGAACCATTAATGTTGAGAAATTTCCAATGCAGAGTGCAGTCTGATCCTGAAAAAACTTATTCACATTATCAGTCCTTATTCTTACAAAATAATCTTGATTTGTGAGAGCCAGATTTACTCATTAAAGTAACATCCTTTCTAAGCACCATAACATACCCGTTGTTTCTTAGGTACATTAATAAAGTACCATTTACAGACCATTTGTTTAAAAGTTCTGCAAATACTACTTATAAAATTACTTTAGAAAAAAAAAAAAGCAATTGCTTTCTTAAGAGCTTTAAATTTTAAAGTTGAGTTCTACGTTCCCATGGATACACTGCTTTGGCCCAATAATGGTCTTCTTCAGCACAGTAAGCAGCAAGGAAACAGGACTTAGTCTCAACATTTCAATAGGCTTAGCACCTTCATTAGCTAAGTGCTCCTCCAGTGGTGCCCAATGGGATACACTTTTTTCCACCTTTTTCATTCTGAAGAAGATCTAATTCTTGTTTGTGCCCCCCCCCAGTTGATCTTAGCACTGTGTCATTTGTCCCCAATACACGCCAGGCATCTTTCTCTGGCTGGGTCACACAGTGTCAGGTGGTTGCAAACTGCTGATCATCATCCCAGATCATTTGTACAACACTAAGTATCATCAGTTATCTTCCTCCCAGAAATGTAAAGTTTTCAGTTTATACATAGAACCCTGTCTTCTAGAAGAATTCTTAGAATGATGGAATGATTATCAATGTAAATAACAATCAAATGCCTCTGCTCCAAAAGAGATGAGTTTTTCTCAGACATTGCATCAATCCCATCTTATCCAATTGTACATGTGAGGAATAATTTTCTGATGCTATTGGTTGTTCTGTTTTCTTGTTCTTTGATGAAGATGATCAGTATGCTCCCCAGGATAGGTCTCAAAGACATTTTTAAGGAAAGTGCTTGACAAAGAGAGAGCAATCTTGGAAGAAAAAGAGCCTATCAGGAAAAATAATTTTCTTTAGATGCAAAGGAGGCAGAGAAGGTTAACGTATTTCTCAAAGGGTCAGTAATGGAATACACAGCTTTTCATCTCTGTGAGGTTGTCAGTGATCAAAAGTGGTGAGTCTACAAATGCTGGTAGGCTGCAAAACATCCAAGAGACAGAGTGATTATTTACAGCAGCATCGGAGATGGAAAGGAGGCAAAATAGGATTAAATTAATGTTAGCTTTCAAAATAACGGGAAAACACATCTCTAGACAGAATACAGTTAAGAGAAATCCTATCTTCAGGGTGACCTGGACTAGTGACCTAACAGCTGTTTTCTACAAGATGTTTTCAGATCTAACAGGACCATTGCTATGACTCAGGTCAAATGAAAATTTTCCCTAGACTAACTTCTAAGATTGCTGCTGGTCTTTCAAACATGCCACGAAACTCCTCTATCATCTGGTCCATAAAAAATTAATCATCTATGTTTGCTAGGTACAGAATGGCCAGCAAAGTTCTTTATAAAGTTATTTTTAATTAAAATATCATTGTCAAGTTTGATATTTAAAAAATCATTACTATATTCACTATTTTTAAGGCATTCCAAGTGATGCTGAATCTCAGTGACTATAAAGCTAGCCTGTGCAACCTGCATCACCACCAACACTGTTGGTTTTGCTTTTTACTGTCTTCTTTCAAGTTTCATGTAGCCTCTTCAGCCCTGGGGCTAAGTCATCCTATCTACCAACTAGTACATTGGATTCTGATACTGCCTGGGCTTTCAGGACACTGCTGCAGAACAAATCACCATCATGATCAATATCTGGGGAGCTGTAACATTGCTAGATGTGAGCTTGGCTCAGTGACTCCATTAGCGCCATCAATACACATCCAATGGCCATGTGAGCAGCTATGTCATGTAGTAGCAGTCACTTCAGAAGAATCATTGACTGACTTAGTGCGCAGACACAGAACTGACAATTAAATGAACTAACAGCTTCAATTTACTTGCCATGATCAATTCAAGTTACAGTGCAGTCATGCAGGGAAAAGTTAGGAGCAGCATGACCAAGCCTGAACCACAGCTCCCATTTTGTGACACATAGCCTCCCGATAGGGAGGTTTTTCTGTCAAGGGCAAATAAGACATCTTAAAAATAATTTTTCATGGCTAAAGGTGCTCTTTCAGACACAAGGAAAAAGATTTTGGCCAAGGAAACTATAGAACAATTAAGTGGAGCAGATGCTGAGTGGGCTGCAGATCTTGCTTGCAGCCAGCAGGGAAATCTCCTGCATCTAGAAGGGAGTCTTTTGACTAAGTATTTGCATATAACCCATACCTTGGTCTGATTCTTTGCTGTCTCACATAATGGGTATTTAAATCTGTGCAAGGACTGTGAAACATGGTCACTGAGCAGTTTTACAGCCACTTTGCAGCCCACAGCGCAAGGCAGTGGAGAGCTGGTCCACAATGCCAACACAGCAGCTCTGTGCCATTACATGCAGTAAAACCTACAACATTTACAGTATGTTTTTCCACGCTCATCCTTATCCACTTTTTTCTTCGTCCTGGAGACAAGAATGGTTTATTTACTTTTCATATTCCTATCCTGTCTGAAAAAGGTACAGCACTCTTTCAAACAGAAAAAACACTAAGTCACGCTGAAGTGTTTTTGTGAAACTCATCCAAGTTCTTCAGCACAATTGACGTGGTTTCCTTTTAACATAGATGTGGCAGAGTTGAATAGACTCCCTGGAGACTCCACAGTTATTTTCAGTAGTGACAAGAGCCCATCCCAAACATAACTTTCAATCTGTTCATCCCTCCCTGAATACTAAGTAGAGCCTTTTCCTTTTATAAGGTACTTAAACCAACTCTGTATAACAAAAATACCTCCAGCACTCCAATATCACCTCAGTTACTTTCCAAGTGTCCTGGTTGCAGCTGGGATATTTTTTTTTCCTAGTAGCTGGTATAGTGCCGTGTTTTTGATTTAGTATGAGAAGAATGTTGATAACACACTGATGGTTTAGTTGTTGCTGAGCAGGGCTTACACTAGTCAAGGACTTTTCAGCTTTTCATGCCCTCCCAGCAAGAAGCTGGGAGGGGACACAGCCAGGACATCTGACCCAAACTGGCCAAAGGGGTATCCCATAACATATGACATAATGCTCAGTATATAAACTGGGGGGGAGTTGGCGGGGCTGGGGGGTGACCACCGTTTGGAAACTGGCTGGGCATCAGGCAGTGGGTGGTGAGCAATTGCACTGTGCATCACATTTTGTATATTATTTTTTGTTGTTGTTGTTATTCCCTTCCTTTTCTGTCCTATTAAACTGTCTTTATCTCAGCCCACGAATTTTACTTCCCCCCGCTCCACCCCCGATTCTCTCCCCCATCCCACTGGGTGGGGGGAGTGAGCGAACGCTGTGTGGTGGTCAGCTGCCTGCCAGGTTAAACTACAACACTAAGGTATGTGTCCTAATGCCCCAATTGCTCCCATTGTTAGATGTAGATCAGGCCAAAAGGATTGTGCACTGCCTTTTAACCAACTCTACCAGCACGGGAAGTTCCACTGGGACATTTGTGTCAGAGGCAGCATACAGCATCTTGAAATTTAAAAGAAGGACTAATGAAGAGAGGATGCACCCAGAGGACAATAGACATTTAATGCAAGCCAGAAAGTGTTGGGAGTCCTAAAAAAAACCAATTAACTTTTTAAATTAAGTGCTAACTTAGTAGTAGTTCTATATAATAGCATCAGTCAAAAGCAACGACAAAGAGAATTTACACCTTTTTTTTGTTTTTTTGGCCAGTGACTCATATTTTTACACACAAGTAAGAAACAGAATTCCCCACCATTGGTCTTTTAACCCATGTGTATAGATATAGGATCTCTGCAAATGCAATGCGCATTCAGTTTTGGCAAAGCTATGGTTATTATGGAAGCAGTAACTTTGATTTTCCCAGTAACTGTCTGCACATAATCTCACTAAATTCTTACACTACAGTCATAAAGTTTCGAGGCTGTCTTCATAGTGTTCATGTTATTTTCTCCTGGACTGCAAGATTATTCTAAAGAAAAGAAAACAATTAAGACGCGTTGCTTGATTGTGATCACTCATTCAAACAAATGCATCATTTGCAGAATGCATTCCTCTCACATTTCACATGCTCCAAGTTTATATAGAAGTGTGCACCCTCTTTCCAACAATTTGCATGCAAATTCTGAAAAATTTCTCTTCTGCTAGGAAAAAAAATCCTACCCACATACATGCTAGACACCTTTTAACGTCTTTTCAAAAGGAGTTGGGTCTCAGGATAAAATGAAAGACATGAAAGGCCGGAAGACTGCATACAATTCTCTTGTGAAACAAGAGACATGATGCTCTGACAGCGCAGCCAGCCTTTAAGCATTACTATAAGTCTGCAATCCAACCTGTCTTCAGTCCCACAGCACAGCTGCAGTCCCAGGGGTGGTTTCCCCCGAGCCCATAACGCCAGGCTGGTTACTGGCTCCAACATCCCCGGCACCAGCCCTTTCACAATTCCGCGCTTCTCAGCCCCTCTCCCGAGCACACGCATCCAAGCGCCAGTGCCAGGGGCTGATCAGCCGCAGGACCAGCACAGAGGCACCACGACAACAGTGCGTACCTAGAATGTAAAAGGGGATCTGAAGAATAACTTACGCTGACAGATAACTGAGCCAATTAAAAACAGTGACACGGTGTATGCGCAGCTACACAGAAATCTATGACAAAGGAAGAGAAGTGCGGTGCTATCCTGCTATCTCTGCTCAGAAGAGAATGTGTACCAACTTTGCTGGGCATTGTATCTGTCAAAAAGTAGCAAAGACGCAGTATTTTGTTGTCTTAAGAGATTTCTCAATTGCGTGACACATGCATTCAAAAGATAACAACTTCAGTTTCCTATTACTATGAATGCATTAAGCTACATGTAATAGCAAGCACGACATCGTAAATATTCCTGAAACCATTTTGCTTATCTTCTGGCGTTGAATTTGATATGACTAGAAACACTGCAAAATTTGTTAAAATAATTTGTAAGCCAAATATTATCATCATGGAAGCTCATGCAAGTGCTTATGCCCATGTACTGGAAAAATATGAATTTCACATTATATTTGGCATGATTATTAGGTGGTAGTAAAACATTGTAGAACAGGTTGTAAGAACAATTTAGAGTGATACCGAATAGCTGTATTATTAAATTTCATCATATTGCTTAAGACAGCAAGTACATGCTCTCTTTCTACTTTTTAAATTATTACTTATATGGACTTAGCTGTCCTCTCTTAAATAATGTCATATAACCATTGACCCAAAAAAGCAATTGATCAGCTAAACAACATAGAAAGATTTAGCATCTATATACAAGAGAGCACCCTTTTTGCAGTTTGCATATCTAAGATGAAGTACTATGTAACACCACCAGTGATGTTCTGAAAAATGTGTCTCCAAAGGAAATTAGTTAGAATTACTTTAGCTGCCCTATCCTAGGATTGCAGCCTAATGCCAAATTACCAGGAAACCAGTTCTGATCTCTTCCTATTCCTATTGCTCGCTGGGGGGCAGACAGGAGGTGCAGGGGGGTGGACACTTTATTTTGCATACATTATTGACTTCTCAGTTCACAGTTTACCATCAGTTTGACTTCAGTGGGAGTAGTGACCAAAAAGAAGACAAGACTTGGTGTGTGACCAGCTCAAAAGAGAGTTCATTCTCTGACTACTAAACATTACGTAGAATATTAAGAACCAACTTTTGCAAAACCCAACTGGTATAGGCTGTTGCAAACTGCTGAAAGGTGTACATTACCAATGTTTACACTGCCAGCCATTTACTAATGTTCACCCTACCTCCTATACTCTTCACATGTCCTCCTTGGAGAGGCGGTCTCAATGCAATGGTCCCTCCTGCATGCTCAAAAGCTACACTACCAAGAATCAAACCAGTTCTTTCTCCTATTCTGTCCTGAAGGAACTATTAATTTTTTTAATGTGCCACACAACTCACTGCTGACACCAAAAGCAATATTGCCAAGAACAAGATTGGGCAACAGATTTTGTTCAACACCTTTAAGCCTTTGAATGACAAGATGTCAGCAGCCCTGATCAAGCAGTCATAGAATCAGAGAGTCATAGAATGGTTGTGGTTGGAAGGGACCTCTGGAGGTCATCTGATCCATCCACCCTGCTCAAGCAGGTTGCCCAGGACCATGTCCAGATGGCTTTTGAATATCTCCAAGGATGGAGACTTCACAGCCTCGCTGGGAAACCTGTGCAGGTGTTTGACCACCCTCACAGCAACAAAGTATTTCCTGATGTTCAGACAGTACCTCCTATGTTCCAGTTTGTGCCTTGTTTGAGTCCATAGCCTGACAGAAAGGTAAGACGGAATGACTAGCTGGGGTAGCTGGGCAGAGTGGCAAAACTAGCAGGCATTGCTATATAAGAAGACAGAAACTACTCCAACCCTTTCTATGCACAGTTATAGGCTCCATACACACAGGGACGAATATTTTCACTCCTTCAGTGGTACCATCATGAGGTTTGTGATACAGCTGCTGTGACAAGTTCAACTTGCAACCTTCATGCTCTCCTATCCCTATCAGGAGATCAGCCTCAATCTCTGTAGTAATGGGCACAGTTAAATAAATTACAGTGAAACTTCTGCAAACCGTCATCTGGAAAGGGCCAAAAAGCCTAATTTTCTTCATTACAGAAGCTTGGGGGCAGGAGTTTGAGTCTTTGTTCTGCTTTTTTTTTCTCTGGTAAAATATCAGTTTAATGTTTTTGGAAAGATTTTGCCTTTTTTTTTTGTAGGCATATCATCAAAGCCTATTAGCGTTAATACTTGCTATCGTTCATTTACTGGAGAAAACTCGTTAAACACATGTCACTTCAAAACTGCGTGACATAACATGAAATTGAAATGACCTTTATTTTGGCACACTACTGCACTGAGTTAAAGTATCACTAAGTCCCAAGCGTTGCCTGTTTACGAATGCCAGTCAGCCTACTACTACGGCTCTAATGTGCTCAGAGATTGAGCAGGCTATGAGCAACTGTAACAAACTGCAAACAGTGAAGTTGCCGTGGGGGAAGATCCACAGCTTTCCAGGGGGAAAAGC
Organism: Egretta garzetta; assembly: GCF_000687185.1. Lineage (NCBI taxonomy): Eukaryota > Metazoa > Chordata > Aves > Pelecaniformes > Ardeidae > Egretta > Egretta garzetta. The sequence continues at coordinate 744,267 of NW_009259798.1, forward strand.
CACTACTTTGAGACAATGGATTAATTTATGTTGGAAATTTGACCAAACAGAAGTGGAAACTTTGACCAATTATTCACTTCTGTCAGATGCCGTTTCAGTGTTTGGCCTCCTGTCTTGCAATCTGTGAACTTGCATCTTGGGTCTAGGCTACTTCTTCCCATCCATATGGTTCTCACACCAAGTCTGTAAGAGTGACAGCTGAATGAGTCACGGTCATGCTTAACTTCAAGCACAAAGGTGTCTAATTCTCAGCCTTAAAAATGCACATGACAGCATCATAAAAAGCCACAGGCTACAACACGGATCTTCAAAGCACTGCCACAGAGTGCACAGATGTGTACATCAACCCTCTTGCACCCACCGTCCCACTTTCAGGACTCAGGATAGTCAAACAAGAGTCAGATTTCCACTCATTTCCTGAAGTTGCTCAACAGCTTTGGACAGCATCAGATGGATGCTGTGGATCACTAAGTTTCTGTCCCCTGGACCTTTTAACACACATTCAGCCGTCCCCCTCTCTCATCAGGGGACTCCTCCTGAAGAGGTACCGAGCTCTAAAACAAAGGCATGACTGATTCTTATATCTGTTCCAACAAGGGGCTCCATGGCTATAGCAAATGCAGCATTTCACTGTGTCCAACTGAGGTCCTTCTCCTGAGGCCTAACAACACAAAAGACATTTTGTAATAGCTCCCTTTGAAATCAAATTAGTAATGTTTCAAGGCGTGACCCGTAAAGGGCTGCTGTCCAGAATCTACATGTGTTTGACAGATACATCTTCCACCTAACGGGCCTCTTCAGGAATACAGATGGAATCAAGATGTGTGAACAGAGCTCCAAAAAGAGAGCCATGGGATATCAAGATACACAGCAGAGCACTCTATCTCAGCAGATAAAAAGGAAACAATATCAGATACAGTGTGAAATAGCTCACTCCAGCTGGTAGGACAGATTCTGACACCATTATATAGGTGAGATTATTGCAGAAGAAGATGCTATTCCATATGTGCAAAAGCTAGCAAAATATAGCCCAAAGTAAACTATATAACCTTGTGCCAATTCCTTACAAAGGTCATACAAAGTCACAATCTCCTTTTCACATATGTCTATACACTGCAAAATGCTAAAAGTTACTGTGGGCTCTAGCTCTGTATACTCAGGTACTCTGATGGGCTGGAGACTAGAGTCTTTAGGGAGCAGCTTATTTTCACCTAGCTAGCCAGCCATTTGTTAGCTGAAGGACTAAGCACAGTAACTCGTGCACACTGTGCGTTTGATTTCAAAGGGCTAATAAAGATCAGGAGACAACATTTTGGAGATAAACACTAGTGTACCTCATGGCACAGAAACTGTGGGCCTTGATGGTAAAACAAAATGAATGGAAAAGTTAAAAAAGAAGACGAGTTTTCAAGTTTGCCATGATGTATTTGCTTATCTGCCAGAAAACTAACCACCCCCTTGTCCTGCAGGGTGAATCTCTCTGGAGTAGAAGTATGAAGATGAGAACTCCTTCCCATAGTGTATGAAAATGGGAAAGAATTTGGTAGTTGGCCTTTCCAAACACCCAAAGGTCCCATTTGACCATACAGAGAATTAATTTAAAGCAGGAGAAGTTCCTAATGTAGGCCAGGCCTTAGGTCCATAATTCATTTTCACATGAATTCACAGACAAGAAAAAAAATCATGCTAGTATATCAAAAACCTCAATAGCAGCCAAATAAAATGAAACACCTGCTGGCAGGAATTCTACCAGCTCCTTCTTGTTGCCAGTGTCTCCTGTCTGAAAAGGGGGCACAACTAGAGATGAACTATGTGTATTTTACAAGACGAAACAGAGTCCAAAGCAAGGCCCTAAAAACAGATAGGCTGTGTAATCTACACTATGTGTCAGAACCAGCCACTTCTGAAAAGAAACCAGATACTTTAGGCTAGGACTAGGACCCAAGGCTAAAACACCACAGAGAAATGCCTGTGATTGAAAATGGCAAAGTTCACTCATTTGTTGCCTTCAACTCAACCTATATCAGACTCCTAGTGGCTCATTTCTTCAACAACCTTCAAGTTCTGCCTCTGCTAACATCAGGAACAGCAATCATTTCAGGAAATGGAACAAATCTCTGCCTTCTCACAGAGAGGAGAGAGGAGCATGCAGTATTCTTACACAGTTCTGAGATGAGGTTATAGCCAAGATTTGGCCTACATTCTTACATATTAATCTTCTCAGCTGCATTTGAGTACTTTAAAATGCCCTAAATCACTAACACTCATGGTTTTCACACTGTTTTTCCAGGAAGTTGTTTTAGTGACCAGGGAACTGTCACATTGATTACAGAACTATATGAGAGTGCCACCCTGATAAACTTGAAGAATGACATCCTCATAAGACATGCAGAATACAAGATTCAAACCCTGATATGAAGGACCAGAGTTAGGAAGAGTTAGGAATTCAGCTCACTCTCCATCTTCAAGCAGTTCTCCCTGCTTGGACTGTGAAGGCGGTCAGTTGTCGCATTGACTTTGGTCATTAACAGCTGTCCCTCAGGACAGGAGTGAGGAAACCAAATCATTACCACTAGAATTTGACAGTGAATGACTTTGCACATGAATCCTAGTGTGGCCACAGCATGCTCTCTTGGATAATAAACCTAATTAAACCTTTGATTAAGGAGCAAGTAAATTCACGGTAACCTGATCATTCTCATCAGTGTATCTCTATCAACAGCAGAGTAATACCCTCCCATTGTACCTGAAGCAGTAACTAGTGTTCTCCATGTGACTTGTAAATAAGTTGGGCCCTGGAAACTGTGCTGTTGGAGTAGTGGGCAACAAGAAGCTTTAAAAAAAAAATTTTAAAAGAAGCATTAAAACTAGGACTAAAGCCCAAAGGCAACCACCAGTCTGTCTCACAGACTGTCACTCAGGTCAGGGAACATGAGCCGATGCTCACGCACGGCGTTCCCCCCTAGAGTGGTACCTCTTTCTTTTCAGTCTATCATGACATATTTACAGCTTTGTCTCTCAGCAGTCCTTACTGAGACTCCAGGGATCCACACTGGCCCGTCATGAATGTTATTTTTCTTGTCCTACTACTGCTTAGAGCCAATAGAAAATATTCAGCAAGGAATTAAGAGTCTGTGTTAATGTGATTTCTGTCATCCCCATATATCCTGGATTAGGTTAAACATATTCTTTCTCCCCTTCCCCACTTCAGCACTGCTTCCAAATGTATATGGTACGGAAGTGAGCTTGCATTAGCTACATTTGTACCAGAAAATTGAACAAGCCTGGGACTGTTCTTCAGGATTACAGCTACTGGTTGCAGATAGTTGCTATTCATACTATTTAACCCTCTTAGCCTCCAAAACAAGATAGTCAGGTACCTGTTCAGAGTGGGCCCCTGGTTGGAGCTAATCCCTGAATGGTGCCCATAAATTATTTGGGAGAATCCTAGTTGGCCCAGGTCTTGAGCCTGCCAGGGACTCTTCTAGCACTTTAAGTGTACACAGTGCAGCACTTGGGAATGTTTCCTCACAGTTTTTTTAACAGTATAGACATTGCTGTAGAGAACAGAAAAAGAAACTCATACAGAATCCAATGTCTAGTGCTTCAGTTTTACAGTTGCTTTTTTTTTTGTTTTCCATTAAACTCCTGGTCAAAACTGCCTTACAACCTACCAATATCATACCCTACTGGTTTGCAAAACTCGTCAATGCTCCTGTGAACACCTTGTTTAGCTGTAAATGTATTATCAAACCTAACTCATTGTATTAGACACAGGAAACACTATGGGTATGTACATCATACAATCACACCCATAGAGGATACAACCGTTTCAGACCAGAAGGGGTCTAACTGTCCTTCAGACCTCCATGGAGAAAGAGAAGAGACCGAGTCTCTCCTAAGGGGGTACCCAAACTGTATCGTGCAGCAGATCTAAAACAGAAACTGAGTCATATTAGAGAGCAAGCAAGCATTTACAGGTCTCTACTCCAGGGCAGAGTTGCCCAGCTCTTGTCTGAGTGCGACAGGTCCCACGCTAAGGTCACTGGTTATTGGGTTATTCAGGCATGCACTGGTGATGTAGAGTCAATCTGTTCCCGCTCAGCTATGCAGCTAGGCCACATCACCCCTTGGTTTCACTGTCCTTTCTCAAACAGATATGCAGACACAAGGACAGTAGTTTCAAATCCTTACAGAGTGGAAAAGATCTCTCTGTTCAGAGACAAAAATCCCTATCCCTCCCCAGTATCATTACTTAGTAGCAATAACTCCAAGGTGTTGAGACCACATTTAGCTTTACGGAATAAAACATAACAAGCTGTCAAAATATGCATAAATAAATTAGAGTCATTATTCCAGCTTAAGGTTCTGGGGACATAAACAATCCTCTTGAAGTTCTCTGTGACATATTTTGCAGCGGGAGCCAGGCATTAAAATTACGTCCTGTATACAGAGAGCTGTAAATGCATTCTGTCTTAGGGCCTGGCACCGCAGTGCAAAAATCAACGGGCCTGCCTTGGAAGAGAAAATAAAGCAGACCAGGGCCAATTCCCTGCCCCTGAGCACAAGTTTTATGGCACAGCCCATGTCCATATGGCTAAACTCTGTCCTTCTGCTCACTCCCCAAAGAGGAGTCCTCATCCGTATCTGCCTGCTTGGAATAGTCCCTGGCTCATGCTGCTGCCCTAACCCATATCCAGGCACCATTGGGGAGCGTGCTGGCTGGCACGGGCAAAACCGCGCAATGGAGCGTGCTAACAGTTAAACACCACAGGTCACTGCATGCCACGAATCCTGGCCCCGTCCAGGTTGCTAACACAGATGCAGTCTGGGAGTTCTGCTAGGATATTACCCCAAAACATACCTTTCTGTAAGTGACTTCCAGTTGCATAAGAAGAAATGCAGTAAGCAAGATCCAAAAAAGGCAGGAGGAATGAAAACATACATAGGTTTTGTGTGTATAGGGACACAAAGGAGCTATACCAGGTGAGGCCACAGATCCACTGTGCCTCCAGCACTAACCAGCGGCACAAACTTGGGAAAAAAGTATTAGATGAGGGGAAGCATGCAGTGATACTTCCTCAGTACTCTCTCCTGCAGCACGCTGTGACTCAGGGACTTCCTGAACCAAAAGGGGTATCTTGGCATTTAATATCCCTCTGAGGATTCTTCTGAATGAAAATGAAGTCTGGATTTAAATGCTGCATAATTAAAAAGTCAGTGAAAATAGGCTTTAGCAATTTGAATTATAAACAAGGAGCAAACCTATTCATTCAGAAAATGCATTTTACATCAAAAGAACATCAAAACAAGGACGAACAAGAGTAGTGTCATTGCAAGACAGCATCAAGCTGAAAGCTACAATCTCTAAGAGCAAAATGGCACTGACACCTTCACAGAAGGCTTTTGCTTGGGCTCAGTGCACACAAAACAAAACCAAACCAAACTTCATAGCATATTCTAGGCAGAACCTGCTGTGACAGAAATCAAAACAAATGGCTAATAACTTAGTGGCAAAATGTAGGAGCTTTTCTCTTTTGCAACCGACAATTTTTATAGCAAAGTTTTCTCCTGATGTTTTTTGGTGTGCCCCTTTAAGGTTTTCAAAAAATACCGTAGCAGCTGTGTCTTTTGGGTCCTGATGGGTATTTTTGAGCTACTTGCTAAATCCATATTAGGAGCTGAGGCAGCCGTGGCAGTATAAAGAACTGTTCCATTCCTGAGTGGGAAATTCCATGAGATAAAACATTCTTGCGTTTTGTCCAGCAGAAATACTGTATTTCCACTGAAAATGCCATCCTAATAAGCTCACTAGTGATGTTTTTTCTAGAAATAAATAAGAAAAAGTTCTGATGCTCTGTCTGTCTCCCCTTTTTTCCTCCCCCTCTTCCTTTCTCCTTCTCTTCAAAAGGGGAGCAAGTTGGTCAAAACAAAAACCTAAATGCATTTTTTCCCCATAATAGTAAAGAAATGGATATTCCCTTACTTTTGCCTTGATGTATCAAAAGCATACCAAAGGAAAACCATCCTGCTTTCCAAAATTTCTTGTTGACCGTGGAGAGGAAAGACTCCCCAGAAACACACCTAGCATGGAAAGGTTCTTGCTTGCTCTGTGCTTACTCACAGCTTGGTCACAGCCATGCAGGTGCAAGTTTTAACATCCATGATCTGACTCCTCTGAGACATCCCCTCACCTCCATGTACTTTGTAAACATGACACAAAAGCGTTCCAATATTTTTATTTGGGAAATTAGGGAAAACCTACAGAAATTAATTTGGAGCAGATGATGGAGCAATTCTGACTAGGACAGAAATCAAGAATGCCAAGTCTTCAGCCAAACTTGCGAAGGAGGTATAAGGTGCTGCAATGTAGAATTCCCACATCCTATATATCACCATCTGATACATATATTGGAGGGATGCTGGTTTTGTAATTTGATTCTGTTCTGCCAAACATTTCCTCATTGGCAAAATGGTGACAGCAGTACTGCCAACCTCACAGGGATCCTGTGAGGACAATGAACTACTTTGCAGTGCTCCTACACCAGGCAAATATTAAACAAAGGGTAGGGGAGTCCATCACCACCCTATGGTCTCTTCGTATGTCAGAGAAGCATATAGGACTCCTGGCATGAAAAGCAGCCCTATTCATTCCCACTTCTACATACTGTTGTTATTGATTATCAACTACTCAAAGGAGCAAAACATAAGCCCAGGGTTTTGCCAGCAAAGGCTATGAAGCAAAACCAGTTGACACTGTTATCAGTAGATACTGGCCAGGGCAACACAAGAAACACAATATCCAAAGACACACAGGAGTGGGATGGGATCGATTTATCAGCCAACAAATTCAATATAATTACCACCAGCTAGAAACATGCTGATTGCAGTACTATTTAAACCTAGTAAATTAGATTTCCTTTCACCAGGAGGAACAATATTTGCTCTGGTGCTCTACTGTGCATTGTCAGAAAGGTAGGGAACTGTGCATGCCACTGGGGAAAGATCTGTGATCATTTTACCTAATCCAGCATTGATCTGGCTTCCTCAGATCACTAATCAGCTTCAGATCAGAACACAACACCATACCAATGCAAGACATGAAAATACACTGTTTACAGTTAAATGGGCAAGATCAAATTAAACAGGGAAAGGGGAGGAGAGGAGTGCAGGACAAATGAATCTAATAAAATCAAATCAGAATACATTTGGATTGCAAGGCATTTAAGAAAAAAAATCCTGGGAAAAAAGTGTAAAACAATCCCTCAGACTAACCAATAACTCCAGTTAAAGTCAGGCATGCAGCAAGGGCTCAATGTTCAATACTAGCTTTATAGGGAAGGGACGCATTTTTATGATGTGGAAATTACAGTGAGGGTAGCAGGTGAAACAAGCCCCTCAAAACCACTGCCTTTTCAAAGCAGTTTCAAACACCCTCTCAGAAGGAACAATTTCATACGACAGTGTCCCCAAGCCTCTCACACTCCATTAGCGATCTCCATGCCTTGGAATACACATGGAAAAAACAGGCATCTCTACAAGGTATGCCCAGAAACAGGCTAATACACAGGAGAAGCAGCTTTACAGAAAGATACCATGAGGTTCCCCATTTCTTTTCCCCTCAGCCAACGTCGTGACAGGAGGAAGGGCAGACATAATAAATACGGGAATCCCCCCAAAAAACTAAGAAAGGCTTTTCTGAAAATACTGTGTGTACATTATATCCTACTTCTTTCCCCTCTGGTGGTTACAGTCCAGATTACATAGGCACGCCTTATCACTGAAGACAGACAATTAAATATGGGAACGGCTGTCAAGCAAATGGTCTGCGTTCTTGTGAAACCATTTCACCATTCTTCCACAAACAGGAAAATATTTAGCAAGAGGTGTGCAAACTGGGCACAGATGCAAGAGTGCGATTGAAAGGTGGATGTCATCTGCTGCAAGCAGATCTAGACAGAAGGATTCAGCATGTAAAGTATTTCCTTTATCCTCCAGACTTAGAATTTTCTTCCTCTGGCCTGAAAAAGTTTGTTACTTCTATTCTAAAATTTCAAATGTTTTCTATTCACACTTCCAGCAACAAACTGTCAGCTGCGGCCCCATATTTACAGTATTTCTCAGAAAAACTTATTGACCACAGCAAAATATTCCTCTGCTTGCTCACATAGACCAAAGCATTTGAGCCATTTGAAAATACAGCAGAGAATAAAACATTGAGCTGCTAAAACCCACTTACCCAGTTAGTTTCTCTTTAACAGCCCTTCAGAGCTTCAGTTCAGTGACATGAGAAACTCCCAAATCTGGAAAGTGGTCAGTCTGCAGAGAAAGTACTTTCCAGCAGCTTTGATATGTTCTCGTGAGACTTCACATTACTCCAGAAGCTCCAGGGACATACACTGTAGTCATATGAGGGTTGAAATTTGTCCTTATATTTTTGCTCTGCTAAAATCCTGCATAATCCTCATTTTGAAGACTTAAGTGAGACTTAAGCAGTACATAGCCTCATACCAGGTCTTCTTTGTGTTGGCACAAATTTCACCCAGGCAAGACAATATTTGCTCAGGTGCAGTACCTTGGGTGAGAGTTAATCCCTTTCATTTCTGACACAATAGTTATTATGTACAATAACTAATAAAAGCCACTCTTGAGATCGGCAACCTACACATTTTCAATTTCCTCTCATGTACTCTAGCCTTTCATAAGCTCCTTTGATCCTGTATAGGTGTCAATCTTTGCATGCATATAGGTCACAAGAAAGTTCATCTCATGTTAATAGCCCAGTCACCTTTGGATGCATTGATTTTAAGCCATTTCCATTTCCAAATTTCAATTTATCATCTTATTTCAGCCACTCCATTTTTCTCAAAGATGCCAAGCTACAGGGACTGTGATTTTGTTTGGACTCTGTATAAAAGAAGAAAAAGTCAAGTCAAATATGAAAGCTTCCTTCTTGCCTGGCCAGTTGGAGACAGGCGCACACACCATACCCTTCCCTGTCAAGGGAAAGGTAGGGCACCTGAAGCAGGGTTTACTGGGGCTCCTAACCCAGGAGCAATATTCCCAAGACAATGATCAGACAGAAATCACACAAGATGCAGAATCGAATCACTGAGACTCAGAATGCCTCGTGACATCTGCACCAAGGACTCTGAATTTGGAGAAAGGCAGAGGGCTGCCTGACGCAGGCGCCCCTAGAAGAGCTATGATGCTATGGTGCTGCCTTGGGTTTCTGCATGGAGCATGTCCATCCCCTCTTCTCCCTCCAGCCCCAGAGGCTGAGCACAGCTCTTCACAAGCCGGACCCTGTCGCAGCCTAGACCAGCCCTCCCAAAGTAAAATGTCATCCATAGTTCTTCCCCTTTTTCCACAAGCCACCAGTACCAGACCAATGCACCTAAAGTCCTGCCTTCTTCACTGTTTCAGACAGGACCAGATGCTGCCAGCAACAGCGTGCAAGAAGAGAGGGACTGGACTTAATCTTTTCTGGGAAGACAAACCTTATAGAAATGTTTGTTTTCACTCTGCTGTTCAACATTCCAGCTAGTGGGAAGCTTCAGGAACTTGTTCCAATAGCTTGTTTCTCCTGCTCCCTCCCATGGCAAATTGAAATCAATATTTTTAGATTCCTGCCATTCCCTTAAAGACTCTCTCTCTCCCCTCCTCCCTTTCCGAGGTCACACAAACTTTGCTTTGGACTCCAAACTATTAATTTTTCACATTACTCATTTTAGGTGTCTGAAAAGCTTCTTACTCATCTACCCATAGAAGGAAGTGTTCCTTTTTTTTTTTTTTCTTTCTTAAGACAAATAAGAGATACATATCTCAGAAACAGAATTAAGTCTCCTCCATGCCATCACAACAAGGTGTCTCCAAGCCCGATTTGCAGTCCCCCTGTTGGCACACACTTGCTGGCTTTGCTTCACGCTCACTCAGAGCCCTTTATTTCTGTAGACGCAGCAAAAAACTGTGCCAACCAAGGAAATCCAGGGTGCCTTTTCATCCAGGTAAAGTAACTGCAGGGAACTGTAGTGAAGTTGAATTAATTTCTCACAGGCCACCGAACACTGCACAGCACGTTAATGACTTTCGGTAGCCATGAGCTTAAGCTACACTCTCAACTAGAGCTTAAAAGCTGCATAGCGCAGTGCCAGAGTGCTCCGGAGCTCAGCAAGGACTCCTGTTAGCAATTCCTGGAAAAGAGATGAGCATGTAACACAGGAAGTGGCTTGTGAAGCAAGAAGCAGCCTTCCTCATTTACCAAAAGTTCCCTTTTCTGCTCAGCTCCTCTCCCAGACTCGTTTGGACTTGCAGAGGAATATACCAGTGCAGCCCTACCTGTCAGCAGGGAAGAATGTTTGTGCATCTGATTCCTCTATCTCTCTACCAGAGCTTTGCTCTTGGATCTCCTCAGGCTCCTGATAACCTCCTGATGTTACCGCAGCTGTTTGTTTAACAGAAACCCATAAAATTCTTGAGGTTGCCACACCGCCCTGTTCTCCTGCCCACACCCAGGACCTCCTCATCTTCTTACATACAGTAAACAATCCCCTGCAGGGTCCACATTTACTGTGATAACTCACAAGCCCATTAAAACTTCAGCTCTGACGCACACTATACAGCAAGCTTCAGCGCACTGCTGTCAGGTAAGACTTGTTGATGCATTCAGACTTTACCAATAAAATAATGTTTGTGTTCTCACAACCATCTACTGAAGTTTCCCGGAATTCCATAGCAAGACCTACAAAGTATTTCTAATAAATAAATAAATGTAAAATATTTTTCCCCATAGAGACTTCAGCAAGTCTAAGCTTATGTAGACCGGGAGGAAAGCATTTTGCAAAGGCAAAAAGCAGATGTTGTCACAAAGTCAGTTTTGTCCAGCTCACCTATACAATTCCTTTGGTTCACAACAAATCGGATGCAAGTAGCACCACAATCAAGTATTTCTGGTTTGGCCCCTGGGTGGACAGAATACAGCTGAAATCCAGAGGATCCACATTTTTTACATCAGGTAAGCCAGGATCACGTACAGGGCAAAACAAAGCAATTTGCAAATGTCCCTATCTAGAATTCAGGTCTGAAAAATATGCTGAGCTGCTTGTGCTTGTTTGGAGACACTCAAGTCGAAGTCAGCAAGAAGGTCTTTAATTGCTGCATTGCTTCATGCCTACCTGGGACAACGTCCCGTGCAACTGTTTGTACAGCTGGATAGAGCATTCAGGATATCTGTTTGAGATGTGAGTCCAAATTCCCCTCCCCTGCGGACACTTGAGAATACACTCTGTGACAGACTATATTATGCACAGTTTCTTCATTCAGTTTTCTCTCAAGCTGAAACTACCTTTTTGGTAAATACATAGCTCTACGTTTACACAAATGCATAGGCATACACAGCAAAAAGAAAGGGCATGAAAATACCAGTCAGTCTGTATTAATCACCTTTGTTTTAATAATACAAATATCTGAAAGCATTTCCTTGTACATACCTTTCTGTAAGTCCAAAATCTATTTCCCAGTCAAAGACAACACGTTGCCCATGCAACAGCAATAAAGCTGTCATACCGCCTTCGGCTGTAACTTGCAATCTGTCCGTATCCAATACTTCACTGAAGAAGAAAAGGTGCAGACCCTAAATCTGGATGAATTGACTGGCAAAGGGCTGTGCTACCTAAAGTTCAGCTCACTTTTTTTCTTGGCAAAAGCATTTAAATCCTCTAATGTAGATTTATGTCATTTTGTCTGTGTGCCTTCCCCACAGAGGCTTCAGAAATTAATCATGCTTCCTCCGCAATCATGGAAACATCCCCGAGTTAGCATGAAATTACTTTTCTTTTTTTTTTTTTTCTTCTTTTTTCCACCTCCACCGTCTCCCCCAAAATACCTGTCCTGGCTGAAAATACCATATACTATATTTTACTCTTACGGAGAATTTTATCTGTGATAGTTAACAAGATTCTGCAAATGATTATGAAGGCTGTAACATCTTCGACATTTCTGAAATTGTTTTACAGACTTTGCTGCTCTTTGGTCAGAGTCATGGACACCTGTATATTCAGTATCTTGGGAGATATTTTCCTATTTCACAATTTCGAAATGTTCCAGACTTGTGATTCATTTCAGAGATAAATGGCTAGCAATAAACTACTCCCTTATTTAGGTTTTTTGCTATGCTTCATGTTTCATTAGAAGATGCAAAACACCCTGACAAACAGGAACTGAAAAAGAAAATATTGGAGCAAGGAGCTGTGTTTGTAAAGATGTCAGTTTAATGTATGCAGAAGGAAAGATATTTTATAAAACCTATTAATAAAAAATATTCCCAACATAAACCAAAGTCAACTGCAGTATTTCTGCTCTACTTTAAACAATATTAGTTTCATAACTAATTATCTCACAATTACTAATATTTTTCCTTGATGAACCCTGTGCTGCCTCATCCTAATGAGAGTGCTGCAAGGTAATACAGCAGTTACATGACAATGCAAATAGGACCCATTCAATTTGCACAAAAAAAGGTTGCAAGGAGCAATTAGCACTTCATTAATATGATATAAAATGCTAATTTGCCGTATATCCCAAGTGACTCAAAACTCCTTTCCATCCATATGTGCAAATAATAGTTAATATGATGCAGTGTGTGTGAACCAGGTTCATGGTGCATTAGCTGGAACCCCTGTGTCAGTTTTCTGTATAATAGCTATTAGTTAATATGAACAGTAGCTCATATTTAACCTATGACAGCAGTGCTAAGTGATAAAAGGATCTGTTGGCAGCAATATCTCATAATTCCACCCCTGTAAAGTTCTTCCTTCCTTGCTATCCAGGATGAAGTATTGGAAACTGACTTCTAATCTAATTTATAAAGCAGATTGAAATGAAGTGCTGGTAGCACTCAGCTCGGCTGCTCAGCATTTTGAGAGGCAAGATCATTCCTGGTGAATCGCACAGCTCAGGCATTCAAGCACTCACTGGCAGCTTCTAATGATCAAAGTATTTGACTTAAATAATTGATTTATTTATACCAGTAAAGAAGCTCCAGGGGGTTGTGAATATTATGAGATATAATCACACCACTAGGGAATTAGAGACACTCAGATGTGCCTTGTGCCTGCTAATGCCCTGCGGGTGTGATTAGGATATCACACATCAAAGGAATTTGCTCTAAAATTTTTCATATAATAAATTAATAAAAATAATTTATTTAAATAATTCCACTGATTTAACAGGACAGATCTGATGCAAGACGCAGTATGCGGAGAACTACAATGAAGATCTAGGACAGTACAGAAGCCCTGACCAGTTAACGCCCAAGTAGCAGCAGGATCCTCAGGCTGGCGGGTCCCTTACGAGGTATTAGCATCATCTCAAAGCTTACTGTCTGTGGTGAGCATTCCCAAAGATTTTAGCCAACCTGCATTGTCTGAGATGGAGTAAAACTCAAAAGCTCCTTCAACAAATCCTTTCAAGAAAGGAAATGTTGATTAACAGTGACACACGAGGCGGTACAGCATGCTGGCACAGGCAGGCTCAGCAATGGCTGCAATACCTCATGGAGAACCCAGGCTCTTTTGGCCAGATTATTTTTTCAGGTATTTTAACAGATACCTTAATGGCTTATATGGCTTGACCATTGCAGACTACAAGTATTTTAGAGTCGTTAGTGCACTTCTCACCACCCTTGCATACAAAGACAATCCCTCGCATACAAGACTGTTGTGTCTTGTGTCCTTATTTCAAATTTACTCATAAGAAATTGAGTTATACAGAGACCAACTAGCTTGCTCAAGGGCAGGCTGAGAGTCTGTGACAGACCAGGGGATTAAACTTGTACTGAGTTTCTGCAGTATGCTTCCATTCCAGAAACATACTGCTTTTCCACAAGGATATTACAGAGCATATTACACCAACAGGCAACTAACATCATGTTATCTTTAACCTAGAGTGCTGCAAGGGAAGTATGTAGATGTTCCACTTCCAGAAGAAGTACAATCCTTTCCTATATCCCAGGACCAAAAGAGAAGCAATTATTGCAGTGACAGGAAACAAAGGCACCCTTTTAGAGAAGAGATGTACATAACCCCTGTAGATCCTTTCAAGGAATATTTGGGGGCAACCTGTGCCTTGGACAAACTAGTACTCCAGGTGCAAAACATGATGGTTGTCCTTGGGTTGCAGAAAGAATGAGCGAAGACTTTTTGAACCCATGGCTCAACTCCCCTGGGGTCAGGCCTAGTCTGAATTATATTGCTTTAATGCCCTCCAAAGATGTTGCAAAAGAACTCCAGAACTGCAATGCTGTTTAAACAAGTCATGCAAGTTCTAAGTAAAGAAATCAACAGCAATTATAAATTCCTGCAAAAGCACCATCTCTATCACTAAAATTAGAAAGGGAGAGGCTTCAAGGGATTTGTTCATACCTATGTTCATGACTGTGTTCAACTTTTCCACACTTAAGCTTCATTCCCATCCTTGCAAATTTGTTCTGATTTTTGCCCAAGAAGCATTTTGTGTGCCGGCTGGGCACATTATCAAATTATGCCACAGGATGAGGTACCCAGGGGCATATGTCAAATCAGATGTCCACCATATCATACATGTTTTTATTGCAATGGTCAGATCTGAAATCAGCTTCAAATGCACCCAAAATTCAGTCTCTCTCACCAAGTCAAAAGGAAATTCTCCTGTCTTGGAATTTCAGGATTTAAACTGAGCCCGGCGTCATGCAGTCCACTACCAATTAGCCTGACAGTGCTACATGTAGCATCCTGTGTTGAAAACAAATGAACACATTTCTTTATGCTTTTCCAACATGCACATAATAAATACAACCTGTCCTACAGGTGCCACTTCACTGAAGTGCACAAAAAGAGGACTTTTTTCTCCCCAGCAGTAGGGAATACAGCACCATTCGCTTGACGGGATGTGGCAGAGGCTATGAGGGTGCAGCCCTCACATTTAGGTAGGGCTGAATCTGCCCATATGGTCTTGTAACATGATGTGTATTCACTTTGGCCTACTTCTGTTTCTCTTCTGCCTGGGTTCTCCCATGCCAATTTACCCTTCTAGAATAAAGTTGAATACAATTATGATGAGGAATCAGAAAAACTCAGAAATAGGCTCCATATCTAGGCCCACCTTTAAAAAATAAATACAAAAAGTCAGTAAATCCCTGATATATCTATCATCATTAGAGACAGAGTCATGTCACCAATTCCAACCTCAATTTCAAATTCTTCCTGTTTTCTGTGACTGCCAGCTTGAGCTTCAACAGTTACCTGATCTGAGGGAGTCCCACGTTGACTGGGAAATCTTAGATGTGACCCGAGGTTAGATTATAACACAGTTCTGTAATTCTGATCCTAAAGATATCCCAACACACATCCTACAGCACAGCTGCCCGTTAGTTAAAACTGCAAATACCAGTCTACCCTTGAAGCACACTGTCAAGTTTGCAAGCAGCCAGTGAAGATCAAGGATTATTAACAACATCGGCTCTCAGAACTGAGGGTTCTTTTTAAACAGTGTCTGGTTTGTTATCTGTATCAGCCATGACCTGTGTGTTAACTCTCAAGGATAACAACAGCTACAACACCTTGAGAAAACCAACTACTTAGGATCCCAGAGAAGTGAATCTCCGAGAGAGAGCTCACACCAGAAAGCAGCCCCCGAGTGTCTCAGCAGTAAAAATACCTATGCTTAGTTGGAGAAAAAACTTGAGTGTCAAGGAACATAAGATTACTAAAAGCTGAAGCTTATCAATATAATAGAATTTTCCATGTTAATTTATAACTGCAATCATTTATATCTACACATGAAGGTCTATAAGGGACTATGAAATTCCCTCTCTTTGCATACAGCAGTGCCCTTTGCTTTAGCTGAAGTGGGAGGTGGATAACATTGCTCAAAACCAAACCTCAGCAGAACAATAAGTGACACAGAGGGGCCCAGAGTCTCCTATTAACAACAGCAAGCTGGCAGGAAAGC
>NW_009259798.1:760273-773460 GCF_000687185.1 Egretta garzetta
CAGGACCTGACCTTGAAGGCTTGGCTGTAGTGAATCAAGGATGGCAGTAACTAACGCGTGGCTCCGATGAGCCAGACCACAGCCAATAGCCTGGGAGCCAGAAGAAACGTCAAGGCTTGGGGTGGTAGTGGCTTGTCTTCCCAAGGACACAAAGGTGTCATATCTGCACAAGCTGAGTCTCCAACTTTCCTCCAGTCTCATCCTCCATTGCAGGAATTCAGTCTGAAGGTAACAGAGGCACGAATCGCCATGCCAAATCAACCCAAGTGGAAGATGCAAAGTCAAAAAATATCTCAAGTTGGGAAAGAAATATTTCAGGGCATAAGAATGCATTAGACATTAGATGCAGCAAGGACAGTGGGCTTTGTAAATGAAAAGCAGGGGCTGGCTCTCCTCCAATGAGTGGCTTTCCCTCCTGCAAAAAGCTACCCCTCCTTACAGCCTCTCTCACTGCCTGAATTCGGTTAGAAGCTGCTCTCCTTCATCCCAGTGGTTGTGTCCCAGGCATTGTGAAATCTTAGTGCTGGCAGCGTTTGCAGCTGTAGGAAGTCAGATATAAGCCCTAGTGCCACCAGTATGCTGCTGGCAATGGAGCCTGGCAGCCCTATCACCAGCTAGGGCCTTCGGCACATAAAAAACCAGTTAAATAAACCACAGACTTGTTGATCAGCAACAGACCTGTCTGCTCATTCTGCCTGGAAAGGAAATTCCCTCCTTTTGAGCTGGCTCTTAACACACCACTCTTCTCTGAAAAATACCTGACGTAACATGGCATCTTCTGCCTGAACCAGCCAAGCTCCTCAGCAAAAGTTTCAAATCTGGGACTAACTTAGATGACTGAATCCACACTTACTCCCTGAAAAAGAGAGAAGGATTTTTAGGGGCACTGACTGCTCAGCGGCTCTGAAAGATGAGTGGTGTGAGAGATGCAAGCACCAACACGAGGCGCTGCAGCCCAAAAGTGTCACTGATCTCCTGGTCTGGCCATCCCCTAGTCATGGAGGCAGGCGCCATACCTTGCATGGCTGCCTGCTCTATTTTCCTTCTCCCCACTCAGTGGGCCAGCTGGGCCTTCATTTCAAGTAGACTTTCTGCGCATTAAAGAAATAAAATGTTAACTATGGGGCCATATTCAGTCCTTTGTGTATGCTTGTAAAGATACAGCCAATACCATCCAGGGAGGAACCCAATGACATGTTTCCACACAAGGTAGAAAGAACATTACTTATCTTTTTAGGGCTTTATACTGCTCCTGATAAAATCAGTCAGAAATTTGTCTTTGGTTTCAAAGGGAGTAGAAAGCTGCATTATAAATTTTAAACAGAGTTTACAAGGTGCTTTTTTTTAAATCTTGCCTTTCTCAATAAACTTACAAAATGAGAAAAGCTGCTTTGCAACTGATAAAAAGACAACACAGAACTCACTACCCCTTAGCAGCCATTGTACATGACAGAAGCAATGTTTTTTTTAAGGGGCACCCCACTTTTGATGAAGAACTGCAATGATTTTTAGTAAAATGTTTGAATCTAACTCCTCATTATTCGAAGTTCCCCACTCCCCTGCCAGCCTGACAGCCTTGGAGCCTGTGAAAGGAGGAATGTAATGAGTGTACATTAACGTTATATACTTTCCACAGTTCTTGTTCTGGTGTGACCAGATTTATGTACAGAGTAGCTTGAATGTAATCCATCATGATTATACATAGCATTGGCTTCAACATTTCTGCAGGTAGCACCGTCTCCAAACTCTCTTAGCTGCGGCTGTATGAAAGGAACTGAGATGTGGTGACACAATGTTCATTTGTTTTGGTGGCAAGACTCAATTAAAACAACATAACAGGGTTTAAAAAAATACTAATCTGTGAAAAAATGTGAGAGTGAGTTAAGTAAAACCTTCAAATATTCCCTTGTTCAGGACAAGCTGTGTGGGCTGACAGCTTCTCCCAAGGGAGCAAGAGGTCTTAGAAAAAGCCCTGCTACGAAAGGACTGGCTGTTAAGGCAAATCCCCACCAGTTGGAGCCCAAAGGAGGGTGAAGCCCAGCTATTGATGCCCAAAGACAGAGAAGACATTGTAAAGGAAATATGGGGGATGAGAATGGCAGTGGAGGAAACAAAATAGGGACTGCCTCCCACACAGGGGGACAACAAACCTGTGAAAATGAGAAACTGCTTTTTCAATAGGCAGATTTTTAAGGAAGACAAGACATGTCCTATGGCTTTCAAAATGCCACCTGGGATGTTAGGGAATCCATGCTATCACTGCTTGAGGCATGGAGGGAGACAAGAAGGAGGGTTATCAAAAGTAAAACAGAAATACAAGGAGGCTTCATTGCAAGTAAGAATCATTTCAGTTGCTGCTGTCTTCAGTGGGGACAAAAAAAAATAAAGTGACCTCAACTGTTGCTGATGCCCCATTTTTATCCCAAGTTTTGCACTAGCCAGTGTTCTTCCCAGAGCCCTGAGATCCTCAGGTCTTGTCACCAGAGATCTCGTTTTTCAAAAAGGATTGCAGTCCAACCAAGTCATGTTTTAAAGCCTTTTCTTTTCACACAAAAGCTATAATCATCAATGTAATGTAAACTGTTAGAATTAAAGTCATTTTAGACAGTCTCAATTGGGAGTGGGCAAGGGAGAGGGCCCATGTAAGGAGCTTTGAGTCTCTGGAGCTGAGAGTAGCTTCACAGACCTAGGATTGCTGAAGGGAAGAAAAGCTCTCTCATTGTAGGCATACATTGTCCAGAGCTATAAATAGACTATAACTGAAGGTCGTGGTGGTTGTTGTTGTTGTCATTGTTGTTATTTACATTTAGAGAGTGCTTTTCTTTGAAGAACTTACAGGTGATTTTACATATCTGCGGTTCTCATATGCCATTACATCTCTCTAGACAGTTACTCCTATAGCTGTTCCACAGCATACTGTACAGAAGCCCTAAAAGCCAAAATGCTGTGCCCCAGGACACAGTCAGAGCGGCTATCAGGACCACAAAAGCCCTCCTCCCAGGCCCCAGGTCTCACTAAAGGTCCCCAGTCTATCTGTATAGGCAATGCTGGTAAGTGATATGACTGTAATGACTAAAGACAAAAGAAAACACTGAAGAAGGATTCAATACTAAAAGTCAAGGAGCTTCCTTATTCAGTACTGCAATGTTGTATCCCTAAGTCTCTTGTACTGCTCCTAAGTCCTTCTAATACATGAGCTGAGAGAGAACAAATTGCCAGAGGCCTAGCACATGAAAGAATATGTCCCATGTATGAACTTGGATTTACTTCCCCAGAACTTTACTCCCCCAGAACCTTTTTCCATGAAATAAATTTACTATGGGAGAGGAATCTATTTGCAGCCTCCATTCTTCACAGTGAATTGCCTAAGATGGAGGTTGTTCCCACAATGTAAGCAGGGTATTCAGCTGTGGAAGTATAATTAAAAGACATCTGTACAGTTCCTGGAGTCCTCAAAGAGAAGATGTGGCCAGCAAGACCTGGGATAGCCCATTAGCAGCCTGGTTTTCTCATTACATGAATTTTCTTGCATACCCCATGGCAGTTTCCATCAAGAGCAGTGTTGCATTTGTTTAAATTTGCATTAAGAACAGTAATGCTTTGTTTCTTAGAAGACAAAATCATCCCAGAAATTACTTTACTAGACAAGCATCTCTGCTTTCATTTTAAAAAATAAAAGGAGCTGTCTCTGGTGTGTGTGGAGAGCTGCGGGAACTATATGGCGGTGGCAACACTGAATCCGCCAAAGAAGTTAAAGGCAGCTCACAGCCCTAAGACAATGAGGGTGGTGAAACAGTGGAACAGGTTGCCCAGAGAGACAGTGGAGGACATTCAAGTCCAGGTTGGATGGGGCTATGAGCAACCTGAAGGAGTTAGAGGTGTCCCTGCTCACTCCAGGGAGGTTGGACTAGATGACCTCTAAATGATGTCCCTTCCAACCCAGAGCATTCTATGATTCTCATGCCAGCAGGGCACTTGCAGGGAGGTGACAACAGGACATCCCCGTTGCCCTACAGTATCCCAAACAGCTCTGCTCTGCCCCGCTGATAGCCTCCAGAGAGTCTGTCAGAAGGGATGTGTACCCAATGAGCACTGTTCCTTACCCTTCACGTTTTCTACAGCTCCTGCCTGGGCCCAGAAATGCTGAAGTTCAGCTCTCTGTGCACAGTTAAGCACAACAAAATGTTAGGTTTAGCACTGATTAGGGCTAATACAGCTCACCTCCAAACGCTCCCACCCCTTCCACTGAGCTGCATGGCTCTAAGCACCCCAAACTTGGCATCCCTCTCACACATACAACAGGCCTTTATCTTGAGACACCAAGACAAAGGTGGGAAAGGGCTGCAGCATGTGTCACTTTAACATATTCAAAGTTTCTTTTAGATCTCCATCTCTGGTGTGGGCACTTCTGTGCTCAGGACCTGACAGCAACAAACAGCGCACAACCCAGTTGAGGTGACGCTGCATGGGCCATTGCATTATGAAAATTATGAATTTGCAACATGGTGCTGCTTAGGAACTGCAGCCACAGGCCCCACAGCACTGTAGGCACTCTGTGAACTGCAATAAATGGGGCAGAACAGACCATTAGCTACTGGCCTTATGACAGATTATTTCTTGTAGAGGCGGCATATATTTGTGTCGAATGCGGGTGTGCTGCTTTTTGAACAAATCGCACAGAGGCAGACAGCAGTGTTTCTGTTTGCAAAGGCCTCACACCATGAACTAACACTATTTCCAAATAACTACCCTAGCTGACTACACTTCAGCAAGCACCTCTCTTGATGCTGCTACAAAGAAAATGCATTAACATAGGAAGAGCTTGGGAATCCCAGACTCTCTTTCCCAAGTCTCAGTTGTCCCTTTATTACTATTACCATCTCAAAATCCCAGAGAAAGAGCTAGGGATTTAAAACAGATTATCATCATTATAGCAACATTTGTGGAACTTGGATGTAAATAGAAAAGTTGTAGAGGGGAGACTTTGGAGGAATTACTTGAAAGTCAGTCTGTGTGCACTGCTGGAATGCTTAAAGCTTCTCCAAAAAAAGTTTCAGTTTAGTTTTACAAGCATGGCATCCTTTTCACATTAGCACATGGTATGTGAAACATCACCCTGCTTTCCCAAAATAGCAACTCTAATGAGTTTCATGGTAGATGTCCTGCTGATCAAACATGGGTTTATGAGCAATACAAAGAATCAATAGAATGCTTGCGCTCCATGCATCAGCCCAAGTACAAGCACACAGCAGAATGCCTGCCTTCTGCCCACACAAGCACTATTTGCTGGCTAATGAACAAGGAGACACAAATACAGTCATACTGCAGCTCATGAATAAGTCCAGCTGAAGTAGTTACATGCAGTTGAGATTGTCCAACAAAATATTTCAAAATGCAATAGGCTGGATACAGCTTTCAGTTGGAAAAAGGGAGATAAGTACAGTACATGGATCATGAAGGTTTAGCCTTTCTCCTCCAGTGGAGAAATGAGAGAGGGAAAGAAAGAGACAAAAAGGTAGCATGCTTTCCACCCTCTCCCTTCCGCTAAGTGTGCACAAGCCCCTCCACAAGCCAGCAGTAAGCTTGGGCTCCACCTGAGGGCATCATCTTGACACGGGGACACACATCAGGTTTATATGCAGCACTGAATCCCTAAATGGGAATATTAATACTTATCCTCCATACTTTAAGGCTCCTGTAACAGGGCACAGGAGTTAGGCAAAGTGACACAGCTCATGAGGAGATACCGATTGCTGATATAACTGGAACTTCAAGAGCACTGAAGATAAATTTCTCTGGCAAGGTGGACCACATTGCTTCTTATGGAAGTATGAAAAAAGAGTTGACATGCTGTGATCCCCATTCCTGACATATGAGCAGTCATCCTAGTCTTCTATTCAAAACGTAGCTCTGAAACACACTCATGCAACCAGAGAGAGAAATGGAATGACAAAAAAGTTGCCTTAGTCCATGACCAGGGTGAAAGTCCATGGCCATAGCCCCATCACACAACAGAGAGAGATCCTGATAACATGACTAGAGCAGAAGCATCCCAAGCACACAGCTATAAGTCCACAAGTCCTTATACTACCGAGTCCAACATGCTGCCATTGTACAAGGTAAGAGTTTTTCACATATGACAATTACACAAGAGGGAGATCCCCATCAAAAAACCCATGCAGCCTGCAAACTACTCCCTGCCTACAGCTGCAAGGACTTTGAGGCAGCAGGGAGCAGGCCTCAAGCTGGATTAAGTATGTAGCCCAGGGTGGATATGACTTGCAAGATCTTAAATCCATCACACAGCACATCCAGGACAACCAGAAGATCAGGCCCAGTCAACATGGGTTTATGAAAGGTAGATCTTGCTTGACTAACCTGATCTCCTTCTATGACAAGGTGACCTGCTTAGTGGACGAGGGAAGGGCTGTGGATGTAGCGTACCTGGACTTCAGTAAAGCCTTTGACACCAATACCCACAGAATTCTGCTGGAGAAACTGGATGCTTATGGCTTGGACAGGCACACATTTTGCTGGGTAAAAAAGTGGCCGGATGGCCAGGCCCAAAGGGTGGTGGTGAATGGAGTTAAATGCCAGTTGAAGGCTGGTCACAAGTAGCGTTAACCAGGGAATCAGTGTTGAGGCCAGCTCTGTTTAACATCTCTATCAATGACCTGGATGAGTGGATTGAATGTACTCTCAGCAAGTCTGCAGATTACACTAAGCTGGGTGGAAGTGTTGATCTGCTTGAGGGTAGGAAGGCTCTACAGAGGGACCTGGACAGGCTGGATTGATGGGCCAAGGTCAGTTGTATGAGGTTCAATAAGGCCAAGTGCCAGGTCCTGCACTTGGGTCACAACAACCCCATGCAATGCTACACGCTTGGAGAAGAGTGGCTGGAAAGCTGCCCGGCGGAAAAGGACCTGGGCGTACTGGTCGACATCCAACTGAATATGAGCCAGCAGTGTGCCCAGGTGGCCAAGAGGGCCAACAGCATCCTGGTTTGTATCAGGAATAGTGTGGCCAGCAGGACTAGGGAAAAGATCATGCCCCGTTACTGAGCATTTGTGAGGCGACACCTTGAATACTGTGTTCAGTTTTGGGCCCCATTACAAGGAAGTCATTGAGGCACTGGAGCGTGTCCAGAGAAGGGCAACGAAGCTGGTGAGGGGTCTGGAGCACAAGTCTTATGAGGAGCGGCTGAGGGACCTGGGGTTGTTTAGCCTGGAGAAGAGGAGGCTGAGGGGAGACCTTACCACCCTCTTCAACTACCTGAAAGGAGGCTGTAGTGAGGTGGGTGTTGGTCTCTTCTCCCAAGTAATAAGTGATAGAATGAGACGAAATGGCCTCAGGTTGCACCAGGTGAGGTTTAGATTAGAGATTAGGAAAAATTTCTTCACTGAAAGGGTTATCAGGCACTGGAATGGGCTACCCTCAAAAGTGGTTGAGTCCCCATCCCCGGAGGTATTCAAAAGACAGGTAGATGAGGTGCTTAGAGACATGGTTTAGTAGGACAGGTATGGTTGGACTCGATGATCTTAAAGGTCTTTTACAACCAAATGATTCTATGGTTCTATGAAATTGGGCAAACCTACTGCAGAGGGACAAAGAAGAAATATTGCATCTATTCCATGATTTCTAAACTCTCCCCGCCACCCAAAGAAGCTCAGCAAGGTGAACTGCTACATTCCTAGCAATTTTCCCCTACGATATCTATTTCCCAGGAAGCAGGGACTAGGCCTAGTTAAAATAATCAGGTCCCAGCTCATAACATCTTGCCCTCCTTTCTGCGCTGGAAGCACCATTATGCTGATATGCATTGCTCAGCCTCTCACTATCACACATACAATTAAGTTCAGCTTCTAAAAGCCCTACCTGTAATTGGAGCCAGCTGCAACCTTTCTGACACATACTAATTGCCAGTAATGATTTAAGTGCAGTAAATTCACATGCTGCAATTGTTTTAAATAAAGGAATCTCTCGTAGCTTTTCCCTGAGAAAAATCTGTTAATCTTTGCTGCTGACTTATCAAATCCTCCAGTCACCTGTTTGCCATCATTTTCATGAGCTGATAACGTGTTTATTAGAGCCATAATATGCAGGTGGAAGCGTAAAGGTCTCATTTGGTGGAGTATGAGTTCTGTCTCATATATCTGTATGGAAAAAGCTTGGTTTCACCATTCAGCTGTGCCTCAGAAAAGAATAAGATCCAAAATAGTATCTTTTATTCTTTTCAAATGGAATATTACTTCTTTTAAGCTCAGTACATATCTCAAAATACCATTTGGATGAGCATGACAAGTTGGTTTTTGTTAAGCCCCAGATATCATCACTTCCTATGGTGAATCTACCCAGCCTTAGTTAACTTCAGCTTAATTGTATTCTCCTTCTAATTATTTTTCATATATAAAAGAAAGTTCTACAAAACAATAAAATGTCATGTTGATTTGACAAGGCTGGTTTAAGAGTTTGTCCCACAAACTATTTTAGTTTCCTGCAGAAGACCTTACCTGAGATATTGCCAACAATACATTTCTGGCAGAATGAACCCAATATCTCCCTGGAAGTTTCGCTCTCCTTTCTGCAGAGTTTGGGGGGTTATGTTCAGGTTTTGGGTTGTTTCTTTTTTGGGGGGGGGGACGACATGTTGTGGAGAGGTGGTGTTTGTTTCTTTTTTAAGGCATGCTAGTGAAATTACTATGGAAATCAGCGCATGGGGTTTGTCAGTCTACTTTTTTCAACAGTGAGTTACTCGGAGTGGGCAATCACATAGCAAATGGATGTTCTGCTGCAGCTGAGTTCCCTGGCTCTTCAGCTGGTTTATGTGTGTGATGTACTGAATGCCCTCAGCTCCTGGGGAATCATGTATTAAAACCCAGACTTAAATGGGGCCTACCCCAGGTATCTGCCATGTCCAGAAAGATGTTCATAACCCTTGCCTCCCCTGTGAGATTGCAGGAGAAAAAAAAGTATGGACCAAAATGTGAGGTGAGGATGCTCAACCAAATATGTTTAACTATATGAAAAAGAAGAGAAATAAATATCAAAAGAAAAGTACTGACCAGCCACTCAAGGAATCAAGGCACATTTGTCATGTGAAAGAGCAAGCCTGAATCAGAAGAGAAAATACATGAGAAAGAACAGAAACCGTAAACAAGAAGCCAAGTGAAAAAGCTAATTTATGTTTCGGACAGCCAAACTTTCCAATTGCAAGAGGAATTTCATCTGAGTTAGGACTCCTTGACTTGGCTCCTGAGAATGTAAAGTAGGGGCCTAATTCTAGGACACTATGTGGTTTACTATAAAACAAATCTAGTATATAATAATTTCCTTCCACAATTCCCATGACTTGTGGCACAGACCCAAAACCTCTTCCATGATTAACATATCCAAACCTCCCAGGAGAGATGTGATGGCCAAACTGTTAGTTTTAGTGCATGAGTAGTTTGGGTGAAATGACAAATGCTAACACTCAGTCATACTGTGGAGAAGAGATGACCACAGTTATGAGTGGACGGCAGAGCTCCACTGACGGTTTATTATTAGCATCTTGAATGTGCGTAAAAAAGGTTGCATTTTTTTTTAAGGTAAATAACATTTTCCTACCTAACTGGCCAGTCCTCAGGGACAATTTGTTAGTCATTCCACAGCATGGGCCAATTCCTCTTTTCCAGAGAGGAGAACAGAATGTCTCAGCAGATCCAATAGTCCAACGGGCTGACGTTCCGAGGTGCCTTACAACTCCTAAAGTCTGCTTCTGTGCCCAGTAATCTCCTGAATCTGCATTTTATACAAATTCTGAGCCAGTGCTGACCATGCCCAGACTAACACCTCCTGGAATAGCTTTAATGTACCAGTTTGCTGATGCAGCCTATTCCAGAACTCCTCCTAGCTTTAACCTTTCCAAACAGTCTCTGAATCCAAAAATACAGCTAATCTGCAGCTTCGACTAGTCAAATTATGCACTCCAAATTTCATGTTTGTTGTTAATTATCCCCTTTTTCTTCCTGTTTGCAGATTAATCACGGATCGATCCATCAAATCATGCAGAGAAACAAGTCCCAGCCTCATGGTCTCTTCTCACTCATTGCTCCTGATACGAGTGATCACTTATACCACATGTTTTTTCCCCCTTGTCCCTGACTATATGGCTGAAACTCTTGAATTGAGGAGCAGACTGACAAGTATTAAATAATGTATGCACCTTTGGCACAGCTTTGCAGGAAAAAAAAAATGAATCTGTACTAAAATTTGTGAGCATTCTGGATTCACCAGTCTTGCTAAAAATACCTCCTAGATATCCCAGTATTAGCAATCAAAAAAATTAGAGAATACAAAGAGGAAAAAGATGAAGAAAGAAATGGAAAAACCTTGCAACGTTTGACTGTAAAAGCTATCACTGGAGAGATCATATTGTGCAGTTAGCTCTGTCTAACCACCTCACCTAAAACTTGTGGCAGTTAGAGATAATTTGACACTGGAAAACAGAAAAGCAGAGGTACACCTCAGAGGACCAGCACTTTTTTTTCCTCTAAGAGCAGTTCCTACTTCACGTGTGGTGTCCCACACACCCAGTGGACCACGAGCTCTGAGCAGGAGCAGCAAGCCAGTTATTCCTGTTTTTGAAGGGGAAGTGAGGGCAGAGACAGGAGGAGGCGAGAACGGTGGTGACCACTGGAGAAACAGTTTGAAGAGCAAAATTTCCTGATTGAGTTTAGAAGAAAAGATGACTAAAGAAAGAACTATGTCTCCTAGGATATTTTCCGTCACCTCCCAAAAACGTATCTAAACAGCACCGGTCTTATCAGATAGAGGCACTGAGAAATGGAGGTGAGCCAGCGGACATCCACGTGAGCAAAGGAGGGCAGGGGACAGGCAACGCAGAAAGCTCACGCTATGGCAGAGCGGGGGGAAAGCATATGGTCTTACTCCTCAGGCAGACTCTTAAGCATGGAGAAAGGAGAGGAATACCACAGAGACAAAGATGAGCCATGCCCAAAATCCTGGGTGCTAAACATTCGAGGACGTTATGAAACGGAGTTGCTTAGAGCCATCGCAAACCCAGCAGCGCTGATAGGAGTAAGAGTTCAGTCCCGGCCAAGGCACTCCAGCCCAGCTTGCCAAACTTGGAAGTGGCTCCATACAACCTAAGCAGGCTCTTACCCTCCTATCTGATGGGCTCGTAAGGCAGTTCCCCTGTCTCCCACATGTGAATAGACAGTTGTAATGTTATGTTCTTACTTGCTATAGAATACCAGAACTGTAATAGCAGTGGAAAGGCTGGAGAGAATTCAGGACAAGAACCAAGGCTTTAAGAAAAATGCCTGGTTAATTGTCATTAATAAAAAATCCTTCACAGAGTGGCAAGTTTCTGTATGCTATTTATCACATGAACTTCCCTTGAAAACAACCAACCACGAGCCCCCTGAGGACTTTTCCAACAGTCACAGAAGATACCTAATGAGGCAATGTTTAAGAGACCTAATTATAAGAAAAAATAAACCTTGATAACCATCTTATCCCATGTACAGCTCAAATATGACTCAAAGTTTATTTTAATAATCCTCATAGGTTAACACAGCACAGTCCAAGCTGCACTGCAGCAATGCAGCTACTGAGAGTTCATGAAGAGGAGCTGGGAACTCACCCACAACAGGATGCCTGACCAAACGGAGGTGAAAGAACAGAGACATGCGGGCTGAAACAGAGGGCTGAAAATAGCAGCCTTGAGAAAGCAGGGCTTTGCATTGCAAACTAATATCATTATATCAATTTTGGCCACTTTGCTCTGATCACCTGTGTCAACAAGGCATTTCCTCTGTTCTGTACCTTGAGCCACATTGCTGCACCTGCCCTTGAGGGAGGAGTTATTGGATTAACCCAGCTTCCTCTTATCTGTGTTTACTCACCAAAACTACTCTGCAGAGAAAACTCCCTGAATCAGTCCCAGAGCTGCAGTTTCACTCATATGCAAAAACCCAGATGTAGCATTAAACATGCAGAGCTAAAAAAAAAAAAAAAAAAAAAGAAAAAAAAAGAAAAAAAAAGAAAAAAATATGACCTCATTGTGAGTAACCACCACAAGCCAAGCTGGGTGAAGTCACTGGGGATTTTTCTTTCCAGCACGCCCACACCGCTGGGACTCTTTCAGAGGGACAGACACCTGCAGTGCTGCTGGGCACAGGCAAACCTTTCTTCCCCACTTTCCCTGAACTGAGGGAGAAGAAAGTGGCTAACCAACAGAGCAGACAAGGAAACAAGTTCAGACACGTTACTTTTGTTGCCTGAGCTGGGCCACTAGCAAAAAAAAAAAAACAAAACAAAAAAAAAATGCTGGAGTCATAAGGAATTTGGCTTGCTAGCACCACTGCTGGCTCTGCTCCAAACCCATGACCCTTACAACATGTCACTGTAGGATTGCTGGGCAAGCTGCTGGAGTCACTGAAGCAAGAGAGAGAAGTCCCCAGATTTCCTACTGTGTGTAATTTTGTATAGCGTGAGATAACCATAAACCCCGTGAGATACCTCTTGGTTTTAATTTTAAAATGGTCCTCAAAAAAGAAACAAAAGAAAAAATAAAAAAAAAATTAAAACCACATAACCTCTAGCCCTAAAGCAAGTAAGTTCTGACGGCCAGAGATACCAGGCATCAGCAACATTTTGTTATGTAAAGCAGCCGTTCAATCTAGAACTGGGAATAAAACCTCAGGGCTGGCTGCCCAATTGCTGAGATGGAGTGAGATGCAGTTCCTAATGAGTCTCCCCACCAAACAATCGGCTCCTTCAAGGTGAGCAGAGATTTCAACTGAAGGATAAACAGGAAACTGTTAATGACAATCTTAAAAGGTTAGATAAGAAAACAGGTGCCAAAGTACCTTATATTTATCTACTTGGCTTTCACCTGCAGATACTTGTCACCACTTACTGCCTTCTCTGTGGACCTTCAATGACCCAACATATCACTTACAGAAGCCTTCATGCAAGTCATTTGTGTTCAAGAACTGTAAACTCAGATCTACTTGTGAAAAAATGAAAATGTTCTCCTTAAAGGCAAAGGAAGCTGGCCATTTCTCTCACCTGTAAATGGTATTTTGCCTCTGTTGAGGCCATTCTCTAATAATATAAGCCTGTACTTATGTCAAAAAACAGTGACTTTCATCTTAAGCCCAGGAATCCAAAAGTTATTT
>NW_009259798.1:773514-774256 GCF_000687185.1 Egretta garzetta
GCATCCTGAAGCTCAGGAGGCTCTCATCGTGACATAAGGGCCAGTTCAAAATTCACCAAAGATAAAGCATTACAATGTAACTGATGCAAGTTTAAGGTCGCATCTTGCTGTTTTCTAAGCCCTTATGCCATTTCTGCTGACAGATGAGTAAACCCTGGTCAAACCCACCCACTAGTATGCCAAAATGCAGTTTCAAAGAAATATGCCACCATTTCCCAAAAGTGGGCAAGAGAGTAGGGTATCAGTACACTGAAACATTTTCTCAGCCTATATTTCTAAGTACTTATAGCAGTACTTCTGAAGTCCCCTTCTTCTATCAAGTGGAAAATTTCTGAGATTCCAGAGGCCCACACGTGACTTGGCTAGAAAAATGCAAGGCCCAACCTTTCAGCACACAGGCCACCCACATGAAGAGATAGCTCACAGGACCTGGGATAAGAAGTCTGAGCTCACAAACAGATCAAGAGTTTGATCTTGGGCAAGTTTAGCAGAGCTGAGAGTCACATCTAGGGAGTCAAACAGACATGATCAGAATACTCCGGCCCTTTGCTGTGAAAGCTTTGTGATAGAAGATGATGATCAATATTGAAGAGTAACTGTATAACGGGAACATAGAGTGCTGGCAGAGGTGCACTGGAATACTGGACATTTTGAGTTGTGGGGGAAGAGGAGATGGGAAAACAGTTTCTCACCAGGGGAAGGAAAATTAGGACAGAAGTGAAAAACAGTACTTGACAAGCAA
>NW_009259798.1:774272-775088 GCF_000687185.1 Egretta garzetta
CTGCTGAACTGAAACATTCTCCATACCTAGAACATGGAATGTATCTAAGGTGTTGCGATGCCTTGGTATCACATCATTTTCTGGTTGTCTCTAAGTTTACATAGCTGTAAGGCAACAGTTTTCCCCGATAAAATCATTCAGCGAGCAGGTTTCTAGTCATTCACTTGACTTCTAAAATAAACACTATCACAGCTGATTATAAGCACTTACCCATGCTGTAACTGCTGTCATGTTCAGATACACAGGAGTATAACACTACCTTCCATAACAACACCAGGAAAATGACATTAGTTTTCTGAGTCAAGCAAGGTCTTACTTTCAGCTCGAGGGCATTCATCTGTCTGCCTGTAATATGGGAACTTTTGAATGTCATCTCCAGGCAAGCCCAATGTTCAGGAGAAGTTCTACAAATCAAAGCACAGACCATATGATTTTGATGACAACCCGTTCACCCAAAGAGAAAAGTGCAGGATGCATGCAATCCCTCGCCTCTCCCCAGCCAAACCAATACCTTTATTTCCTCCTGCAATGGCTTATATACTGAAAAGAAAAATAACAGTTGCTATTAACCATCTGCTTCTCACCCTATTACAGCTAAAATGTGGGCAACTGAATAATTTACTCCTTCTTTTTTCTCTATCTGGGAGATAAGACTGGTGGGAAGGAAAAGCGTGTTCCCAGCTCCTAGCACAGAAACAAGTAAGGGACCTCCAGCAAACGAGAGGGAGATGAGAGACAAGAAAGCCCCTATTTCCTGGTAGAGATGGAAATAGGGATACTGCAAGGATAAGAGGGCAAAACAGCAGCCAGCAGGAA
>NW_009259798.1:775571-886480 GCF_000687185.1 Egretta garzetta
CTGAAGAAGCAGTAGATGGGAGAGGAGCCTGGAGAGAGCATGCAAGGGGAAAAGCATGAGGCAAGGAGCTCTCAGTGCCTACAGCACATTCAGGGCTGCAGAATACACACCATGTGGTGATTTCCAATAATATTCCATCTTTCCACAACTAGTTAAAAGGGCCCCTCTGACAGCCTGAGAACTTTTTAGGAGCCAGGTTTGGTGAAAGAAGGGGGTTGAAATGAATTCACGAGGGGCGCTGGACTTACTCTGTGTGAGAAAGAGCACTGGAGAGGCAGAAAGAGATGGGGTGGGCAAGGGTACATGCTGACCTTCACACCCGGGGAGGGCCAGGGAGCACGGGGAGGGCCAGGGAGCACGGTGATGGCCTGCACATGTGCATCTCAGGGCTGGCGCTTGCTGATAAAGAGATGGCATTTTGACCTCAGGGGTAGGTAACAAGCACATCAGCCACCTTGAGGTAAAAAAATAGCAAGGATGAAGCACTACAACTTTTACCATGAGGTGACTTGCCAAGATGAGTGTTGTACCCCTGCCTGGGGTTGACCTGAGGGAGTTTACCTCATGGTAAACCTGTGTTGCCTTCACTGAGCTTTCGTATTCAGACAGTTGACAGGTACCTTTGTTACCCTGAGGAAAAACCACTCGGGTTTTTCTGACAGTGAAAATATGATTCGCATCTAGGTGCCCTGTTCAAGAAACTGAAACCATTTTGCACTGGCTCTGGGTGTCATTAGTATTTTTTCTTCACTTACTTTCACTTAAAAGCAAATCATTTGACTGACACACAGATGTGTATTAGTGCATATGTGCACCAGACACCTTCTGCAAATTCTGCAAAGAACTTTTTCATATGCTGCAAATTTACTTTACAAAGATCTGC
This sequence comes from Egretta garzetta, assembly GCF_000687185.1. Taxonomy (NCBI): domain Eukaryota; kingdom Metazoa; phylum Chordata; class Aves; order Pelecaniformes; family Ardeidae; genus Egretta; species Egretta garzetta. The sequence continues at coordinate 776,455 of NW_009259798.1, forward strand.
AGATACTGAGTAGTTTTTTTTTTTCTCCACACAACCTAAATGTTTGACCATGTCACTGTCTTGCAAACAAGAAGAAATTAATACAACACAAATTAAATTTTTTACCACCATCACTCTGGAGGAATAAACCATCTTCTTATTCTAATTCAGAATAAACCTTATTGTTCAGCATTAAAAAAAAAAATTAAAAGTCAACATGCAGGTGAAAACCCTTTCATACATACACAACCCCTAATTATTCTGCTCATGTGTCAGTATTGCAACATACTCAATAAATACATATTAAACATTTCATAAGTATTAATTATTGAGAAGAAATCTAAATTTTTGCATAAAGTCCATATTATTAAAACATTATCAGAAGCTTCCACACTAAACTAATTTGGGATCATTTTCACATTCCCTGCATCACCCAATACATACATTGGGTAATAACTGTAAGCCCTTCAGGGTAGGAACTGGCCCTTCCTTATTTAAGAAATGGCCAGCACCATACAGATTTTTGCTCCTAGTTCACTGTGAATAATGACCAGGGACAATTAGTAGCAATCTAAATGATTTGTAAATGCTCCTTTACAAAGGATTTGAGAGAAAGGTCTTTTTAAAAAAGTTCTTTTAATTAAAGCAATCTTGGCCTTTCCGTAGAAATACAGTGTAGGAATTGGATTTTCTTTCATTGCCTCATTCAACCAGGCAAGATACAACAGGCTGGTCAAGTTTCCTCTGACACTCTTCCACACTTTCCTGCCCCAGTAAAATTACCTTTCCCATACCATGAGCAGCTGGCTGATGGATATAACTGGTGGCTGCACCCCATACAGAACTCTAAAATGTTGTGTACACAGCAGTCAGAAATACATGGAGTGTCTGCTACAAGTGTTTTATACTCAGTGGTAGATAAGTTCTCAGCTGGTGCTCCCAGCATTTCCCACCAGGATGACAGAGTACATCTTCAGGCACATTCTGGCCAAGTCCCAACACTTCTCATCTGCCCTGCATCGAGTGAGCTACTGTTTCAGATGCCTGTCCCCTTTGCATGGTCACACTAGGACCTCAAGAATGTGGGAGATCTATGCAGATCTCCCATAAGTCTCCAGGAAGCTGGGTCACATAGCAGGTGGGAGTTAAGCAGGCATACACAAACGTCTGGCTTTGGGCTTAGATTCTCCTCTCAACCATCCCAAAAGACTAAAGCTATCCAGGTTTCTAGCTACATGGACACTGTGTTTGGGTAGAAATAGTTCTGCAGTCACAACTAGTGCAGCCATGAAGAACATGCAGGCATAAACCCCACCTTTTTATCCATCTCTCAGAGCACTTCAAAGGTCAGGAGCATTATCCCACTTTATTCATTTGTTTTCATTACGAGACAAGGTTACAGATTACGTAGTTGCTCGGACAGTATTAGCAACCAATACAATATACAACGCAGTAAAATATGGCCTGGGTTTTCTTCTATTTCAGAGGTTTTGGTCACATTTCCAAACCTTACTGTACTGACAGAAGGGCTAAAAATTTAGTATCCTGGGGGAGGCAAGATGATCAATGCCATTACCTTCATCCAGGAGCTAGAAAAACATCGAGTGTTGCAAGAATCACGCTAAAAATCACAAGGGAAAGCAGCTGACAGTCTAAAGGAAGACCAAATCTGCCATGCCACATCAGCCCAACCACTCATGTCCAGCATCCCACTCCTAGCAGACGTATTTAATCACTACCTCAGATTTAGAGAAAGACAATAACCCCATAATGCACCTGGCCAATTATGAAATGCTGTATATGGATAAGAGAAAATCCTTCTTGATCCCTACAGAGACTACCTAATGTCCTGAAATATGAGATTTAATTAAGCCTGTCTTATTACTTCAAATGTTACAACTGTTCATAACATTTTCTAGGCCTTTTTCAATCCAGCACGGCATTCACATTTACAACCTCCCGTGGCACAGAAGTCCACCAGCTCAACCTCACACTGTGAGGCACCTTCTGTGGATGAATGAAATTTACCGGCCCTTTTGCCTCATTTTCTTAATACAAAGCCATACCAGCCAGAAATGTATGGCTTTTCTGATGACATCACCTACCTCAGAGCCACTCCCAAGTCCACACGGTTGCTGGCCTGGTGACAGAGCAGGGAGGGCGAGGGAAGGAAAGGAGGCCAATTTAGATGATGCATGAGGAGTAGCAATACAGCTCCATCTCAAGCTTGCCTACAACATTCTGAGTTTACCTGCACAGGAAAAATTAGGATTATATAAATAGTGGAACAATTATTAATAAAACCCAATAATTAATTATATTACTGTTACTTTAACATCCCCTCTGGAACATCCTCTGCTTTCTGCCTCTGCAATTGCACAAAAATTCACTATTAACATGTTGAAAGCAGCAGATAAGAGAGAAATGCAAAACCTTAGGTCCAACTATAAAGAGAAAAGGAAGGAAGGAAGAGGGAAGGCTACAAGTTAATAATTGTTCAGAATCTGAAGTCTACAGTAAAGAGGGAAATAGTTTTGTTCTTTTAAACAAACACCTTACTAATGACAGGGTCTCCTGCCCATTTCTCACAATCCTCTAGGTAAATTAAAATAAAAGGATTTGTAGGTTCAGCCTGTGCCTTACGCAAAGTCAATTAGAAAAAAATTACTTTGGAGGGGGGAGGAAAAAGGGGAACTGAAGGAGAAGTCAATTTGGAGAAGAAAATGTTGTAGTTTGGGAAATTCTCCTCCCTGAAATTACACAGTACCTCATTTTGGAAACTCCGGAGTAATGTTTCAGCAGTCCTGGAGCTGAGTGAGAACCTTGGCAATGCCAGCTGACAATCTGCCCCAACCACGGCTGCAACGCTGCAGAGCCAGTGAGGCCAGAAGCCCTGCAGCCCATTGGCTGACTGCATGGACCACATTTGAACTGGAAACAGTTTTCTACAGGGAAAACTGAAATTTTCCATGGGAATTTTTTATTTTGAAGGAATTAGGGGTTTTGCTGTAAATCTGTATGACAGAGAAGCAGCGTATCAACAAAACAGAGTGAGTTCATCAGAAGGTCACCAGGGCTGGAGCACTTGCCTGGTGAGAAGAGGCTGAGGGAGGTGGGCTTGTTCAGCCTGGAGATGAGATGGCTTTTGGGGGACTAACAGCAGACCCCCCAGTGCTTATGAGGAGGTTATGAAGGAGATGGAGGCAGGTTCTTCAGTGTTGTATGTAGTTGGAGGATGACAGACAACAAGCATAAGTTGTAAGAAGAGGCGTTCGGACTGGATCTGAAGAAAAAGATTTTTTCTTGTGATGAAAGCAATAGAAATCAAGCATGGCAACAAGTTTCCCAAAGAGATTGTGCAATCTCCATTCTTGGGGGTTTTCAACACCTTACTGGACACAGACCTAAGCAACCTGGTCCGATCTTTTGGCTGACCCCACTTTGAGTAGAAGGTTTGACAAGAGACCTTCTAAGGTCCCTTCTAACCTGAATGATCCTATGATCTTAAAACTTCCAACCTGCTCTGTCAGACACAGATTTAAGAACTGAACCATTTGGAGCAGATGAACTCGTTCAGGTGCAAACACGCCATCCCCTTCCACTAAACTGTGCTAGAAATCATTTGGCTTCTCATCCTCATCTGTGCCTCTCGATCCGCAGCCTGTGTGACTAGAGAGCTCATCAAGTACTTTCTGTTATCTGACACTTGTTTATAAACATTTCTACATCATTCACAAACACTGTGCAAACAGATAATGAATCAAGGTTCCTGGAATATCCAGAGCACAGCCTGCAGCCACTGACTCCCTGCACGGCTTGGAGAGGCTCCATCCGCTCCTTTCTTGTCCTCTGAATGATACCGCCTGTGAGACTGAGGGTTCTGTTTGCCCTCCTGTAAAGCAGCATGATATCAGTAGGCTTTACCTTATTATCATTAGCTATCTAAAAGTTCTGAGGCACAAGCAGAGCAAATGGAGCAATCCTTTTTAGGTACTAAAAGCTTTCCTTCCTCTTAGTGTCATGCTTGTGACATTTGTGGATATCAAACAAAAGCATAGTATCTAATGAAATGTAGACTTTGACAACCTCTCAGCAGTCTTGAGATCAGCCTCTGAAACCATAGAATCATAGAACATTTTGGGTTGGAAGGGACCTTTAGAGGTCATCTGGTCCAACCCCCGTGCAGTGAGCAGAGACATCTTCAACTCGATCAGGTTGCTAATGTGAGGACGTTCAGCACACAACAATAAATACATTGGTCCATACGGTCCTGAGGTCATTAAAGTCCAACACAAAGTATATGAAGTCACTGCAAAGTTTCTAATAAAACTTTACAGGCTTTGGGGCACTCAAACAGAGCAAGAACAGCAGATTGCTATGATTTTAGAGAACTTTGTGATTTTCCACGTTTGGCAAAGTAAAATGTCCAGAATAGGAATCCAGGGAAAAACAAATGTACAGCCTTCAGACTTTTCACTGTCCTATACAATCATGGTAGAGCACATCACACTCCTCAATGTACCTCAAAGTCATCTCCGCAACACCTCCGCAAGGTAAGCACAACACCCCTGTTTTACAGGTGCTAAGGTGGGGCATGGGAAAACTGGTATGTTGAAAATCATACAATGAACAGAGAATTGAATCCAGGACTCCCAAATGCCAGGCCAGTGTCTAGAGCTGGTAAATATTATTAACATATATTTTCTTACAAAAATGTAAGTGTTTGCATCCTCAGAAAAGGTCTGCAAAGGTTTAAAAAAACTTAATTTTCTCTCAATTTACCAAGAGTTCAAATTGTCAAAATTTAGACAAACATTTGACTGAAGTGTAACACAATAAATGTTCAAACTAGATCACTTTTGAACACTGAAACAAAATTACCTTGGAAATTTTGAATTGCATGTGCTTTTTCTACCTTTTTATTCCCATTTTTGTACAGCAAGAATAAACCTGTGCTGGTTAAATAAATGCAGAGACTGGGGTGGTAGTGTCTAGCAACTACAAGATTAGACAAGTAGAATCTACCACAACACCTGCTGCTCTTCTAGATGCCCCACATGCAGCATTTTTAGCAAGAATTACTGAGTCAAGAGATAGCTAATTAACACTTAGTCTTTGTGCTTTCCGAGTCTGACCCAGGTGCAGCAATGAATACGCTAGCTGAAGTTTCAGTTTTCTAGCTTTCCGTTTTTAATGAAAAAACTATTTTTCTGTCAAACAACGGTTTTAATGGAAGGTTTTTTGAGCAGTCCCATTGCCAAGTGTTCTCAAGCCCCATTAATTCACCGAGTAAGGGTGTTTAGTATCTCTAAGTGCTCAATACTTTTGTACTTGACCCTCTGGGATCAACATAACGTGATACTTAGAGCCCGAAAAGTAGTTCCAAGCAGCACGAAACCTAAAAGTGTTGATTCACATTTGCTGGCAGATTTAACTGGGATGGATGAAACATTTACCATTGCCAGCTGTCGCTCTGTCCCTCTGTTGGAAGCTACCATCCCAGGGACAGTTTAGCAGAACAAGTATCCCCTCTTGAGTCAGCAGGGTTTACAGCCTGAAATCAGCAGGAGCTCACATGAGCGCAGCAGGCAATGAGCTCCCCTGGCCAGGGTGCAGGCACACGTCCACCTTCAGCCAGCCCCGGGGGCCAGGCAGCATCCCCAGCAGAAGGTATGGAAGATAGCTGGGAGCCGTTTCTACTTCAGCTGTCTCTGACTGAACCCTGTCACCAAGCATGAGTCAACTCCCGAAGCCGGTTAGCTGTCTGCTAGCGTATAGCACTGCTGGTTTATAAAAAGGAATGACCCTATAAAAATAGTTAGGGCTCAAACTTTCAGTGTGCACATCTGTTCTTGGAGATGGACTCTAAGGTCACTTTGAATCACGGAATGAAATAAACGGCTAGTAAAATCCAAGAAAAAATTACTGCCTTTCCCCTTGTGTCTGAACTTTTATCTGCTCATCTGAACATTTTGCAAAAACCAACAGAAAACCTATTACAAAGATTGCTGGTGCATGAAATGATTGAGAAATATTTGCAGTTTGAAAGCAGTTTCACTTCCTGCCTGATACCACAAAGAAGCTTTTTAATAAAGTTAACATCATTGTTATTTGTTTTACATCTATGTCCTTATTTTGTCTATTTTAGATTTCTTGAATACTTATGTTAAAACAAACAAACAAACAAACAAACAAAAACCAGTTCCTAAAGCCAGAAGTTCATGGTTTTTCATTGTAAGCCACACTGCTGATAATGTAATAATGTTTCTAATAATAATACTTTGTGCTTACACTGTAAAGCAGCTTTCATCCAAATATTTCAATGCATGCTACCAATTTTAGTTAAGCTGCCTAAATATACGCATACCATTTTACAGCTGGGCAGACTGAAAGATTTTGTGACCCTCTTTCCACAAGCATAGAGGCTGAAACACTAGGTTGTGGAGTCCTCAGTTAAAATACCCCAGGAACCATTAAACTATACTGCCTGTGCAACACCTATTCACAGTAGTTAAGCTCCAGAGCTGGTAGAATACTAATTAAATTAATTTTGCGAATGCTTCTGTGCTGCTATTTGTGAGGTTGTGTTCCAATATGCAGACAAGCTGTTAGATAGTCATAAAATATATTTGTGAGTCCTGAAAGTAATGAATTTCAGCATGAATAGCTAGCTAAAGACTGTCCTATGAAATAAAAATCATAACAAAAAGCTATCGTATGTTCCCTACTATTATTTTTGGTTACTTAAAATGTTTCAGCTACCCACTCAAAAAGCCACGTGACCAGTATCATAATCTTGCAGGCTATGTCTTTCTAGAAACTACTTGCACTGTGACCAGAATAAAAAGGCTAAATTTGCTCATTACAGTTTTGACCCATACAGTTAAATACAAAACCAAATACCGTTCTGACCCACAAGGGAATTGCCACGGGGACAGCTGACCAATAGCTCTTGCTTTTAGTTCAAAAGGAAGATCACCAGTTTCTATGACAGCCTCTTCCAAGGCTGTGTCATTGGCAGTGGCAGCGTGAGTTGCAAGCCCCAAACCAAAACACAATTTTGGTTAGTGACAAATGTGGGAAAAATGCAGTAAGATGGGGTGTGAAGGGCAGGAAGCAAAGATGGTGTCTGGGCCGTTCCTGTGTGCCTCTTCCATGCAAAAAATTCATTGCCCAGGGATAATCGCAGAATGAGATGAAGGGTGTAAAACTGTAATGAGTATATTCCTCCCGTATAAGTTCACCTGTAGCACACTGGAAGGTTTATGCACCAGGACCTGAAACAACTGGAAACAGCAGAAATTCTAGAGAAAAGCTTTTTCTGAGGTGCAGAGACTTCCTTCCCCCTCAGGGAGTCCTCACAGCGGGCTGAGGCTTTCGCTGCTCTCTCTCTGGGCTCTCACATTGCCCACTGCCCACCAGGCAGCAGGGGAGGGCTGCCCCGCCATCGGGCACGCAGGATTTGCTGCACACGTTTCCAGGTGGGAAGTGTCACTAGGGGACCTGCCGAATCCCCAATGCTTTGAAATCCTGCTTTTATCATAAAATCACAGAACCATAGAATATTTTGGTTTGGAAGGGACCCCTAGAGGTCATCTAGTCCAACCCACCTGGAATGGGCCGGGACATCTTTAACTAGATCAGGTTGCTCAGAGCCCCGTCCAACCTGGTCTTGAATGTTTCCAGGGATGGGGCCTCCACTGCCTCTCTGGGCAACCCCTTCCAGTGTTTCACCACCCTCACTGTAAAAAATTTCTTCCTTATATCCAGTCTAAATCTACCCTGTTTTGGTTTAAAACCATGGCCCCTTGTCCTGTCACAACCAGCCCTGCTAAAAAGTCTGTCCCTGTCTTTCCTATAGGCTCCCTTTAAGTACTGAAAGGCCACAATCAGGTCTCCCCATAGCCTTCTCTCCTCCAGGCTGAACAACCCCAACTCCCTCAGCCTGTCCTCATAGGAGAGGTGCTCCAGCCCTCAGATCATTTTATCCTTCTTTCTTTCTTTAAGCACACAATTTCTTTTTCATTCCCTGATCCTGACCATGCACTCACAACCACACAAAGATCGCCAGGTCACTGGAGGCAGGGCCGGGCTGGCAGTAACCCTCTGTGCATGCAGATGTGCATACACATACACCTGGCGGGATGACCATGTTTCAAACTGGAAAGAAAGACACTGACAGCAGATGACCATTCAATTGGAATATATGAAAGGAAACTTGGAAATCAGAGGACAACCTTTCCCTGTTTCAGCAGGGAAAACAGGATCAATTTATAAGAAGAGACAAGATGTTATAACGACAGAAGTATCCCCGTATGATACTTTTTTCCTGCCAATTCCTGCTTTTGCTTAATTTCATTAATCATCCTGTGGATATTGTATTAAGATATTGACTTCTGAATGCAACCAAGATGCAGGTGTGCAAGCAGAAACTCAACAGTCCGTGGTCTACTGCTCACCACATCCCTTGTATAGCACCCTTCCACGGTTGGACTAATCACCAGCCAAGTTAATCAGTAGATAAAGATAAATGAAGGTAAGACTTTAAGACAATCAGATAAGTTGATCTTAAACCAAGATGTAGACAGAATAATTAATGTAGGCCCAGATGAATAGAGGATAGGTTAAAGGTCAAGTTCTTAAAATTTAGAATGGTTTTGCCTTGTATTCATGGTGTCTGCCAAAAGAAGACCTTTGATGGATGAGCCAATGGACTTCGTGATCGAGAAGCAGAACTGAGACAGAACGATAAGGACATGCTAAGCTGTGAAAATAATGGACTTTCAGCTGACCAAACACATGAGGAATTGTGAATACCATGGAAACTCTTTATGCAGTTATGATAGAAAGATATATAAGTGTTATGTTTGTGATTCTCATTTGCCACTCACTGAGGTGATGGCCCAACTCTGAGTTGTGAATAAATGCAAACCTAGAGTAACCCAGAGACTTGTGAAATTCTTTAACACCAGGACCTCTTCTATACCCATACCCCTCATCCTTGCATTGCAACCCACTAACCTTACTCTTACCCCAGTACCTTCATATTCACCACTCCAGCTTCCCGTAACTCCGAAAACTCCATACAGACCTATCTATAAGTATGGAACATCTAGAATATGCATACCCATGTTCCTTTTCACTCATATGAAGATCCTTTAGGCAACACTCTCCACTGCTCTGAACCTCCTTTGCTCTCCAAATTCTCTTCTCTGCATTACACAAGATTTAAGACCAAGCCTTATAGGTCCTTCTAGAAATAGACATAGGCACAAACTGCAATGTTAAGAGTGCTGGGAATTGCATCTCTCCATACCTACTTTCCACTAGACCTGAGCATTTGTCATTCAGGGTATTTGCTTGGCTTCTCACATCTCTGGAGCTAAGCTAAGCTCCAGAGAAGTCAGGCTGTATTTGTTCATGCTGTTTGTCTAACATATAGAAAATATATTTGCATCCATCATATGAAGAATGGATGTTACTATGTTGATGGGCACTGTAATAAATAACAGGTTACACAATAAAATGAAACAATCACCCATGCCATAGGAATAACAATTGGTAAACATGCTGGCTCCCTTTTTATGGAGCATTTCAGATTTTGTCTGGGTTTTACTGCACTGCAAGCAACATTTGCTTTGTGTTAGGTTACTCTTCTCTTTTATTCTCTTTTAAAAGCAATGGAGATTTGTTCTATAGTTACTGAATTTTTATTCTCATCTTATATACCACTGCACTATCCATATAAATGCAGCAAGATTAACCGTTCAAGTGTGACTAAAGCAATCTTGGAAATAACAGGAAAAAAGTGATATTCCCCAACCCCCACTTCAGCACTCAAACAAAAAGTTGCTAAACAGTACAAGCCAGCCAACATAGAAATCTCCAGCATTGTTCCCTTCTAGATCTTGATTTAAAAGGCAGAAAATTTGGAAAATGTGGCAGAAAAAAAGGCATAGACAAGTACAGTTATGAGGACAAAGAGAAATTCTCATATAGTGCATTCTATCCCATTTCCAAAGCTTTTTCTAGTGTATACCAAACACCTCCCCATTGATTCAGCTAACAGAGGAAATCACAGTCTATTGATCCAGTTAGCAGAGCTGCAAGTTGTATGTGAGTACGGAGACAAATATTAAACACATTTTGGAAACAAAAAGTAGTTTTTAGTACATCACCCCTCTCAACATGGCTGTAGCAATGCTGCCAATTGTGCTGCAGTTTAATATAGATTTCCTATGGAAATTAATTCCACATGCTGATGGCTTACTAGTCAATGCCTACGAGTTACTCATTTATCTGTTTTGCATTTATCGACTGTCAATTTCATAGAATACCCCCCACCTTCTCGTGTTATGAGACACTGAATGGTAGCTCCTCATGTTTCCTCTACTCACTAGTTTCCAATAACCGCCTTATGCTTCTCAAGGAAAATTTACAGTGTTTTAAATCTCTTTTTATACAGGCCTCTTAACTAGGATCATTACACCCTTACTTTGTCTACTTTATTTCATACAAAGTTTTGAGGCAATCAAATACCTTTAGTATAATTGATAAGCTTCTAAATTATAAAGGATATTGTTAATATTTTCCCTATCAATCTGTATATCTGCAGATGAAAAGCAGTTGTTAGGTAAAGACGCATAAACATTTTTGTTAAAATTACAGAGGACAAGCTGTCTATTTGCTTTCTCCATGCAATCTCACATATTTCTGTAGGACTGAATGAGTGTGTTAAGGCTATAATTTGGTTTGAGATCTTGTTTCGCAAGGAAAGCATTGTTAACCAAAGCTGGATCCTCTTATTCTGCTTTTTATTCTATTTTATTCTACTCCAGAAAGACTTCACCTGGGAGATTTGCAGCTCAGAAACAGCCTGAAGTCATTGTCTCACATTAAGGCAGCATATCTAGGGAGACCAATTTCCCTTCTGTATTATCAGCGCTCTTCATGTACATGATAATTATAGGTCAGAGCCTGATTCTCAGCTTACCACAACAATAGTGAAACTCTATTAATGTCCACCAAGTTGCTCCCAATACAATAGAGATTTCCAAACCTACAATCAGTTAAGATAAATATTACTATTTTGTGAATGACCTTGTGTGGATCTCGGTGACCATATGTTTGAATTCTAACATGCATCCTGGACATAAACATCAGCACATTTTTTTCAAACAAATTGTGAAAGTGGTTTTGTTAAAAGCAACATTTGGTAAAAAGTCCTTTAGTGGATTAATTTCTGCACTTAACAGAAAGCAAGAAAACAATTGTTTCCTGTAATTGGACAGTTTGATTAGAGGCAGGTGGTGCAGAGCTGAGAAAACTGGAGCCATGAAGCCAATTTTAGCGTCAAGCACATTTCCTTTTGCTTTAGGATCCAGAAGCATAACATGTAAATTGCTTCCCCCCTCCCCCAAAAAAAAGAAAAAAAAAGAAGAATGTAAATTTAGTTCCTATTTATTATCCCTACTGGTACTCTATCCATAACAGAAGTTGATGTTCTTATACTTGATGTTCATAATACACAGTGTACACAGAATCACAGGTATAAAAAAACCCACTGACTTAAGAGCAAAAAGAAAAAAGATCTTTAAGATTTCCTTGAAAAGGTAGGCAAGAGATGTGGTGAGGATCTGTTCTTGTAAACCCCAATTCAAACAACATGCCTTCACTAACCTATTATCAACTGTAGCTTTAAATTTTTTATTTTTATTACCAGTGCACTGAGGAGTCCCAGTGATGGACCACTGTGCTGGGCACAATACAAAGCAGCACCTTTGACTGCAATAGAATTAAATTTCATTCAAGTCTTGCTGAGATTTCAGTGGGTATCAATCTCAATTACTGCACAAGTATTTACAATACCCAGGTCTACTCAACCAGCTTCAGTACACATTAAGCCAGACACCATACCTAGTCAAGGAGAAACTAAAGTTCTGCCGTGGGATAAGAAAGAGGCTGACCATTTTATATACAGCTGATTTAAAGTAGACAGAATATCCAACACTGAACTGAGATAGAATTAGGTTTCTTCTTCATAGCCCACTTCACAGTGATCATTCATAAGAGTATGGTTTAAACAACTGAAAGATGAAAACTGCAGGGACAAATTTGCTGCTGATGTAGACCAAAATGTAACTTTGGTCAGTATTTGGTGTAAGAAATAAGTCTGAACAAAGGGAACTCGCTCCTCAGAAGTTGACAACACACCAAGGACCACCAGTGCCACCAAACCTCTCTGGAAGCTGACTCCTCACGCAGTGAGATGGGAGATGCTCGTCACTCCCATTCTGACATGGTACAGAGGACGTGACCTCATCCCACACGCTCCGACCGAGAGCCCGCTGCACATCTTGACAGCAAGTGAGAACAGAAAAGCGATCCGAGCGGCGCTGCACTCACAGCGCTTCTCAGCTGGGCCCTGCGCGTGGGAGGAGGAAGCCGCCTTGGTTAGCTGTCACCCAGCGCGACTGCGAGAGATTGCACACTCCCACTCCCACCACCTGCATCCTACTCAAGCGAGCTACACCTCTGATCTGGACTTAGACGCTGTGTGAGCACAAACTCTCCTCCCCAGCACTGCTGGGAAGGGGACGGGGAAGGCCCGTGCGAACGGCGGCACTAAACCGCTAAGCGCTGTGAGCAACACAGAGGCAGGAAGGAGCCTGAGCTTCTCAAGTGCATGGCAAAACTTGCAAAGGGCCATTCCTAGGCTTGTGAACCTGATCTATCACACATGGCTCACAGCTGGGCCTGGTGTCCCCACCTAGCCTCAAGCATGGGAGCGCCTTTGGGCAAAGCTTCACCCAGAAGCACTGCCTGGTGAGTTACCTCAATGAAAAGCAGACAGATCACGTTAGAAGTGTCAGCAGTGTGAGCACGGGGACAGCTGACGCTCACGCAAAATGCAGGAGGATGGTTTGCCACAAAGGTAAGAGGCACTAATTACAGATGTGATGGGGAAGAATGAACTTCCCCAGCTGGTGCTTGCAGGAGAGACGATTGACGCACATAGATATATTGGTGCTATTACAATAGCATTATTTTCACAAGGAAGATAAGTACTGACAATATCTTTACTGTAGTGGGATCAAACATACCTTCAAACAACATTAGCCACGGATGAGCTTGTCTGCATCTATTCTTTCCTTCAGAGAGATATTTATTGTGGGCAACACCAGGCATACATGCCAGGCAAGGGACTTTTTGCATCAGTACTTGCACCATTTAGATGAGGGTAACATGCTGTATATTACACTATCAATATTTATAAGTTAGGCTTAGTAATAACATAAGAGTACAGGACAATAGACATTCCAAGTGGTTTCTTAATGTCAGAAAAAATGCTCTTTGTTAAAGAAAATTAGAAATTCTGAGAGATAGAAGTGAGACCATATGAAATCCAGAAGTGCCTATGCGTGTCTGACACAGTTCAGTGGTCAGCACTAGTAACTTTTTAGTTCCAGCTCAAAATATTCTCTGGCTTTTTCTTAGCTGACCAAAAAATTGTTCTTACTCTGGACATTAATTCTTCCAGAGCAGTCCAACCAGCATCCAGCAAGATGATTGTCAAGCCCATCATTGGTTCAGTTGTGACCAGACAAAAGTATTTGGCATAGAAGGAACAGTCATTACCAACAACATGGGAAAGGGAGAACTTTTTGAGTACCTCCTAGAGTTCACACCTCTCTTGGAAAGTCTCTGTGACATCCACTAAGAAGACAGAGAAAGGATCAGTTCCAATCATAACACTCTGGATGCTGGTCTGGAAGAGGCTCCCTACAACTAGGAACCTGCTCCTCAGCTTGATCACCCTGTGTTACATTTCTAATACTCAGTTGTTCCGTAAGGTCCATAAGTTAAATTCTGATCGCAATGTCAATCCACTGGAATTCTTTGCATCTCCTCAGAGAAGTCAAAAACAAACAGATTCTCTTTGGTAGACATAGCATTTCTGACGCAATCATGCTGACTATGAATAACCAGATCACAGTATTTAAGCTGTCTCACTATATTTCTCTTCAGCTTTCGCAGCACCCTCCCCATGGCTATTGGTCTTTTCTTACTACAGTATTTATCTAAATGATGCAAAAGCACAGGGACACTGTGTGCATTTGAGCAATTGCTAGATAGACAAAATTGGAATAAAGTCAACACAGATTTTAAAGATGCTTAGGCATTTAGCTCCCACAGCATTAAGAACATCTCACAAAACCTGGTTGTTAGACTGGGACTGGAACAGAACTGCATTCCTCTGTACAGCTGGAGTCTGATAGTCATGGCTGAAAAGGGTCTTTATCCCTAAAGCGGAGAGAAAGCAGTTGCAAATCAGCTGGAGATAAGGTCAACAGCTATGGCGAGGGAGGAGGAACTCCTGTCCTTAGTTTGCTAAATCTCCAGCAATTTCCAGTCTAACCAGACCTTGTCCAGGAGCAACTGATACTGTGAAATGCAGTCTCCTCCCTAACCTACAAACTTCCAGTTCAAGCACAAGACACAGTTCTCAGCCCATCCTGTTGCAACAAATATTCTACAATACTATTCTACTAACAATAACAAACAAATGCTCCTGAAACAAGGCCCTCCAGACACACTTGTTCTCCCAGGAGGAGAGGCTGAGAAAGCTAAGACCACGTGGCTGATGTTACTGAAGGTGCTCAGAAACTCCAGTGATGAGTGAGATGCAGAAACACATAAAATAGAAACCACCCCGCTAACCATACTCTGACGTACTTTGATTCTCTCTAGGTCATCACTGACATTACATTCTTACCAGTCCTCCAGCACCTCTCAGTTTTCTCATTTTGTCCCATTTGCCTCAGCACTCAGAGAAGCTGGTTACCTAGGCATGGGTTATATCGACCTTGAGAAATTGAGTTTTCAGGCATTTCGATTTCATGATCACCTGTGCAGGTCTGATCCTGATCTTCTCTAGTAATTCTCTTTTCTCCCTTGGGAAATTTCTGCCATCTGTCTTCTTATTCCTTCCTGAAAACGGAGGCAAAAATATAGCTTTTAGCAACATCCTCAGTAAATGCTTTCACTTTCTCTCACAGGCCCCATCATCCCTTTCAGCAGCCTGTTATTCCAAATGCACTGCAAGCAAATACATTTAATTCTCTTTAAAAGTGAGCAAAGGTTTCAATTACCAGTTTCATTCTTGCCCACTGCATATATTTATTTCAAACACTCATGCACGATTCCTTTCATTCTCCATCTGTCTTTTTTTATTTCCATTCATTCTTTCTGTTGTGGATTGTCATCTAATGCAGAGCATTATAATGGAAGCCAGGTCTTCTAATCAGCTGCTCATCCCTCAAACTTGTGGTGTGACACTGTGTGTGTCATTAAGCCTCAATGAGCCTCAGTTTCTTACCTTTAAAAAGGATGTTGTCTGTTTGAACTATTATATTAAAATTGTTTAATTGAATCAGAATAATTTATAAATGCTAAGTACTATTTCTGTTTCATGCCAATCATGCCACCCACATTGATAAACTCCTTTGTGTTTGCCTCTGGGCTGATACATTTGCCATAATCGATTGTCAGGCTCTGGGTTCACAGTGAATAGACAAATTTTACTTCATGGAGATCTCCCTTGCTCCTGAACCCTTTCCCTTCCTGCGTGACTTTCCCCCAAAAGTGCTTCATGAAACCACACAGAGAAAATCTGTTAAAGAGAAACTGAATTTTCAAGCTGAACAACAGATAATGTAAATAGTGTGGTCCCATATACTGCTAATTGTTTTCATTCCTTAGAGGTTTCAGTAAAGAGTATCTGAATGCATGCATTTGCCGAAAGCATTTTCAACACGATGCAATCACATTGAAATGAGGAAGGAGAACCTAGTACAGATAATGTGGGGATGGATCCCATCTATTTATTTGTGGCTCCGAGAGATGCAGAAAGCATGTAACACTCAAATAATGTTAACAAATTAAAAATCGATACAATGTGTTTTGCTTTGGTTTGTTTGGGGTTTTGTCTGAGGTTGGTTTTAGCTTCAGTATGATATTATTCGAATTAATTGACAGAGACAGGCTACTCTTATTTTAGTTTTGAATGGTCTCATTAACATTCAGCTCCACAAATCCTACTGTTTCTTTTAGCAAAGCAAAGAAGTCCTTCCTACTCAGAGCAGCTCAACAAACTCTCATTTGGTTACTGCCACTGGAACCTTTGTAGACACAAGTCCAGGTGGTCTTCATGCTTCATGCAATAATTTGCTAACACCTTTTACATGTTGAACCTTAGCTGCATTCCCCACATGCCCAAAACACCTCTCAACATTATTTGCATGCTAGAATATTTAAGAAATGCAGGCTCAGACCCAAGGGTAACAGAGCACATGTTGTACAATTGATTGGGATAGAAACATCTCAGTCCTCATTTGTCCCTGCTTATAGGAGGTTATATTACCTCTTCAGCTCTGGTTGCTCTAGCAGAGAAAATTGCCTATCTGGTGTCTGCTCTGGGCACCTTCAGTAACTCTCACCTGTGGGGGACAGTGCATAAGGGACAGAGCATGAGGATTTTCATTATTCCTTTGAAATATGAAAGCCTGATCAATGGCTTGATCCTAGCCATTGAGGGGACTGGAGCAGAGCTGAGTGCCTATTTCATGTCCGGTATTTCTCTCCTCTGACCAGATAAAAAGGGAAACACAGCCACAATGCGCAGCCTCAGCAAACTCATCAGGCAAAATGACCCCCAGCAGGAGCGCTCCAGGAAACTCTGAAGTTCTGCAAACCACAACTTTTTCTCTAAGATGCACCTCACCTCTTTTTTTTTAGTGATTTTTTTAGGGATTCCTGGCTAGGCTGTTACAAAGCTCAACATGTGTTCATAGTTTCCATATATGCCTCCACAAGGATGTTACTTTTGTGCCCTGGCCCCTTAGACATTTCCAGCTACCCAACATTCACAATTTTTTTCTTGGGTTTTGTTTTCTAAAACTTTTCTTTTCCCTCCAGCAGCAAAGTTACCTATTCTTCACATCACCTGGTGTCTCAAGCGCTCACCGCTAGTTTCTGTCTGTCTGTCTGATTGTCTAAACCTCCTGCAGAGATCTCTGCCTGTCCCTTCCCACTAACCAGTACTAAAGAGCAGGTAGGGGCTGCAGAAGGTGTTGACTTCTCAGCAACTACTTTTGTTTGTTCTCAAAGACTAAGTGACTACTATTTTTCATTCATCACTCGAAGACAATCATACACATTTACCAGCAAGAAGAGTACTGCTGCTCAAATGTAAGTGTTAATGTTACGCAGACTGTTACATCTATCCAAGATGGATACCATTTCCCTGTTGCCTTCTGCAAGCCTCTTTCTTTGACTTCAGGCCTTATTTTTTCCTTCTTCCCTACATGAGGATATTTCCCCCTGTGCTCTGTTTCGCAACAGTGCAGCACTTTCCAAGAGATTAAGGATTGATTTGGCAACATCAGGCTCTTCCACCCCATCTTCCCCACTGGTTCATCACTCCTAGAGCTCAGTCCTCAGCCAACAACCTGCTGAGACTTTCACCCTGCAGGCTGCTCCATCTCCAGCCCACTTAGCTGGCTTCTGCTCTCCATATCTCTACCTGAGAAGTGCTGAGTAGCACAACTTGCTCGAACCTCTCACCTTTGCATTCACGCAGCTTTGGAGGCCTGGTCCTGAGGCACATCCTCCTGCGGGGCAATATCCACACCCTTTAGACTCACAGCTCGCAGACCTCCCTCTCGGAATAAAAGGGAAAGGGTTTGTCTCACCCACAGACCTTACAGGCTCAGCTGATCCTCTAGTAGAGGAAAATATTTAGAATACATATTGCTGCCATAAATTGTAGATAGTTAAAAGAAAAGGAACCCTGTGGAGATATCTGAAATCTAAACTCAGACAGGCAGCAATATAAAATAAACTACAGCCAGTGTTTCAGCTTTGATTCTGCTGCTACCAAAGGCAAATGGCACAATTCCCATTGATTCCAATTAAATCATAGACTAGATCCTCTTCTTACTCATCTTTCTTTTTTAGATGTCTCTATTTGCTTTTCAGTAGTAAGTTTTCCTGCAATACGGTGTGGCCCTCATGACCATGAAAATTTTTCAGAGAAATCTATAGAAGTGCAAAACTTGGTATTATTTTTTAATAAAGAAAGTAGGTAAGATTTTTAACTCCCCTAATTAAGGGCATGGAAGAAAAAGCAGGACAGTTTTGTGCTCATGGTTTAGTTGGTTTCAGTTTGCTCTATAATCCATCCTAAACTCCAACATTTCTCTATTTGAGAAAAGAAACACTCTCTTCGACACTAAATAGTGACATAGCACAAATGCTAAACTACAACTGTTACCCATTTTGCAGTGAGATGGGTTTTCAACCCTTACGCATCTAGGGTGACCTTGACATGCTTTATCTCACAGCAGAACCTGCACACACACATTTTTAGGCTGTGCTTTGCACACATGCGTACGAAGGAAGCCGTGCTGATTTGCGACATCCCTTGTGTTGGTACTGCCATTCCGTTGCCACAAGCAATGCAGCTCTTCGCTTCACTCTCCACTCTTACAAGGACAGCAAGAGGGTCTCCTGCTTTACATTTCAACGGTGACACAGAGCGTGATACCGAATCTATGCTGTGGGCAGCTGGTTTGAGACATCTGGGGGTAAAGTTTCAGGGTTGTTGGCTCCCATGCTTTGCTGGGCTCACAGTCCTCTTCCCTGGAGGCTATCACCTGCTGTCCTTGAAACTCTGGCTTTCCTGGTTGCAGAAAAAAGCCTGAAAACGTGGAACCTTACAGCATTTTGAAGTGTGACTCATGATTTTTTGCCATGAAGAGCACATACTATTGCCTCCTTTCAACTTCCCTTTGTCTCTTTGCATGCAGCCGCACCTGCAGATGTTCAGGGAGGAGTGCTTGCACTCATGCACCCTAAAAGCAGCTTCTGTGTATGCAAAAGTCAGCACCCGCGTGCACAGGTGTCCCTATTCCCAACGGGCGGGTTCTGCTTGACAGGGCCGCCTGTGTATAAGCAGTTGCCCCTTTGGGCACACTAGTCTCTAAATATCACATTTTAGCAAAGTAGCGTAGCTTCTTCCATGTGTTCCTTCCACAGCACATTTTTGAAAGTAGTTTTATAGTGTTAGATATACAGATGTCTATCTCGGACTTTTTGGTTTTTTCCACTTGTACTATCTGACGCCACTACACAGAGCTTATAGTTTTATGCCACTGATGGATCCTGCTCTCTTTTGCTCATTACACTTCTTAAAATTGTCAGTACAAGTTGTGAATTTTTAGGACAAGATTAGATCCACTTCCTGCATGTGTACCCAAGCAGAGCCTCCCAGAAACAAATTACCGTCTATTGGGCACAGAAAAAGATGTAAATATCAAGACATTGTTGTCCATCATCCCTTCAAGATCCTCACTTCTCCCCTTGGTTCATTTCTGCGTCTGTTTTTTTTGTGTTTGTGTATTATTGTATTTCTCGCATCCCACTTTCCATGATCAGACCAGCCGCTATCTTCCCACATTTCCCTCTCTTTTGTATCTTCTGCCAAATCTTCCCAATACACGGCTTTCCTCTGAAGAAGAGGATGGGAAGGAGGATGGCCCGTGTGACTCTGTGAACGGGACTCTGATAGCAAAGGGAAACAAGGACCACAGCACAAGCCAACCTTCTCTCTGTATCCTGCCTGAGCGGCTGTGCCTCACGGAGTGGCCATCTTGGGGCAGGAAACGCCTCGGTGTTTTTGTTCCACACAGCACCATCAGCACCAGAGCTAAAAAAAAAAAAAAAAAAAAAATAAAATTGTGATATAATTCTGAGATTGTTGCAGAGAGAAGGAGGATAGAGGATGCCAAGGTGAGCTGGCATGGGATCCTAACAGAGCTCAGCTCCTTGGGGAGCTGCTGCTATTACCCCCTGGGTCACACAGCCCCTTCCCTCCCTCAGTATCTCCACCCTGCACACCTACCCCGGATGGCACCTCAGGAAATGACAACCGTAATTGGTGCTCAGGCTATCTATCAGGCATAAACAATGCTGTTGATGAGGGTAATTTTCAGATGAGTTGAGATAAGTATGTTGTGTTTTACTCTGACCTTCACAGTTATTTCCACACAAAGCCCAGAGCTCAGTTAACTGTTTCTAATGTTTGCTGCTGGGAGGGCTCAGCGCACAGAGGAAGAACCAGCCCAAGCAAACAGCCAGGGCGGAAGGGCTCAGAAGTTACCACCGGTCCCCCTCAGCTTCCTCTCTGGGGCTGGAGGGATGCATGGCCTTGCCCCATACCCGATGTGGTTGGGATGCAGGCAGGACAGGCAAGGACCAGGCGGCTCTGCCTGCAGACCCCTCCTAACTTCATTGCCCCCGTGACTTCACGGCACAACGGGATGATGTAGCAACACACAACCAAAAACCTTCTTAATTTAAATTTGCCTTAAGACAGATTTTTAAAAGATGTACCAATAAAAATGTCAAAAAGCGCTGTCATTTTGCCTCAGAGATGGCAGAATGGGTTTGCTCCTTCTCCACATTGAAAGGCAGGAGCTCTATCCCTCCAGCAGTCATGTACTAGGACTCCGATGGCAAGCTGGCAAAAAGTTTTTTATATCAGGCAGATCATTCAAAACACCCTTGCTGTTTTCAGAGCGGTACAGAGGGAGCACAGATCCTCATTTCTCTTCATATTCCCTGGATCATCTCATCAAGACATGATGCTAGACGATGACACCAACACCACAGCAGCCCCAGGGGAACCTGCCCAGAATGGCCTCAGCCACCTTCAGCATGAAACTGCCCAAAGAAACCATCCCTCCAGATACCTTTAATAACAACGCCTATGACTCAGATAGCACTTCTCATCAGTAAACATCAAAGATAGCTAAGCATCATTACCCCATACAGATGGGGAAAACCAGACCCGCTGGGCTAAGTGATTTGCCTGCAGCCCCGTAGCACCTGGCAGACCTCAGAGCAGAAACGAGGGCCAGGCCATGTTGTGCTAATTCACGGCAGAGAGCCAGTGCATCCCACCTGCCTCAGAGGGGTTACAGCCCACTTGCTCCTCTGCATGCATGAGCTGAGTGTGACCCCACAAATTCTTTTGCCTGGAGACAGGATGAAATATAAACTTAACTGGTTATTTTTGCCATTAAGTGCGTTCCACCAGCCTAGTCCCACCATATAGTAGTCATGAATACAAAGCAAAACAGAATGTTAAAAATTAAAGTGTGTGCAAGTGGCTGAATTCAGTAAAGCCAATAGTTGCATTCAATAAAGTAGCATATTTGTGATTATGGAGTTTTGTTAGACACATTTTTAAGATAACATCTTATTTGTACAATGTAGTTAAAATGAATGGTTAGGCTAATCAGTGCAAGGGTTTAAATAGTCTTAAGTACATTAGCATAATCACTCGTGAAGCACATGTAGTTTATAAATGAATTAACAGCTACAAATTAAAGAAGAAATGTCTGCTTTTTAAAGCATCTGCCCAATTTAAAGGAAAAAAAAAAAAGGAAAGTTGGGCATTCTGATGTTCAAATGCTCTCTGCCTGTGCCCTGTGGAAATGCCTGCCTGCACCCTCCGCTCCTCCACCTGCCCAGCCCCCCATGCGTCTCCAGGGGCTGCTCACAGGAGGTACAACTCTGAGCATGAATGAAGCTTTGCAGACCCCAGTCCTGATCTCTAATCAGTTCTACCTCACTCAACTTCAAGATTTTTCATGTTATGTTGTGTTGGGGTTAAACTGTTCTAGGTTTTCAAAGTACTTGTATCTTCACAGAATTTAGAAAAGGTGTATTTTTATTAATAGAGTGATTTTACAGACCTGCTGAGTCTTCTGAAGTGAACAGGATGCATAGTTCCCACTCTGGGCTCCCTCATCCCTGCACCTCTTTCATGTGCATTAAGCAAATGAGGATGACTTCTTCACTGCTCCCTGAGGTCAGACACACCTCAGCCAACCTGACTGCCCATTCCTCTTGGAGTTGAGGAAGACAAGTGCCTATATGGCTGCTCTGCAGCTAAGGAAGGGGCCACCTTAAGCCTATACTGAAGAAACCCCTGCTGGAAAGACCCTCTGCCGCCCCATATCCCAGCCTCCTTTGAGCATGCAAAGGTGCACACAGGATGGGGGTTCAGATGTTTCATTTCCCGGAATAGAAAATTAAGGGGTACGATTCTTACAAAAAGTGACGTAGGAAAAATAAATAAGAAATTCACACTGAGAATGAGGAACATACAATAGAAATCGGGAGACAGAGCCAAAACAAGGAGAGATACTTCTCAACAGAACTGGTAGTTAAATGGAGGAGCTCCTTGCCAAAAGGATATTGTGAACAGTGTGAACACATGAACATGGCCTCAAGATGCAATTACACAAATTCACAGGACAGACATCCACTGGGGTACTAGACACAGACTTCCGTGGCTTAGGAAGTAAGGAAATATTCCTGCATTTGCACTGTATGCTCTTCCCCAGGCATCTGGTTGACCATTATCAAAAGACAGAGCTGGACCAGCCATTTTGTGTTCTTGTATTTTTTACTCCAAACTGCCACAAGTGGGTGTTAAGAACTGCATTTTCCAAAAGGGAAAGCAAGGGGGAACGTTTTACCCCAAGGAGGCAGGATGTTCCCTTAGTGGTTTGCTGCACAAGATCACTTGAACAAGCTCGTTAACCTTCCCTTCCTTGACATCCACCCCACCCACAAAACACACTGGCAGTGGGTGTGTTGGGGCTGTGGTAAACACCTCTTGTCCGCTCCCTGCCCACCCCAGCCTGCACACAGCCCTGACAGAGGAGACCAACAGGTTCCTTCGTCCTGTTCACGCTACAGTTTCATTGTGGGCAATTGTCAACCACTGCGTGTAGAGCAAAAATTTTAGTAAACACGTTGCCATTTTGGCTGTACTAATACTACTTTTTTTTTTCTATGAAAAAAGATACCACTAGAGCATATTTAGCCCTTCACACACACAAAGTCATCAAAAGTGAATTTACCTGGTGTTTTGGATGAATACGCTTGTTTTCTTTATCTTCCTGACTGACTGGGAACCACTGCGAGGAGCAATCAGGAGCCTTGTGCTAGAAGTCCAACCTTCTGGCTCAACTCCCTAGTAAATTTACTGCTATTTTCATCTTAGACTAAGGGCAGCCCAGTCACCGCTCACACTGAGAGGTATTAAAAATACTTCCCCCAGTTCTCAGAAAGAGAATAATCTAAAGTCTCAAACTAACTGAACTGAAAAAGAAAAAAAAAAAATAAAAAAAAGAGGAAGCCTTAACGTGAAGAGCTATTATTATGTCTTCTCACATTTTGCTGTAGCTAAAAGCATGAGTTGTATATATAACTAATGCACCACCCACCCAAGCAAAAAATACTTGCTTGAAAAAGTAAAGGCATGCCTGTCAGAACTCATCGTCTTCCATTCAGTCTCCATTGTATATTTTTGTTCCTGTGATAAATTAGCCCACTACTTCTCAGGTGATTCTAGCATTTCAAATTTTAACATAGGACGTACTCAAGTAAAATCATCAGTGCTTTCTTAAATTCACTAGTGGGCTGAAATCACAGGGCACCTAGTACTCAGCAAAGCAAAACCGAAATGTGAAGGTAATGGGGTGAAAGTTTGAGGCCTGCCCTCCACTTGCACTCACTCACACACATAAATGTTTCCATCCTGGCAGCTATAAACACTGTTTACCATCAAACACCTGCAACAGATTTCCAATACTCTCATGCTTGCAGTCTAGGTTAGGATGTAATCTGTTTTGTATGCTAGCACATAGCAGAAACCTGAGATTGCCCTGGAGGGTTGCAGTTTGTAGGTGGAGCTGCCTGGTCACATCTTTCTTCTTAGTATTCTCATTTCTGCCTTTCTCCTTCAAGATTCTAAATGGTGTCAGCACCGACTTAAATTCTTTTTTCATTAAGCATAGCTAACCTCTCCTTCAGTCTAAGCTGTAGTCATTTTCTGGTGTACATGAGCCCACTTTCCAGCCAGTGAAAAGGAACACAGAAAGATACACAGAGGCACCTCTCTGTCAGTAAAATTGCATCCTTGCACCAGCATCTTGCAACTTTAGCTCTAGAACCATGCTTACAGATATAGAGAGCAAAACAAGGAAATTTTACTTCATCTTTTCATGGAAAGATGGCAGAGTCTGTGAACAATTAAACTTTTGGAAGGCAGTGGTGACAAATTCTTGGAATTTCTTTGAATAGTAAAACAAGGTTGAGAATTTCTAGACAAGACTCCAGACATGCAAAATATTTAACAACTTCTCAGGTGGTTTTAAAAGGATATTGCAGTACATCCTAGACATCTGCTGTGAACCATTACTAACATCAGGATAGAGAACAGGTCTTCTCACTAGTTCTGCTGCTTTTAGAATCAAGTTCAACATAGTTGGCCCAGCTCCTAACTTTTGTGCTAAAGGAAACTATTATTCTGTAAGATAATGTCCAGGGAAAATCAGAATGTCATGCACTGTTCCTGGACCAGGTCACCTCCCCAGTCATCATACGCTTCTCCATCATGCCCTTATGGCGCACTCTTAATTCCTTCTTAACAACCCACCACAGAAACCTGGGTAGAGTGAGCTGAGAAGCAATTCCATCATTTCTAGGGCAACTGCTCCTCCAGTACATCTGGTACATAGAGCAAAACTGCATGGGCTCCAAGGGAGAGTTTTAATAATATCTGGACTGAGTTAGAAAAGGTATAAAATTAGGGAGCAAGATGCTCCAGCAAGCACCATTATATACATCTTTTGCAGCTTGTAGATGAGGTCAACATTGCCATGATGACATACATTAACTGCTGGTATGCAAGGACAGAAGAAAACATTCCAGAAAATCTCTTCTAAGATTAAATACTTGAATCTTCTCTCTAGTGCTGCAAGATATAATTGTATTCAGGTATTTATGAAGTTCATGAAGTTCAAAGCCATTCCAAGCCTTTGCTGGGTCACAAGCAGTGATGGATGTGATCATACAGCAGAAGAAAACTCTGGTCCAAGACTTGTGTACTGGTTTAATCTGAAACCACAGACACAGTTCCACTCAACACCGGAGGAGTCCCTGGGATTATTCCCTATGTATATTTCTGCCATACAGAGCCTATGTTTCCAACATTTGGGGTGCACAGAAAGGCCTATGTGCTACTGAGCCCTTCAAAAAAGTGGGGTTTAGTTACCCTATGCTGATTTTTCTACCTTTGTTATGATATAAGTTTAATGCTTTTAAATCATGCAAATGTGTCTAGAGATTGCGATGGGTGTGTGTTTGAGAAATCCAAAAATAAAATAATGTAATGCAGCCAAATACTTAATTACCAACATGTGCATCTGTTGTCAAACCATACGCTAAGTGAGTGGCACTGCTCATTAGTTCTGCTTTCAGGAGCTACCAGGCGTTCGTGTCATCACTACCAAGAGTCTTCTGAGTCTGAATCATCTCCGGAAGGGACAGATTCTGTCACTCATGCAGTCACTGTTAACAAGAATGCTGATGGCGTAGCAGGTGTTTCCTCCACTTCTCTAAACCTGGAAAGGTTCTGGCACAGCTTCCCTCCAATTTTCCCTCTTCAGAAAGGAAAAACAATCTTTCTCTCCTGGTTCACATGAACAGGCAGGCATGTTCCAGTAACTCAGGTACTGGATACATTTGCTCCTACTCTCTCTGTTGCCTACAATACTGTGTGGTAATGGTGCCATGCTAGGTCCTTCAGAAAGACTGCTGGTTTATCCAGTCCAACCCCTTTTCATGCAATAAAATTCTAGGCCCAGTGAAACAGAAGGGGCTCTGTGACCCACAACAGTAACAAAGATCTGCTCATTGTTTTCCTGACCTATTAATTCTGCAGTGTGTCTGAAATGCTCTTGCAAAGTCACTGACTGATAAGCCCTTTCAAACCTTTAAGGGCATCTGATGTTCTGAAACGGACTTGGAGAACTTCCTGTGCTCTGTCCACATCAAGCAAATGCCAGCTGGCATCCAAAGAAAAGAGCAGAGCATCACTACCAAGAAAACAACCCTCAAGCGCCAAAGAACAGTAGTGGAGAAGAAAGGACCTGAGCAATCCCAAATATGGGTCACAGACTGATGAAACGTTACAGTAAAAGCTCTACAAAACTGGCTGCTCCTTGCAGCCTGAAAACCTCATGGCTTCAGATAAGGAGAAAAAGGCACTAATGAGCAGCAGAGACTGAATGTAGCTCCTGCTTAGCTCTTCCAGTACTGAGGGACTAGGGCTTACCCACCCCCTTCTGGGGGTTGCCCAGAGATGGGGCTGACCCCCGCAGCTTGTGCAGCCAGTGTAGCCTCCTGTGGTTTAGGGTGGGCTGTAGAAGAGCACTGCTTACCTCACACCTCATTCTGGCTACTCTGCTTTGGCAGCTAGTCATCTACCATGGGGTGCAAGAGGCGATCCAGCCCATGCTGAGGATGCAGCAGAGAACCAAGGAGCCATAGCTGGGCTTCATCCCAGGTGGGGCTTTGCTAGATGCCAGTTAAATCCCAGCCCAGTTCCACTCAGCTCTCCCACACTGCCTCTGAGCCGGCAAGGCACAACTTAGGTCTCTTCCGTCACTCATGAAATGCCTCGTGGCCACGCAGGGCAAAACTCAGCAGTTGGCTAACACTGAATGTGGCCAAGCCCAGGCTCAGGTTGTGGCATTCACGTGGGCACAGAAATTCCAGGTTCCACCCAGGTTGCAACTGCAGAGCTGGAGAGAGCAGGGATTCTCCCTCCCTCCCTCCCTCCCTGTGCCCCACTTTTCTGTGCAACAAAAAGGCCAAGCCAAATCCTTTTTTTCAGATTGCTGAAGATGGCTCAGGCACTCCTTTTCACTCATAATCAAACACACATTTTATTTTCAGTACAGTGGCTCCCAAGAGCCAAAGTTCAAACTGGAACATTGAAACGCACATGGCTTAAATCACCAGTGGGACACCTCTGGTGCTGACGCTGATGTACCCAGCTGGGGCCTGTTCAGGGCTTGGACAGTACTGGACCCCCATGCTCCAGAGCTCCCCTCTGCAAGCTTTCCTGTCCCTGCCAGCTGCAGCAACCAACGCTGCCTACAGCAAATGTGTCACATGTAGGTAGGTCACTAAATATCATGCCCAAATGCAACACAGGACCAGATGCCATTAAAAAAAAAATAAAATCCTGTTGATGTAAGCACTATGCTTTTACTTCCCCAAGTCTGACAAGCCTCCTACACAGCCAGCAGCAAGCAGCTATTTCCCTTGTAATATCATCAGCCTCCAGTAATGTTCACTTGCCTGTTTTTAATCCCCTCTGCAGCCCTTCTTACCAACCCATGATAAATCCCTTCCCCACTACCATTTCACGGCTGCCCAGATCTTTTCCTCTCTCTCCCTACCACATCTGGCTTCTAGACTGTTCTCCACTTCTTTCTGTTAACATTTTCAAAGTTTATCTAGGGCTCGACAGACTTTTTTCCCTTCTTGGGGGTGGAGGGAGGAGGAGGGGGAACCTGCTGCTCAGCTGGCTCTGGCAAGCCTGGACAGCTGTAGCTGAACTCCCCAGCCCTCTGCCAAGAACAGTCTAAATAGGAGCACCAGAAACATCTTTTAATGTCATTTGTATTAATATTTTTGTAATCTTCACATGCACACTTGAAATGGTTTTAAAAACATGAAAAAATAGAGGGAAAGTGTTGGCAACCACGTGAAGCTCAGACTGTATCACATACAGTTCTGTCATAGGGAAGCAGCTACAGCAGGATGAGGGTCTAAGCCATTTGTATCGAAGGCCTAATTTTCCATCACCTTGTTTAATAAAGTTGTTCTTAAAACAACAAGACTGCTCTTAGTCTTTGGACAGAAGAAACCAATCCTGCCTTTGCTCATCCTAAGCAAGGTCCATCAACAGTGTACATGCTCTTGAGGAGAAAGAGACACTGTCCCCTCGAGGTGCGTCCAAAAGGAAAAAAAGGCAGACCAGGATGAAAGAGACCTGTGTGCCTTTTCCCTCTCCAGCTTCTATCCTTACTCACCCGTTTGCCCTGCCAGGGAAGCAGGGTGGATCTCTGGAAGGCCCTGGATTGCCACCTACCCACATCATCAGGCCCAAAGAGCTCCTCAGAATTTCACTCTGTGTGCCTTAACCTTGGTTCTGTAATCATCAGAGATTTCCTGTGCACTCACTGGACCACCAGCTTTAACATCCTACAGGATCTGATAAAGGAGCACTCAAGCAGCAATTTTAAGGGGAGTTAAAGGCAGACAGATTCCTGGCACCTCCCTTCCTTCTCAGCCTTTGGCTTCAGAGGGGTGGTAAAGCCAGCATTATGGGATAAATTCAAAAGATCACCTTTCAAGGCACACAGCCTGGATTTCAGGTTGGTTTTCTGACATCCTAAATAGAGTATAAACCAGGCCACGAAAATTCCAGGCATGAGGGAACTGGAGACACTGGAGACACTTCTCACGCTAGAGGTGGGGCTGGACAGGGAGTGGAGCTGTTAAGCCTTGGACCTAGGGCACTGCATAGTTCACAAGTTCATGCCACCTTCCCGTTCTTCCTCCCATACATGATGCAGCAGAAAGGCTTCAGCCCCAATGAGATAAACTAAATGCCCCCCATCACAGAGGTCTGCTAGTGACTATCCGCAGCTTGGGTCTGTCTCCCACCACGATGATCACACCCATCTCCATGCCTGAACTCCAGTCCAGATACAGCCAGCAGGTCTGCTTTGGGACAGTCTCCACAGCAACTTGCAACCACAAGTGAAAAGCCTCCTTACAATAGCAAAACATGGGTTTTGAAGCATGAAAGGAAGCAAAATAATCTCTATGAGTAATCTATCTATATATGCACACTTCAGGAGGGAAAACAGATAAGAATCTTTCAGGTGAATTAGAGGGCATATACTTGCAGACAAATAATGCTTCTTGAGTCTACAATCTTTTCATGATTACATCTGCTTCCCTGGCCAAGGAATGCTGGTTTCTATTTTTCCATAGCCCAACCCTTGTTCCTAGCTTCTAGATGGGCTTTTGCATTTTAGTTGTCCCAGTAGGAGACATCATACTCATTCCAGCTCAGTTTGCACTTAACAAATTTCTCAGACTCTTATTTGTTGCCTTAAATCTATTCTATCTCAATTAAAGATCACAAGCAATTAAAAATTGCTAGATTTCTGCTAGACTTCTGATCATCCGTCTCCCAGTTGCTCTTATCAATATGGATCACAAAGCAATTTACATAGAGAAAGAGTCCATGAGTTTCACAATTATTTAGAAGTCCCCCAAAGCTCGAAAGGGAACTTGTCAAAGCCTTTTAGATGTTTTGGCTCATCTTGTGATTTCTCATTTCTGAGGAGACTCTATCTGAGGTCCTTGCAAGACTGGAAAGTTTCTTTTTCTTTCATCAAGAGGAACACCTTTCTCCTAGTGAAAAACAAAAGCTGCCATACAACAAGGGTTGTTATTTGAAGGTTGGTTTGGTATAATGTAAAACTTGCCTCTGGCTTCTGCGGCAAAAGGCAGCCCAGTTCAGGAGATCAGTTAAGTGTGTGCCTCATTTACACATGTCACCTAATAATCTGCCGTATGGAAAAGCTTTCTTTGCTAAGAGGACAAGAAGGTTGTACACTCAGGCCTCCCCCCATACTTCATGGGAACTGGGAGAGCTTAAACGTAATGACACAATCTGCACTTTTCTAGAAAGCAATGGGGGTTATTTATTTATTTATTTCTGCTCTATGCTAAAAATTACTATCATTTTACATTTATTACAATATTTTGAGTTGGTTTTATGTGCGGTACATTCTTTCTTCTGTAAAACAAGATCTGTGCAGGAAATTTGATAAAGTCATTTTATGCCTTCTATTCATTGCTACTAATTTCACTTGCTGACAAATTAAATTCCAGTCATCTGAGTCAGCCTCTAATTTCAGATCATCATCCCATTTTCTCAGTGTTTTGTCAAATAAATACACTTGTATGTGTAACTACACACAGAAACCTACAAATGATCTACATGACACTCTCTAGCTTTGCAAATTAGAAGGAATTAGTTCTTCTAGAATAAGTTATTTAGGTTTCATAATCACTTTCCATCCCACTTTCCAAAGCTATAGCATTACCAAACATCTATTGCCTTCTGCATACAGAAGGCATTTTATTAGCCGAGACCCACTTCCTTGCTTCAAAGTTATTACAGCCTGAGAGCTTGGCTATGACTGGGGAAATGACAGCTCGGAGAATTGCCCTGTGAATGCATCCACATTGTGGTCCGTACATGCACTAGTGTGTTGAGGCAGGGCACTGACCCTTTTACACTTCACGCGCCGTCCAGCCAAGCATACAGCCCTGCGCTTCCCACCGTGCCGAAGGACTGCACGTCTCCCTCTGCTCATTAAACAGCCAGTGACGGACTGGGTGATTTGACCCGCTCCAGAAGGCAGTTCAGATCCTGGCAATGCTGTTCTGAGACAAACAAATAAAACAAGAATTCAAGCCAAGAATTCAAGGAAGGGCTGGAGGAACAGTAGGACACAGCTGAGAGTCGGAGACGTACGGGTTATCTGCACTAGGCAACCAAAGAGGGCCAGGGCATGGGCCCAAGTGCTGGCACAGCATCACCCGCTGCTCGACTGTCAGTGCAGTCCTTGGCATGGACTTGTCCCATGGCAACCAGCTCTCTCTCAAACAATGCCTGGACACTTTTCAGCAATAGCCAGGGACCATTCCCAATACACAGTTTGGATGGGTCACCTTGTTGGGGTGGGAAAGGAAGAGAATTTGTGGTCAAAAGCCATGACGCTCCAGATGACCCTGGGGCCAGCTAACAGTCCCCTGGCCGAATTTATTTACCAGTGTAGAAGTAATCTTGAATACCACAATTCATTCAGCACAGAGAAGTTCCCAGAACGGGCACTGCCTCTTACTAGGACTGCCCCAAGTGCTCCAACATAGCGGACTCAGTTTCTTTGTATTCTTTTGTTCCCTGAGATATTTCTGCAGATTCTATTTAATCTCCCCAGTCTTCATGCATTGTCTGGGCTGATTTTTAATTGACCAGAAAATTAGATGACTGCATCTATTAGGCCAGAGCACTATTTCACCTTGATCTGGCCCTCAAACTGAGATTGTAGATTGCATCTCCAAGTAGCAATCTACTATCTCACAAAACCCTCTTCCTCTCTCATGGTCATGCTGTCCCTGAATCTAAGCTACTCCTATTGGATTTAATTCCAAATACATTAAGTACAAGCTGAGATCAGCAGAGGCAAGTTATAGGAAAGATAAGGATCCCGTTTAACAGAAAAACAATTTCTGATCGAGTTAATGCTACTTAGCAATTTCTATTTTCAAAGTGCATTACAAACATGAATTAATCTTCACCATATCCAAGGGAGTTAGGTATATAAGCATCGTTATGCATCTTTTATAGATGAGGAAAAGAAGACAAAATCACCTGCTAACTTAGGGTTCCTTAGTTTTTGAGCACTCACATTCCCAACAAAACCAAAGTGTCTCACATCACAGACCACGTGAAAAACACGGCTTTCTTGTCACTTTTCCATGACACAGTGACACCGCTGTCCTGACAAAAGTTTCCACTGCTTGACAGAGGCAGAAAATACAGAACAAGTTAGGGAAGGAACCAGGACCAGAAAGCATCAGGAGTTGCTGGCACCCAGCCTGCAGCTCAGACCACTGGCCAGCGTCGCCTCTCACGGCTGGAGAGCTTCACGGCTCCGAGGGGAGAAAGGGCTAGAGCAGAAATCTGCCTGCTACGGAGCGTACGGCGCATCTGCGTAAGGTGACAGAATAGGTATGTATAAACACTGCAAAAAGCAAGTGGCTGTACAAACATTGACTAATAGAGGTGAGATACGTTTCTGTGAACGCTGCCCAGGTGTTCTTTGCAAATCTGATCTCATAGGGGCTTTCTTATAGGTGAAACAATATTCAGCTTGTAATGTTTTTTAGCAAATGCAGTTTTCCTGCTTGGATGCTTATCATTTTCCCTCTCTGTGGCTGCGGTGGTTCCTTCCATTGCTCTGCTACCCTGTCCCACCCCAGCCCCACAATCCTGCTTAACTCTGCTGCTGCCCTTACCAGTCCTGACGCAAGAAGGTGTTTGTAACTAAATGAAGGTGACCGGCACAACCTTTCTGCAGACCTTCCTTCCTTCCCAGAGCTGCAACCTTTCCTGTGCTGCCGTCTCTTGCCCGCCTATGGCTTGAAATCATTATGCACTGGTGGCAAACAAACGTAAATAAATCAGAGTAAAATTCAAACAAGGGGAAGAAAAAGAGGAGTAACAGGGAGGGAGACTAGGAAACCAAGGAAGAAATGCTAATTAATTCAAATAGATTGATTTGCCCTGTTTGCTCAAAAAATTAATTACAAAAAAAATTTGTGAATTAAGAATTAAAAGCTCCCAATAAGAGGAGCCAAAAGGTTTTTCTCTGGAATCTATTACAAGTATCTGAAAAGGGACTGTGTCTAATTAGACATTATTTTGCATCAAGATGACCTCATATTATAATTAGAGATATGCTAAATTACTTGGAAATAATTATAATGATTGGATAGCCTCCATGACTGCCAGTTTGGGAGCTTTCATGTTCACATTGATTCTACCTGCCTCAGGTTTTTTTGGTCAGGAGCTGGATCTTTAGCAGGTAGCTATCCTGCAAAAAAACAGCATTCTTCAAAACCTCCGTCAGGTGTCACTTTTTTTAGTACACTTAAAAACACAAGAGAGACATGCAAATTTTCATATAATAAAACCACGACCTAAGCATGTGGCAGGTACCCAGGCATAGTTATTTGCACTCCATTTCCTAAGCAGGACACTGGCAATGCAAACAGATGTTACTCATTTTTATCTTTACAACAAATATATCCGCAAACACTCTGGACTTCTAAAACATGCTGTTCTAGGACCGAGTTTAATTTTCATCTACATACTGCAAAAATAGTTAGCCCAAGCTCTAACAAGTGTCAGTCGCTATTTCAGTCCTATGGTCTGGCTCAGTGAATCAGCTGAACTCCAACTACTCCACGGGCTACAGAAAGGGAGGCAAGGCAAGACAAGTCTAGCACAGAGGGCTGCAGACATGCTGCGTTGTGTGATGTGGGTAAGAAAATGCTAGTCATGCTAGGAAGCATTCACAGAGAAGCGAGGTCGGCAAGTCAGGTCAATGGCAAGGTGAGAAACTGGAATAAAGCAGAGAACAGCTACAGGAGATCCTCCTGTATTTCAGCATCTTTCTGATCCACATGGAGAGCCGGATGGATCGAGCCGCAGTGAGCAAAAGAGACTAAGATAAAAGTGAGCCTGCAGACCCTGAAGTGCCACCTGAGGAAGGGAACAGCTTCAAAGCTGCCCACAGTGCTATGAAAGGCACAAAGGATAAGGGCTCACACAGCTTCATCAGACTCTGCATGGGGCCAGCAAATGAGTCCAGCTGCAAATCCAGCTGGACAGAACAAATCAGTGGCAGGGAAGCGGACAAGATGGGCAACTTCATTTTTGTGGTTACAGCTAAGGATGTCATAGAGCGGGTACAGCTGGTATAACTGGTCTCAGGAAACACGGTTACAACCTGACAGGAGGTTGTAGTGAGGTGGATGTTGGTCTCTTCTCCCAAGTAACAAGCAATAGGATGAGAAGAAATGGCCTCAAGTTGCACTGGGGCAGGCTTAGGTTGGACATGAGGAAAAATTTCTTCACAGAAAGGGTTGTCAGGCACTGGAATGGGCTGCCCAGGGAAGTGGTTGAGTCCCCATCCCTGGAGGTATTTAAAAGCTGGGCAGATGAGGTGCTTAGGGATATGGTTTAGTGGTGAGGTGGCAGTGTTAGTTGAACAGTTGGACTTCATGATCTAAAAGGTCTTTTCCAACCTAAACGATTCTATGATTCTATATCCCTCTGCTCAGTGTCCGGTTTTGAGCCCGTTTCACAAGGCATGGATATGGATCTTCCTGAGGGCCAGCACACAAAGGTGGCTGGCTTTGGAAGGAAGGCTTACAGACACTGGCTGTGGTCAGCTGGAGAGAAAGCAGACAACCAGAATGGGATCTGTGCGAAATAGCTGCCTACTGATGCAGCAATGAGGAGGATGCACATCTGCTCAGCGAAGGACCGTGCTGTAGCAGCAGACTAGGGAAGAGGGAAGTACTGAAGCTGTATGGCAAAGCACAACAGAGAATTAAGAGTCGAGCCCACCACCGACTCCCACAATCATCAGCACAAAGGGTGGAAGGGAGGACAGCAGGACCCCGAAAAGCTCCAGCATACTAACACCACCCAAATACTCAGCAAAAGTACAAGCCCACAGAACTGAGACCTGTGGACGTATCTGGGCACCTCAGTATCTGTGCTGTTCTGTGCCTTGCAATTTCAATATGCAGAGTAAAAGGTGATAGGATTTGTGCAGTTATAAAAGGGGCCAGCCTCTGAGCTGGGAAGAGAAGGTACATTTCCCACATGCAGGACCAGTGCCCCCATCCACCAAACCACAGGGCTCCGAGTCTCACCACTGACATGCGTGACTGTCGGCACAGACCAGCCACAACTGCCACATCCATCTCTAGCACGGCTCCGTACATCTGGGCTGCTGCAGAGGTTCAGAAACAACACTTTTAATATTTTGTGGTATTGACTTACCCATTCATTGTGTAGTGACATTAGCACCCATGAATAATCATAAAATAAAAAAAGGATAATTAATATTTAACTTTGCCAGAGGGATGTACTTAAGGGAGAAACCATGTTTTAGAAAGAGCAGCTGATATTTGTCAGCTGGAGAACAGGACTAATTAGATGCATCAGGCAGTGGTGACATGAAGTTGAAAAACAGCTTGTCAACTCTGAAATGACTTATAGCAAATGATTATATATAAAGATGCTTTGTTATACACTCACACACAGGTGTGTTCCTCATTTTCCAAATACTTCCTGCACCTTTTGTTCCTGTGATAAAACAGGTGCAAAGCAGATTTCCCATTCAGAGATACATCGTAATTATATTTTAGGTAGAGCGGATATGCGGTCATTTCTTGTGCCCAAACCAACAAGGTGTTGAACACTGAAGCACCCTCCATTCTCACTGATTTCAGTGGAAGACGGTCAACAACTTACAGGATCAAAGGCTTGATGTCTGAAACGCATAAGGAAAGTGAAGTTGTAGGGGATGAGGCAATGAACCAGGAGGCCAAATTCATGTCTGTTGTAATGTTGGTTGACTGCAGCCAGACAGTTCATTGATCATAGCAAAGGATTTGCCCCAGGGTGTTTTAATTTAAAACAGATTGACATTAATCTGAAGAACAAATCACCCAAATCCTAAACTCTGATCTGATGCAAGTCAGATGCAATATGACAGCAACTCAATCTCCTGGGCAGCAGAGCTGCTAGCTTCAACCTCATACTCATTTCCGAACGGTGTCTGGAAGTTCTTGAATGCTGCTGGAATAGGCCCAGCGAGGAATAATTTATCCCAGGTAGAGGTACACATCCTTCAGGACATGCAAGAGCTACCAGGGAAGTGAAGCTTCAAGGGGGAACGGAGTGCAGGTACTGAGAAGGGGAAGGGGCTGCTTTAGGAAATCAGTGCTTGACTAGTGAACGAGCAATCCTGATGCCAAGCAGGCAAAACAGAAGCATAAATTCTGAGACATCGGTTAAACTGCAATCATGAAGTACTCTAAAAAGCTTATTAACTTACCTAGGAAGTTGAACACAGACTAATTGTTTGGATTGAGCTGCTCAGACAATAAAAACACTTGAGATGACCTGGGAGTCATTTGTTTAACACAGCATTTGAGCCGTCACAAAAATAAAAGACAGTATTTCTCTCTGTCCACACCAAAATCACACCAATACACATACTTTGGCACCAGAGGAGAATATTTAAGGCTGTACGTGGCACCTGTAATGCATTGCTTGTATTTATAGTCCTGGTATGATTGGTTTCTAAAGAAAAATTATGTCCACAGACAGCATGTTTTGTTCCTCCTCGTTACTCATACGCAAGAATGAAAGATCTATTACAACATACTCTTCCTTCCACCTGCTTTGATGAACTGCCTCAAAGCTCTCTGGGGAGACTGCTGCGAAGCCCGCGACTTAAAGCTTAGGCTCAGAAAACAGATACTGGATTGCACGAGCAGACTCAAAGGTCAGTTGGGAGCAGCATGGGCAGCAGATTGCAGTTCCATTTCTAAAAGCAAAGGATACTGCTGTGGTACAGGTGATTCCCCTCAAGCCTATACCCTCACAAAGAAAAAACTTAACAGATCTGCCTTTAGGGACAAACGTAAAAAGTTCAACTTGAAACTCGAACACCTGTTTTACAGAGACTCCTCCAGATTGCATATTATTTAAAAATTGTAGTTCACCTCAGCACCATTTCTCACTAAGTCAGTTAATGACTTCTACGTCTGCTCAGTTTTCCAAACAGCGTATTTTGTTCCGCTCAGGTTTGTGTAGCATGCCCATCGCTGCGATATCTCAACACCTCCCTGCCGTGTGACAGCCCACTTCCCTGATGTGCATCTGTCACATGTTGATCTTTCTTTTTTTTTTCTCTTCTGCCAGGGAGAAATCTTTATAGATGAAAATAAATATGGATATATGCACTTCAGTTCTCAAATATAGCTATATAATGCATTTATACTTTCATACATTATATATCACTTTTTTAAAATACGGTTATTGATGTCTGTTATTATCTGTGCTTTCAGTAGTGAAGACAGAGTTGAAGAAATGCAGCTTAGCAAAGTACCTAGGTTTCTGGGAGGTTATACATCTTGCTGAAATTTATTCCACAGACTTGTGTAGGAACCTGAGAAATTTTAGCAGAAGCAAAAAAGGGAAATATTTGTTACAGAGCCTCAGACAATCTATCAGGTGTTCATGCAATGCACTTTGCAGATAAGCTCCGAGATCTCAAACTGGGCATAGCAGATATCCAAATTTAGCAGCGAGGAAGATAACATCATGGCTAACAGTGAGCTTTGTACTCAGCATCTTGATAGCACTTCTAGCACTGCAGCATGGGGTGATTCACCCAGACGTGTGGTCACCCTGCTTTGTGACAGCACTGACCTGGAGAAGTCGAATGCTTTGTCCTTTGTCATATGCCAGGCCACTGCAGGGTCACAAACAGAAATTGGGGCATTGGGACACAGCCCCATGCTCTAATTATGTGGCAACCAGCATCTTGCTTACACAGACTTACGTGCATCTGCAAAGAGAGGCGATTGACACACTTCCCATTCCGATTTTTGCAAGCATGCGTGCAACTGCATGCCAAATGTGCAGCACCTACACATGGCTTTGAATATTTCCTCAAACCTGTTTTCCTTTAACCCTTTCAAGCATGCTGCCGACTGTGGTTAATTACAGCTTTAGAGAAAAACCTATCAAAACACAGCAGTCTATTTCCTAGAGATACAAGCTTTTAATATGCACATCTGCACGGCATTCATCGTTTTCCTGAACAGTCCTGTACAGAACAACATTTCTGTCATTACATTTTTAATATAACAATTCCCACGGGAAACTGTTGATGAGGACTGGGATACAGATGAACAGAAAGCAGAATGAGTGCAAGATGAAGGGCTGTTTTCAGCCCACAGATGAGTGACAGTTCTTGTAGGGGCTTATCATTAAATACAGATGAATGGTAAATTGTGCCATTTTTAGTAAAAACTACTAATCCAACAGGAAGACTGGACTTGATGGAGGTGGTTTTTTTAACTGAAGAACTTCCTTGAGTATAAGAAAACGTTTCAGATTTCAGGTGTGGAAATCATCAAAGTCCACAGATACTACCGAGAACAACCAGAGCCAAACTGGCTCCTTTAGCACCTTTCCCATGCCTGGATCTGCAGAGCAGATCTCTGAATCCCTCCAGATCACACCATAGGAGGCAGGACTTTGACACAGGGACACGGGACCGCCAGCTATCAATATGCTGTGGTGGCCTAGGAAATCAGCTGAGCCATGGCAAGGCTGCCCCCAGGCACCGCAAACACAAAGTTTCGTGGCAGCCTGTACTGTCATGTACATCACTTGTGACCAGGAGCACGTATCCGGTGAGTTTTCACAGTTCAGCTCACCATTGGTAACTCATTAACCCAAATGCTTGCAACTGTCTATCCACAACATTATAGTTTGACCTTGGGAAAGCCACTCACACCTGATTCTGTTAATCTATTAATTGCTCCCTGGCAGGTGCTGATCTTCCTTGTCTTTTTCTGAAACGGAGACATGGTGGATTCAGGCTTTACACAGCATTGTGCCTCAGATTCCCCATCAGAAAAGTGGAGATAGTAACATTTACCTACCTCAGCAGGTAGTTTGGATGCTTAATTAATCCTTTCAAAGCTTCTTAAAATATAGATAAGAAGTAAAAAAAAAAAACCAAAACTTTTAAATATAATTTTCACTGTGTAATTAGAAAAGCACAAAAATCTGTTTCCCCAAGCAATAAATAGCTTGTTGAAAAAAAACGCAAAACTTATCAAACTATTCATTACTTTAAGACCTGGTAAAAAATTAAGACCCTTTGAGTAGTTAATCTGACCTGATGTTTAATTAGAACAAATTCAAAGGCAACAACTCACTCGTGATTAAAATATCATGGTTTCTGCCATTTCTTTTAATCAAGTTCAGCCAAATTTCATATTTTGTAATGAATAATTCAGCAAGGGCCGTTTAAGCCTCTGAATACAATTTAGCAAGAGCTGGCCTGGTGAAGGCTTGGGCAAAAGATGGCTGCACCAGAAACGGCATCACTGAGACACAGTTGCCAACTCTATTGGCATTCCATACGCTGTGCAAGATGTGGCCATGTGGGTGATCAGATCAATCACTTGGTTAGTCAAAGTCAGATGGATTGACTCAATAGAAACCAGAAGGATTTATGTGTGCAAAGGGAAAGGGTTACAGGCTGGCTGTCCGTGCAAAAGGTCATCATTCAGGTCCATGGCTGCTCTTCAGTGCAATGCCTTCCACCCAAGAAGTCTTGACCATGGTCAGAAGCATGGGAGACACACAAGGTCCTTTGTGCTGGGAAAGGTAAGAGGGTATGGGGTGGGGAAGCACAAGGAGGAGAGGCCATAATCAGGAGCACGTGCCCTTTGATAACGATAACTTATATGAGGTGTTCGTTGTTAATTATTAATATTTAAATATTATTTAACACCTTTAACAGTAACACTTCCGTAGGTGTAGAGGTAGGACACAGTTAGGATACAAAAGCCTTTGATATAATTTTGCTTTTATCACGCACATGCTAGCAAAAGGTATAGCTGTGTAGGATTGCGAATATGAGACACAACACTATAAAGGGTTCACTTTAAGAGAAAAAATGGCAGGTGACTGTTGCTGGAGTAATAAGGTGTTTTAACCTTGTAGGGCCTTAATGCATGCGTCTGAAGTGTTTGCAAACAAGATAAAAGGATGTTTTACTACTGTGTCTCCTAAAAGACATACACAAGGTCAGGCTCTGTTTTTCGGTGTATTTGTACTGTCAACATTTGAGCGTCCAGCAACTCTGGTGACATTACAGTGCAACACAACTGCAGATGTGATGTTCACCAGTAGACTAAGTTGTTCAAAATACAGCGTGAAGCAGCTAAGTGATGGTTATAGCACAACGCTTACAACATGAATGCATTAGAAAGCTCACTTGGTTTCAGAAATATTGCTGTTTCTCCCATGGGAGCAGTCAGTTTTGTCCACAATAACTTTTACATGACATAGCAAAGAATTTCAAGCCTGTATTAAACTGACCTAGCTTTGGTTCACGTTCTACATCAGCTTCATGCTCTCTCAGTGGGAGAAATCACAAATACTGAGGCAGAGAGAGGACAGGGACTGGAGAGAACCTTCTCCTGCTCCAGGCAACCCTCTCATACAATCCCATTTCTCCAGCCAGGTAGCTGGATTACAGAATCTATTTTGCTGTGGTTTTTAATCAATCGTGTTTCAGCTCAGAATGCCCCGTGAAAGTCTGGCAGAGAACCGATAATACAACAGGTAAATGATTAAAGGATGCCTGTACGTGGAAATAAAAGCCCAACCTTAGCTGCAGGAGGAGGGGCACGATGCCAGTGGGACCTGAGAAATCCACAACCTCCCCCCAGCAAAAGTCACCCTGTGACTTCTTAGTTATTTACACCTGTGCAAAGAAGATATAAAAACCTCCCATGTTTCCTTGATGAAGTTTTACATCTATTTTTCAAAGGTATAAAAGATTCCACAAGGCTTGCGGCACTGAATACTCATGGCCTATATATTTCTTATTAGCTATTATAATAGATAAAAAATATTTTACTAATTTGACAGACTTTATTAGTACAGAGGTTAATTGCCTTTCTCTGACACATTTTCACTGCTTACATCTGTGTCATAACATTATTTGCTTCATTAGTTTTTAAAGTGGAACAGCTAAAACTCAGGTTATTGAAATAATAACATGTCTATGACTGTGCTTCTGCACCACACTATCTGCTTGCAATTCAACTGATGAATCACCTATATTTCAAGCAAAGCTAGCCTTGCATTTGGAGGAATGCCAGGAAAACAGGTCAGTGTTATCAGCTGTAGGCACTGCTACCCCTTTTCATTTCCCTCGCCATCTTCCAAAAATAGTTCTTTCCTGCAAGAAGGTATTAAGAGTTAAGATGACAGCAGCTGAAATATTCCTTTCTCTTTATTGGGAAGCTTTATTTCTTATTGCGCCAATTTTCAAAGTTTGATTTGTGGTTTTAGCAAAATGCAAGGTCTGGCTAGAAGTTGTGGTCTTTAGGCTGTTTCTCAGAGGCGCGCATTGGTGCCGACGGAATGATTAAGTAGGAAAAGGATTAGTTGTTTGTGCTGAAAAATCACCAGGAACCTCAGACACACACCAGCACCTACTGATCAAAGGACAAACCAGAAACATGGGTTTCCTGCTGTGAAAATGTGGCTGTCCCAATGGAACATCTCTATCTCGCAGCCCATGTCCAAAAAAATGTCAGCGGATGTGTCTGAAGTGCCGACGTGATAGTCTGCGTGATACCGGCCCACAGCAGCGAACGATGAGAGGACAAGAAGAGCACTGCTGCCCCAAGCAGCTAACAACCCAATTAGGGCCAGTTACAGAAAGCAGACACACAGAGAGCATAAGGAAACGGTGAAACAACGTGGGCACAATGCTGCTTTTTTTTTATTTTTCAAGATTGTGCTTGATCAGGAACTACAGGTCGCGGTAGCAGAGACTGAGCACGCCGCCCCAGGAGGCTCCTCGCTGCCCTCTGTTCCCATGTAAGACGAAGGCGAGTCACGTGCGGCGCAGCAGCTGCCCGGCCAGGGCTGCGGCTCTTACCGAAGGGATAACTCTCACGCTATGGATGAGTGCATGAGTCAGCCGGAGCGCGTCCTTTCACTTTCTGTCCTAAATGTGCCTCTCTGCACAGCTCACTACCTAACTCAGACATGCTCACTGGGTATCACATGCCTTCACCACTGATGATAAAATGCATTTTAGCACTCCTGACTTCACCCCCTTAATGACTTCCCTGTTACAGCCCGCCTTCCACCGGTGATTTCTTCTCTCATTTCTCTCCCTCGCTGTCTTCCCTGTTTAACATCAGAAGGATGCTAGGAACATTTCCTGACCTTCTGTGCCTTCAGTAATATGAGAATACAGAAGAAAAACAGCTGGAGGAAAGCCCAGATGCAACAGCCTCAAAAAGGTGCCTCCACACAGTCCACATGCCTTGCCCTGAGCAGCTCCTGGATGTGCACAGTGTCAACACTGCACCAGTCTGCTCACCCCAGGCTCCAGCCCCGGGCCAGCGTCTGGCAGGAGAGCAAAGCATAGTCGACGGGGACACGTCCCCCCACTCGTACACCCACTCCCTACGGATGCAGCTGGCTTCGGAGCATGCGGTGCAGATGCAAGCCCATCCCAGAGTGACTTCGCTCCCAAAAGTGTGGACACGACCTAGCCTCTGACAATTTGCTGACCAGACGGGGCTTACTCCCCCGCTGCCGATCACAAGGGTGAAACAGTCAAGCTTGAAATGCCGCTAGCCAGGATGGCAGTGGTCTTGTCCCAGGCTACGCCGCAGCTTGCATGGGCAGCCCCGAGCTGGTTTTGTACAAGCTTGCTGTGGCACAGCCTGGGAGAGTCCCAGGGGAGCAGCAGGGAGCTCGCTGCGACTGCCTGCCCGGCTGTTTGTCCCCAGCTCCAAGCAGCTGAAACACAGCTACGCATTGCTATGGCTACACCGGGTTTGATACCCAGCTCAGTGCTAGCTCAGGCACAGCTAAAAGCGCGCCTTCAGATCACAGGATAAACCCAGCACAAGCAGCCCGTCGACAGCGGCTGCTCCCCGTGCAGCTATTCCCCCGCACGCCCCTTCCACTCGCTGCAGAACAAAATCACCGAGTACAGAGCACGCAGGATAGAAACATAATTACACACACACACACACTATCTTGAGCCCTTCATAATTACATTTTAAATTGGTTTACTCAGAATCCTTTCAGCTAATCATCTTCACCCAACTCTAATCAAGTCTAAGCACTAAAATAAATATAACAGCATCTTTACCTGGTGTTGCCCCTCTCTTCTCCCTTAAGCCCCCATGCTCCAGTTTGTTGGGCACTGGGAATTTGAATACAGCCAGTTTTAGGTTCGACTTTCATTATGAGCAAGCACCAGACTTTCATTCTAAGCCACCAAAATGCACTGGCAAAATTCACACGTGCAAACCAGTGGCAGCTTCCGTCTCTGTGGAATCCCACAAATATTTTCTTCACTTTCAGTTCCCGGGCCTCTGGACACCTCATAAATGTACAGCTAAAACAGAATGCAAAAATTTGATGCAAACGGATGCCTGATTCTCATCCATAATCAGTAATTAACTTACTTTCCCTTAAAACTGAGCCTGAACCAAAGATGGCTAAGCTCAGTCTGCATCAAGGGAAGCAGTTCACAGCTTCTTACTTGCTATGCGAATGTTCTTACACACACAACTGTAAAATCTGCATTTTCATGAGCAAGTCAGCATTTCTTTGAGTTGGCTCTGGCCTAAACTTGCCTGCCTGCAGCTTGCATTTGCAGTTTAGGAAAGGAGGCTTGAAAATTCAACCCCGAGCATCTTCAGCTTGACTCACCAGAGCTATGTATTTCCCGCATCCTTCTAGCTGCCCTTCATGACACAACCGGTTCCTCTCTCCTTTACCTTTCTGGGTAAGTCCTGTGATGGCTGGAGCCAGGCTGCTGGTGTAAAACCTTCAAGGCTGTTAAGGAGAAGGGCAGTCATTTTCCCTCGGTTCATATGCACCCTTAATAACTCTCAGCAGCGCAGCAGTGTGAATCCAGCTCTCGGCAAAGCTTTAATAGCAAAGCTGAAGGTGTGAAGCTTCATTACTTTTAAAATATACTACACAGTTCTGCATATTCACTAGTATACATAATGCTCCATCTTACAGCACAGAGTGCTTTCCAGCCACCAAGCTCAGTGCTTTATTCATACCAAGGAATTAAGTTTCCCAGAACTCTGTAAGACTGGCTAC
Organism: Egretta garzetta; assembly: GCF_000687185.1. Classification (NCBI taxonomy): domain Eukaryota; kingdom Metazoa; phylum Chordata; class Aves; order Pelecaniformes; family Ardeidae; genus Egretta; species Egretta garzetta. The sequence goes on from NW_009259798.1 coordinate 820,007, forward strand.
TATTTTTAGCTTCTCTTTGTGGGCGGTGAGGGAGAAACCAAGAGGTTAATTGCCTCACTGGAGGGCTCGGCATGGGCACCATCATCTACCCCCACATGGCTGTCCAGGATCAAATCCAGCAGGGACGTCCCAGTCCTTAGTGCCAGTTCCTGAGGTTCCACTGGTCTGGGGGAGGTGGGAGGAGAGGTGGGTTGGTGTGCTCAAGTCAGAAAAATGTATCAGTATTTTAATCGCTGGACAGAAAAACAAGTAAGGAGGAAATTAAGTTTCCAAAAGACTTGTCCACATCTCGAGTCACCTCACCTGCTACCAGCTGGCTCGCAGGAATCATTTGCCCTTGGGCTTTGCCATCTCTTGCCACACACCCTCCTCAAGCAGCTGTGACCACATCATGCTCCCCTCGGCACCGACGCTCACCCCCTGCCTCTCCACAGGACCTGAGCAAGCTATTTGCCCTCAGTCAACCCTTGTTTATGGGTTCCAATACAAAAGACAAGTGTTCATATGGCATACTGTATCTGGGAAAATGTCATGCTTCATACATTCAGTTATCAACCACTATGCCAAGTGCTTTATGTTATCTACAAAAAGCAGACTTCAGAGGGAAATGAACTACAGCAAATCAAAGTCTATTACTGGGAAAGAGAGGAGAGTTGTAAGCCAGGCTTGCAGCATTCTTCCAGCTGCATAACTTTCTAAATAACTTTACCCAGACGAAGAGTCAATAAATGGTCACCCAGTTGCAATCAAAAATAACAACTCACCTGCTGTTACCTAGAAGGGCTTTTCTAAGCCCCTGGGGCACAGCATCCCACGCACAACCGCAGCGCAGGGCAGCACGCTGTTTCAGAGACAGCAGCAAGAAGGGTGAAAAATATCTCACACACACACACCCCCCAGCAGCTGGGAGGGAGGCAATGAGAAAGTCCCACTCATCCCACCCAGTGTCTCCAGGCGCCACTGCCACCCACCTCCACACTCAAAGCAGGGCAGCACTTGCGCTTGCCCTCCTATCCACCCACCCCAGGCTGAGCACTGCGGCGAGCGGCTGCTCAGCAGGCAGGACAGGGAGGGAACGTGCATGGCCTCAGCCCTGATGCAATGGATTCATTACTCCCCACTGTCCCATTATTCCCATCTGCCCTTATTTATAGACACTGCAGCAGCACCTGGACCAAAGTGTGAGGGCTTGGCCTCCATACCCGATAGCTGCTCCCTACCTGCAGAAATCCTCTAGTGTCTGCAGCCAGTTCTGCAACGGGTTTGAGCCCTGCATGGGAGCAGAGGATGAACAGCCCCATCCACCTCTGTAGCTAAGCCCATACTCACCACCCAAAAAATAACCCAGATACTTCCGTCATAGTAGAAACCAGTTCATTCCCAGTTCACAGGACTGAAACGAATGGGATTTTTTTTCTAATCTTGATGCTGAAAGACTGAGAGTCACTGAATAAGAGGTGGCTTTGAAACATGCCAGCTCTTCTGGATTCAGGGGAAAGGGATATGAAATTCAGAAATGAAACCTCAATCCAAGCTTTATAGCTGCTTGTTTATATTGGGTCAAGACAAAAACAGGGGCCCAAATTCATTAAAACTTCGGTGGTTTGGACTTTGGACTTGCATCTGGATTTGACGGTGTGGGTGTACATATATCAGCAGTGAGGAAATTACCATAGGAAATTAAAGGCACCAACACACAAATCTGCAGCCAGTAAGAACAATAAAGAGGAACTGTTAAAATGTACCAGGAACAAACAAAATCCTAACAATGGGATAGCTCCACAGCTAGATAGGAATCTCAAAATTGTCAGTCATGATTCATAAAAGAAGAAGTATTCAATAAATATTTCAGGTTTGTATTTGGAAAGTAGCAGTATGATGTATTCTTATCTCACAGTGATAAGGAAACACTTTCTATTCCATCAGTTACTTAGGGGAAAGTTAAACAGCAGCTATCAAAACTGAACATTTTTCAATCAGCAGCACTTGGTAACTTGCACCCCAGCATATTAAAGACATGTGCCAAAGAGTTCTCCAAAATGTTTGTGTTGATTTTTCACACATCCTGGACCACTGGAGAACTTCCAGAAGACCGGCAAAAAGCTCACGAGGCACGACAACTTACAGAGGGCAAACCAAGCAGCCTGGGCAATCGCAGGTTGGTTAGCCTAACGCTGATCGAGGAATCAAGTGGATTGATGGGAAGGGTTAGCAAGGTAACAGTCTTTTTTTCCCCCCATCCTTTCATGACTGTTACTACCCGGCGCAGGTCCTGGCCTGGAGATGCCACAGCTCAGCAAGTCCCCTCTGCTCCTCTTCTCATTTGCATTGCAGCTTCATCCTGCTCAGACAGGCACATGTGGGTCAGAGTGGAAAAAGGCTTAAAATATGGCAGCGTAATTAGTAGTCATCAGCATGGCTTTGTGGAAAAGTCTTGTCAAATGAGCTTGGCGTTGCTTTTTAGTGAAATTACAAGTTTAACCGATAAAGGTAGCTGCTTTAGCATCTCTGTGGGACAACTCGGCAAAGGAGGGAAGAAGGATACCAAATGCCAGGCTCTGTGTGCTGAGGAAATGAGTTATAATTGTTGCTAGAAAGAATTTCGTGCTCGTCGAGCCTCAGCCATAACACTGCAACAATGCAAGAACTGAAATAAAATTAATACCGTGCCATAAACAGGAGGCGTATTTCTTAGAGTGACATTCTTTAATTGCCACGACACCGCATAGGAAGAAATCCTGTACATAAAACTGCAGAGCAGCCTTTGCAAAGCCTACGTCCAAGAAATAACGCAGCGCAAGGCTCAGAAAGCTCACCATTGCCTCTACGCCTGGCAGAGCTGACTAAAAGACCAGTAGCAGCTGGCAGGAAATGGGTAAGAAAGCTGACCACAGATAAACTGTAGGATGCTAAAGAGTAGCAGAAGATATACTCTGGGAGAGGAAGCCAAGCTGTCAGGTCACACTGTAGTCTAGTGCATACAGTACATACAGTCCGCTATTGAAGTATGCGGCCACCAGATAATGGTCAGGGGACACAGCTGTCGGGCGACGATGAAGTAACTCCAAGGAGCCCGAAGCAGAGTGTGGTACAGCTGCGGATGTTTCTGTTGAGCAGGATAAAGCCTGCCTGTCTCAAGGGTACCGTAGCAAATTCAGCGTCGGGGGAGCAGCACTAGATAATTAGGTTCACGATGCTTATTTAAAACAGCATTGATCGAAACAGGATAGCAGTGAAAGCTCCTCGGAGCCAGGCCTGGTCTGTGCATACGTGGAAGCACATAAATACCGCGTAGCCTAAATAAAACAATATTCAGGTTTCATACTCATTTTGCAGGTAACGCTGCCAGCAGTATCAGGGAGGGGTTTTTTTTCCTCTGTGCTGCAGAATTGGGAAGTCGGCGGCTGTGCGGAGGCGGTGAGGGATTTACCGCCGCTTCAGTGGGAGCAGGACAGGGCCTCAGGTATCGTTTAACATTGGAAGGCTGTGCCCGGGCTGGATGCTGGCGTATCTGCTGTGGAGATATTGAGCTTTCCTCATTATATGAAGAAGGTAATTATGGGTCATTAACCTGCTGGGTGGCAAACGGCGCGGCGTGCTAAGTGGATCCAGGAGAAATGTGATGACAGAGCAGGGCACGTTTTGCCAGTTTTGCCAAATGGCCAGAAAGCGACTGCTGGATCATACCGGGATCAAAGAGCAGGAGTTTAAAATACACCGAGTAATGGCTTATAAACACCGGTTCTTAGTCACGCAGCTCTCCGGGAGGGTATTTCAGATGATCCATTGGCCGAAACCTTATTTCAGGCTCAGGAAGCTCCTAGGGTGGAGGAAGAGAGCCTCGTCCAGATCCACAGATGTGTGTTTACCATTTGCTTGATGAGAGAAGGCAGGGACCCTGACGGGTGACACTGCCCTCTGGACTGCTCCAGGAGATGCCTACGCTTGCCCCCGGCCCCCAAAGGAAAAATTAACCACACTCCAGCTGTGCAAAGACGTTTCGGCAGGAGGGAGAGCCACGGCACCGGCACAGCGAATAGCACGGGGAGGCCTACGAGCCCACCGGTCGGCCAAGGGCAGAAACTGCCCTTCAGCCTCGAAGCAAAAGCAAGAAGGACAAGCTCCCATGTGGTAACGCATGGCTTTTCCCTCCACACTCCACAGAATGAGAGGAGTCAGCGCACTAAATAATGTGACATTTGCTTTGGTGTTGAGGTGGGTTTGTTTTTTTTTTTTTTAATTCCAAGCATCCACTAACTAATGGAAACGATGGGGCCTTGCACCTGGGAAGGCCGTTGTGCATTTCTCTCCGATAGGCAGGATATCAGGGTTAGCTAAATATGAGTTCAGCTGCGGGACTGACTCACCGCTTGTTCCTGGAACTGTCTGAAGGAGGGGAGGATGCTGTGGGCAGGCTCTAACTGTATCATCTGGGTTAGGGCCGGTAGCAGATGGTCCTAAAAACATACTTCCATGTGGGTTTAAAATAGCGCAGCACCCACAATCAGCTGAATGGGGAAATGTGAAAAAGGCTTGTCACACAAGGAATGCTGCTGTGAAGATCTGCAGTCAGGAGGGGATCCAAAGCTTCACCAGCCCTTGCAGTGTGGAAGTGCCCCCGGGCCCAGCTCTCCTGGCTCACACCGGCTCACCCCGGTGCCCCGTCCCACCAGCCCTGCCCGGGGGATTCTGGCCTTCCTGTCGTATTTCATGCAAGAGAATGATCATTTTTCCCCCCCATCATCAAACAAAACGAGGAAACTTTCTCTTAAAGCAGCTTTTCTAGTTAAGCAGCACTCCCTGTCCACTGTGGGGCAAAAGCTTGAGCCTGAAAAACTACATTTAAAAAAAGAACCCCTTCTCCTTCGTGAGTCAACCTGCTGTACGCGTTGGTCAGCAGCGACAGTCCTAAAAAGTCCAAGTCCATAGTTACATCCCGCTGGCTGCTCTGATGCCACACAGGGAGCAAAAGAGGTGGTGACAGGGGAGGAATCGAGAGGCGGTTCCCAGGCGCCGAGAGGCCGGCTCTCCCGAGGAGCCAGCTGAACCACCCGGGGGGTCGGCAGGAGCACCCCAAGGAGCGCCAGAAAGATCCCCTGGGAAGAAGTGAAACCCAAAGAACTGCGCTGCTGTTTGTGTGCCTGGCTGCCTTGGGCTGGTGGGTACAGAGACGCGGGGAAGAAAAGAGCAACCTGCCATTCCCTGGCCTCCCTCCTGTCCTCCCTGCTGCAAGGGCTGTTGCTGGAAAAAAAGCCAGATTCCTCCTCAGGCCCCATATTTGTGTCTCCGTAGATGTGCAAGCACACCAGCAAAGTTTTCTTGCTGCTTCCCCTCTCCCCCGCCTCCTGCCTTTTTGCCATGCAAGCACCAAGAGCGATCTGGGCTGTAACCTTTAGAGGAAGAGAAATATCACAGGCACATCTGTTTTTACAGCTAATTGGCCACAGTTTTTGAAGTGGGCAGAAGTGGCTCAGATGAACAAAAAGAGATCCCTGAGAAGCCCTGGCCCCTGGGGGGGCCTGGCCCTAGCTCCTAGCGCAGTTCGTGGCAAACGTCCCACCGACGCCAGACAGGCTCGTCGAGGTTAGCCTGAGACCGCACCGGCTGCTGGTGCAAACGGGTCCAGCCCCATTTGTCCGCCGGAATCCTTCATGACTCCGCAGCAGTGAATTTGACCCTCCATTTAAAGCATATTTCAAAAGCAAAGATATTCCTAGGCATTACCCCAGTCTTAAAAAGCCAACACGTGGTATCTATATCTTACCCTTTGTTTTCAACATCTCCTGTAAACTGTTTGTAGCGTTGCAAGAAAATATTTCAGAGCGCATTTTTAAAAACTGTTTCTCTGTTTGGCTTGACTGGGTTTTTATCAGTACAAAACTATTCATATAGCACTGGCTTGTGATGCACTTACTGCCAGTACAATAAAGGCTGTAACAAGAGGCGTTTTAGATGAAGATTATTTATTACTGCCAATGGTTGCAGAGAAAGCGCTTGTCTGGGCAGAGTGGGCCGAGGGAAGGAAAGGCTGTTGGGGGTTTGCTGCAGTCTTCACTCATTACCTTTCCAGCATGCATTAAGCTTCCCGCTTGCACTTGCAGTACATACCCAACAACTTTAATAGGAGACAGTCTCCAAAAACTACACTCAGAGATTTTAAGAGATGGGAAAGCTATCTGAGTTTACACAGGGCTCCCCTTCCCACCCATGTTTTCACATTTGGATTCTAGCCAGCTGCAGCAAAGGAGCTTCTCTCCACGTTCACCACCCACCAGACCCCACCGGACAGACCCAGCTGGGCAGGAGCGGTCACTGTTCCTCTCTTCAAACTGCAGTTGCACAAATTGGGCAGGGCACTTCCTAGGTGCAGAGGAAGGCACAAAGGTACGGTCTTAAAAGATCTGAACAGCACTTCTGTTTCTGCCTCCAAGTATGCAGAGAGGAAATTCTTCAAAATCTCTAAGATAATCTCTTTCCTCATTGCTTATGCAAACTATATGCCCCTTTGACTGGAAATTATCACTTCCCCAGGACCTTACTTATTTTTACTGCCTCTCTCATCTCCCCCCAAAAATTCAACACACGATAGCGAAATATGAAGCCTAACATATGCCACGGTCTGAGTCTATAATATTTTGCAATAAATGTAAATTATATATATAAACAGAAAGAGCATGACTGTGAGAAAGAACAACCCTACCTACTTCCCATTCGTGTTACTCAAACACCTTTCACATGTGTCTTTGCTCACTGAATGCAAACAGTGTGTACGCGTACAGCCATGCACATTGAGCCAAAGCACAAAATCCTCATTAAAATCCATGCAATAAATTTGTATCTGATTGACTTTTAAATCCCTCACCTTCCCACAACTCCATCTTCCCCAGATCTAGTGATCCAAATCCTGCTCACTTCTTCAGGCAGCCTGTCGCAGTCAGGGTCTTCTGTCTCCGTTCGTGGAGAGCATCCTCCCATCCCTACGGATGTTACTGGCTTGAACCCCAAAACTGGTCACATCCAGTCTCACACCATCGGCAGCAAGGTGAAGAGGTGATACACGGAGTTAAGTATCATGCAAAGGGAATAGATGCGCTTTCCAACAAGGACATTTTTTTTGGAAAACCAAGGCACATGAGGACATTAGCATGCTTCATTTTCACGCAGGGGAAAGTTTTTCTCAGGTTATTTTTAGAAAGATTTACTGGTTTTAATTTTGGCAGTTGGATCCTAAAAAGGAAGCATGGCACATGGCCTCTTAAAGAGCTGCAAAACCCATTCTCAATAATATTTAATATGCCCTGCCTTGGCTTTTCTTTTATGTGCACTGTGTGAAGTGCAATGGTGTAACATTTTTAGCATCCATCATTTTGGCACACTTCTGAGTAACGCCACTGCCTCGCACCTCTGCAGATAGGACATTAATTCAACAGTGCCGCTTATTTTCTATGTGCATGCTCACAAACATGTGTATCCCTGGCAGCTTTTCCTTGCTCTCGGACGTTACTCCCCAGTGCAGGAGTTGTTAAGTGCATGGAGATCAAGAGAACCATGCTGACACAAACTCACCCTCTCAGACCAGACTCGTCCCAGCAAAACAGGAGCCCTGGTGAGTAAATGCTGGTAGGTACTCCGGGTGTGCGCTGCTGCGTGCCTGTGTGTACGTCCAGGTAGATTTCCCATCCACTAATTCCTGATGGAACAAGGGTGGCCAAACCTTCCGCAATGAACTGATGGAGTCCCGCGTAATTTGACAGAGCTGTAACAGGTTACACCAGCTGAATGGTTGGCTCAGATGCTCTGGAAATCTGATCCAGGAAAGAATTTTGCTGCCATATCTATTATGTGAAAGCAGTGCTGCTATCGACTGTGTTATTTATTGCAGATTTCATGTCACTGGTGCGATCAGGAGAGTGCACTATACAGTAGAGGAGCAGGACCACTGAGCTCACATTAATAGATGTTCTGCCCAGAATGGCCTCTGAATATTTTCTCCATAATACATGCACACTAAAGCACAGACCATAAAACATTCCTAACAACTTCAGAACAAACTAAAACTGTTAGGATACCATACTAAAGTAGATAAAAACCGTAGTGTACCACAGGAAGCACGAGAGATCAAAGTGTTACCCATATTCTAGGTCCCAGAAGTAACAGGGAATTTGCTCCCATCTCCTAAGAAAAAAGTCCATTTGGGTACCACCATAAATCCTGGATGCCACCTGAAACATTGGCTTCGTAAAGTTAAAATGTAATGCACCCATCGCTGATTATTTATTCAAGCAGACACTGACCACTAACATTTTGGCTACCAACATAGACCTCCTTGAACTGCAAGTCCAACTTTCTACAGGGTGGGTTAAACACCAAGACTGGACAGAAGAGGACTTCAGGAAGAAGCCCTTTTTAGTCCGTGTGTCACTTGTTAGTCTTGTTAGTCAGCATGGCACTGCAAAACTATATAAATAAGCTCATATTCCCCCACAGGTAAGGTTATAAAGCAGCAATGCGAGAACTACTACTGATTTAAAAGCAAGCATCCCCACTTTCCTAAATCTAGTTTTCCTTTAGGGAAAGTTTCTCATAAAACACAGAGATTCATAACATTTGGGTCTTTAGCAGAGACAGTCAGATCAGTACATCTTTGAACCTCCCATATGACATATTCACTAAGCTTTTCAAAGGAACAGGTGGATTTGAAAGCAGGATAAGACACTTCATATTTAATCATCCAGAGTTATCACCTAGGACTGATTTTCAAACAATTGGATGTGAATTGGCCACAGGACATGGTTAAAAGGAAGTTCATAGAAAATAGAGCACATGAAATCTGGAGCCAAAATGCATATGGTCTAATTTAAAAACAGGATTAAAGGAAATTCACAAAGTCATTTTGCTGCCAGATTTAATTAGTATGTTTAATACGTGAGATCACCTGAATCTACTTTTACTTGTTTTGTGTCCCATTAGGAGTTTCACAAGAGCAGTAATATGATTGAGTGGCCCTTGTGAGGGATGAAGCTTAGGCTGCTTTGAAACAAATTGAATTAATTTGAAATGATTCTTTCCAGGTATGACATTCTTGGAAACAGATGTGGGGATAAGGAGGGAGGGCATCAAAGTTACAGATAGACAGACCCACAACCATACCCACTTTTTTGTGTATACATTGACACCTTTTTAAACATTTGCAGAAATCCTGTAACACTAGAAGGCCTATTCACATACGACTGCAACTGATGGTACTCTCTAGAATTACATTAGCATTTGAGATACCAGAGTGGCAAGGGTCCTTATACAAATTTTAAGTTCCCCAAGATGTGAAATTTGTGGGGACTGGGTTCTGGTGCTTCTTTTGGAAGATGTTAGAGGGGAAATTTGTACCCAAAGGCTTTACAGTGCGTGAAACGGGCCAGATTCCAGGTCACTGGCTGAGTTAGAGCCATGGTGTAGGAAAGGGGGCCTTATTTTGAGTGACATTCACAGCCTTTCTACTTGGTTTCACCATCATCGATTGATTTTACATGGAAGTCACTCAGGGGTTTACACTGCTGAGTAGCACTGTAAACCCCCAAATTGGATAGACAGAGCAGATTTTATACCGTTTCCCAAACAAACGGTATGATAAATGGTTTAAATAGTACAGTCTCATCGCTAAAGGTGATAAGGATACTACCAGGGGAAAATAAATTCATCGCTAAAATGCAATATAACAGCAGAGGAGATGGAGGAAAAGGTGATAAGGATACTACCAGGGGAAAATAAAGTTCTGAGACTGATTTCTGGAGACTCAGAACATCTAAAACTTGCACCCAGCTCTGCAAGCTACAAGTGCTCAGCTCGCCTGAAAACAAGTCCATGCATATGCATTCTCATTTTAACCTACAAAAATATTTCAAAATCCAGGCCCTGATCTGGCAAGATGCTGAATGTTTTCCCTTTTCATCAGACAAGCCTCTAAAGAGATACTGAAGCGTGCATACTACAGAAGCCGGAGCGCAGCCACAAAGTCTGATTTACCGAGCCAAAAAGCAGTCATTGCTGCAACTGCCATGCAGCCGTACCCACTGCCTTCAGCAGAACCTCAGTGAAGACTGAGGGCACTTGTCGCTTCACAGGGGGCACTCAGTGTCTCCCAGGCTCACGTTGGGTCTACATATGGATGAACCGAATATTTTTCGCTACAAACACTCTTCCCCTTCCAGGCCTCCTTCGCTTTCAGTTCTGAAGGGTGAATTCATTGAAAACATCTGCACTACTAGAAACATTCTGTCCTTTTTCCAAACCTCATCCCCGTAGTAATGGAGCGTAGACAGAGCTGCATAACGCGAGTCTGCAAAGCAAGGCACTGCAGTAGAGAGGGGATGCTGAATGCTGGAGCTCTGCCTCCTACACCTAGGCACCACCTAGGCTCCGCTTACCTTCTGCGCTGTATTCTGCTCTCCGCCGTACAGCCAAAAGGTTTCCACAGCAACTGCCACATCGCATCGCGCTGCTTTTACCTCGGCGATACAGAACACCTCTTAAACGAATTTTGCTCAGCAGTCTGTCATGTTAACTTCTGCACACCTACGAGTCGCTACACGCTCCCCTTGGTATCAAGGCCAATTCTGGAATTGTTTTGGGGGGTTCTTACGTAATACGTATTTCTCCTTCTTTTGTCCTTTTTCCCCCTTTTCTTTTCACATTGCAGACTTGCAGCAGCGAGGGAAGGGCTCTGTAACCATGTCACAACAGCATGGTAGAGGCCCAAATGGGACCGATCCTGTGTCATTCACAAGTGGCAGAGATGTGCCCAGGCAAAGACTGCGAGAGCATGCTTACGGCAGTAAACTTTAATGAGCCACACGAATTCTTCAAACAAGGGAAGGGAAAAGATTTATTTTTGTTTGGGGAATAAGGGATGTGGACCAGCCTCCAGCAGGCCTACCAGGAAGGCGTGTGTAAGGGCTTGCGTGGCCATCTGTTTCTCCTCCTTATCAGCGCTCCGGTGCCAGCTGCCTCTGTGGCTGAGCCGTCCCACGTGCGGGCTCCCCTGCCCGGTCCTGCGCTGCCGTCTGTCTGCTCCTCGCTAATCCCACGTAACCGTATGTGCCTGCTTCCCACCGACCCTACTTGGCCGCACCCCACCGTAAACCCCATATAAATCACGGGAGGGGAAGCTGGCCGTCTCCTCGATGGTGCCAGTTCCCTTGAGCTGCCCCCTTCCCTTGAGCAGCTTTTGGGGCACACGAAGGGATGCTGTGCTCGCCTTGTTCCCCGTGTCACCTATCCCTGCGGTCCTCCGGCACGCCGAACCTCCGTTTCCTGCAACGCCATGAAAACGTGGCCCAAGCCTGAACAACTGCAGGATTTATGTTCGCTGATGCAGCACCCACATCCCAGCGCTGCTGTGCCCAAACGGCAATTAAAACTGCAAAAGCAGCCCAGGAGTTGGATACCCCGGATTAGACAGGCAAGATACAAACCTAATATCAGATAGACAGGCTGATAGGCGAGTTTTAAAGCTGCAGCCACCTGGGAGACATGCACGGTGATGCAATCCAGCAGTGGCAGTTGCCAAAGTCATTCCAACAGCGGAGGCCAAAGGCGGGCAGGGCGCCTGCAGGGGCGCCGGGGAGGGGAGCGGGGTCCGTGGCCTCCATCTGCAGAGAGGTGTGAAAACAGGCAGAGCCACGGCCAAACTCCCTTTGGGGTGTCTCGCAGCGCTGGCAGCATAGCTCTCCGCTAAGCCTTGTGCTCAGAGACCATGAACAACCGGGATTGAAAAAATATGTATAACCTGGCTAAAGGACAGCAAGCTGCTGGGGGAACGGAAGGGGGAGGCAGGAGATCGTGGTAGGCTGTGGATATCTGAAGGATGCTGACCCCGGCGAGGGCGTGGAGGCCTAGCAAGAGGGCAAGAAATCATCCAGGATGCTAAGTTTCACTTCACTGCTCCCTGAGTGAATTACAGGATGAAATTAAGAGAAGGACAATGAGACCCAGCCAGGCAGGACAGGCTGGCAGACAGACTGACATTGCTTCTCATTCCCATCCCAGTACCTCCGTAAGGAGGGTAGCAGGGAGGAAGGCGTGGGGGTTGCTCCATGGCTCACCCAAGGAGCAGCAGCCAGACCTGGCCTTCTCAGGTCACTTGAGAAGGTGGAGGGGATCCACCTCTGCCATTATAAAACCTTTGAGCCCAGGAGGCACGGCCACAGACCAAGCATGGGCACAGTTCAGGACAAAATGATGATGCCTCTCCACAAAGAATTTACCATCGCTCTAAGTGTAAGAGAAGTAACATCAATTGGATGTAGTCTTTCCACCAGGGATTTAGAAGTTTATAGTGAGTTACCACAGCACTTTCACTAGCTTTTCAGCCTCCTCTTTAGCTTTACTGCTTCCAGCCAACAAATTAGTCTGTACAAAAAACAATATGGAATGCAATTTTCACTTTAACCTACATGTTGAACTTCAATGTCTTCAGTGAACCCAGGGTTAGAGATGGACTGATGCACTTTTCAGGACGGGTTTGCAAACTCAAATCTGGCCCAGATTATTACGGACTAAAATCCATAATAATAATAGAAACTTCATAACTTAACTGTTTGTCTGCCAAATGCACTACATGAAGGCAATTTTCTACTAATCCCCTACCACCACAGCAGGCTGTGGCTTTGTGACCAACCTCCATAGCAAGACTAAGGACTGAGCTGGACTGACAACTGAATTACAGGACCCTGCTAGAAGCACTTGCTTTTATTCCAGTGTTGAAAGATCTGGCAAAGCAATGCAGCAAGGGTCACACCATTATCACCAACACTGTCTTCCAGAACAGATAGCTTCTCTTTCCTGGGCTATCAACTGAACTAGCTATGACAAACCTTTGACTACCTCTTGGAGAAGAGTCAGTAGTGTGTCCAACTTATTTCTCATTTTAACTCTTAAGTGGTGATTTGTATTACAGAACAAGCTATGATCCCAACACCCTTCTGCTAGGCACTGCACAAAGTTTTTTGAGGCATTATTTGCAAAGGCAACCCAGAAACTAAAAGGGAGAGGGAGAGGCAGAGGCAGAGGGAGAGGGGTATTCTATCACTGTATCAAACCTAAATTCATATTGAAGAACACATTCTCACTTGAAGAAGTGCTTACAAAGCCTACTAGAGTCCCTGGAGATTTTACTGAGACGGAGCACTAGAAGTATGAATCGTTTGAAACAGACAGCCTAAAACTTCCTGACCAAACACCCTGAACAATGTACAAATGTGGATTTGAGTGAGATACGAATTCATGCTGGATCCAGTCCCGTGTGGGTCAATCCCATGTCATACAGTACAAAGCATAACTTTGAGATTAAAGAGAACTGAAAATAAATCCTTGTTCTGCTTTGGTAATTTTCATTTACAGAGATGCAAAGCACAAATATTTATAAACAATATTCTTACAGGACTTGGAGGGCATTTCTTTCTTTCAAATAATTACTATTTAAAGAAATTCTGACCTCACTTAAAATGAGATGCAGCATGTGAGCATGCAGAGCTTTGTTGGAGAAAATAAATACTATTAAAAATAAAATTAGCATTGGAAAACCTCCGGCAATAATCCCAACCAATCAGCCCAGCAGGCTTGAAGGCAGACATGCAAGAAAGGCTCAGATAATGCAGTGATGCAAGATGCAAAAGAATCTGCTTGCTTGGGTAAGATAGCAGATCACTATTTAACACCACCAAGACAACACCTCCAGGCTCTTTTATTTAAGAACTGAGCTAACCTGGCTCTGTTTAGCTCACAAAGTCTGTTGCGAGCAGATGATGATGAAGTCAGAGGCAAGATAACTGGAGATTAACCTTTACAGATATTTCTGTTCCTGAAATTACTTCCCTTTCTATACTCTGCTACTGGCTCTGGCTCACAAGTTTCTTATTCCCTCTTAGTGTTAATAAAGTTAAAACCAATTCATCCAGCTGAGGATCGGGCCCTGAATTTTTGTTGCCCTTGATGTTGGTCTGTTAGAAGCAAGTAAAATTAATGATGCTCATAAAGCCTCCAGAAGGTCAGTGAGAGGTGCATGGAGCACGCTGTGACTTGGTATTAAAAGGAAGAAATTCCAGTCCCAGTTTCTCAGCCATCTTAACTTCAGAGACACAGGAGGCATCATATATATGCAAAATGCAAATGAGGAAGGGGATGTATGCGATGGACTGGAGGGGGTAGGTGGTTACTCAACAGTACAAATAATAAGTAGGAAGAAGAGCTTATGAGTACAGCAGTGGAAGAGGTGCCGTAGAAGTCCAAGGAGGAAATGCAGCGACAAACCCACTGAAATATCGGTGCTCTCTGCACGCTTCTACGGTGAGTGTTACTCCGAGGAGGTGAGGAATGCAAGGCAGGGGGTCTGTGGTCTATGGTTTGTTTTTCCATCACTACATATGTCTGACTTCGAGTAAAAGATTAACGAGACAGCTAGCAAATGTCCTAGGAGACAAATGGATAAAATGCTGTTTGTACATGTCAGATGAGGGAGGGCTCATTCTCCTCTCTTGGTCTCTGAATGAATCTGCTAGGATGCACACCTGCACCAGGAAGATTTCCTTGACAAGGTAACCCTTTCCACTGCAGAACGCATGAGCACGTCAGCATACAGCTTACCTGACACGTACATTCTTTCGGTCAATGTGGTTTGGAAAGAACCTTCCACCTACTTTTTTTCTGCATGTGACGTACATCGCTGCATGTTACAGAAAAGCCCCAGGTAAAGTAAATGGAAACTCTAACCAGCAGCTATGCACCTGGTGTTTTTGCATTTCCCAACAGATATTACAGTTGCTGGAATGATGTGTGAATCTTCTACAACACCTCCTATTGACAATTTAGTTTAGGTGTGGCATGAGAGAGATCTGTGTTATTGATACTAATGACCCACAGCCTGTTGCTAAAGAGAAGGAAGAAAGGAACTGAGGGAATTTATAGGGTTTAAAAAACCAAAAAAACCAAAACCATAAACCCCCACAAATATTTATGTTCTATTACATCTGACAGCAACTGCTCTGTTACAGGCTGAAAAGATTGCAGACAGGCGTGCTGACACTTTCATTTTCCAGCCATGGTCATGGCGGTGGGCAGAACAGCCAGACTGTCACTAAAGCTCATCCTTCCTATGTGTCAAAAACTCTAGTGTTTTCCTCTCCCGTTGGCAATCTGTGCGATTGGTGATCCTGATGGTGTAATGCCATTGGCCTGAGTCCTGCTGCAAGGAATGCAGTGGTGCCCAGTCAACCACCAGCCCTAACCACAATCTCCCTGCAGATCTTACTAACCTGGCAGCTCAGCTCTGTATAGTAACACCACAAAAAATGGAAGCACCTTTTCCTTTCCTCACTGCCTTTCTCCTTTTTTTGTTCTTTTTTGCTCTTTTCTGGAAAAATTTGAGGGAGTTAAGCAGATTCCCTAAGGAGAAAAGTGACCCATCACTTACAGCAACTGTCACAACCTTCAACAGCTCTCATGTTCTGACTTCTGCTTTACCTGAAATCTGCGAAATATGACTCACATCCATTTTCCTTATGCCATGATGGGGAGGAATGCTGATATGTGGGAACTGACAAAGAAGCATGAGGGAACCGATGTTCACCTCTTCATCCCGACGAAATCTGCTGGTGAATCATAGGGTAAGAACTTGACCTCACCCACGAAGTTGCGTGAAGATTAAAAGAACTTCCTTGTGTCTCTTTACTGTGCCCTTGACTACCAGATTTACTGGCTAGAGATGAGCAGTTAAACCACCCCACTAAGCTCAGGGAGAATGAGTTCAAGTCTTGTCAAGGGCCACCCTTGACAACCCAGCTCTAAAAAACATAAGCTATCCCTTTCGGTGAGTCAAGAGCAACCGGTGCTGCTGTGGGACACATCAGACAGATATGGTAGGCTGAGGAAAGGGACATACTCAACCATCCTGGACCCTTTCATATTAGTGACCTGGATATATTTTTGTGAAGAAAAGTTTGGAGCCCTGAACAAGAAGGTGATGTTGCAGGAAGTCAGTCCTCAAGTAATGTTTCTATCTCACTTAAGTCTTCCAGCATGCAAGGAAGTACAGGATCAGCTTGTCCAAAAAAACCTGGAAAACAATTAGAAAATTCTAAGGCCATCTACAGCCGCCTCTGAAAAGCAGGAAAAGGGAACATCATGAAACGACAGTGATTTGTTATGAACTGAACAGCCTTCTGTAT
Organism: Egretta garzetta; assembly: GCF_000687185.1. NCBI lineage: Eukaryota > Metazoa > Chordata > Aves > Pelecaniformes > Ardeidae > Egretta > Egretta garzetta. The sequence goes on from NW_009259798.1 coordinate 836,224, forward strand.
TCAAGGCTCTTTGTCACCTAGGGATTAAAATGGTCCTAATGCTTTAGCTCTCTTCCCACTCCGGAGTGCAGCTCTTGAACTCTTGGGGATTCGGGCCATAGTCACTACCAGGGTGCTGTGTCCCTCCTCTCTGAGAGTGCTGCCAGAATGCAGGAAATAAGACACATGCTGGCCCATCCTGTACTGTACTCTTACTTCTATTTTTTTCCTTCTTTGCAGCTGCAAAATACAACTGAGCAAGTTAAATTCCACTTCCCTTGAACACGGAAGCAAGCAGTGCATTTTGTCACATGGCCACATCAGCAGACCACAACAACAAGCGCAGTCACCTGGTGAAACAATCCACTCGGCGATTTGGAAGGAAAATTTCCTTAGGGCAGGTGACACTGGACATCTGGCAGCCCTCTACTTTTGTTCTGAGAATAACACCTACGTTCTAGGGCACGTTGCCAGAAGCTGCACCCACCTGGGATGTAGCCAGCCCAAGATGAAAGGGAACACCAAATCCAGAAGGGATGATTAGTTTTTACTGATGTTCAGGACAGAGGTACCTGGGAACACGCTAGTTCCCCTTAGGTGTTTGGTACTGTGTGGTAAAGTCAGGGAACTAAGAAAGTTAATCAGGTCAGAGCCAGGCTTGCATATGCTTTCTCCACAGGGATTACGAACTACTTGCCAAATATTCAGATTGGGTAATTGCTACCTGCATTACCAAGGGTATGCAGCCCAAAAGAAAATAATTGCTTAGAGTTTCTGATAGATTGCATCACTCCCTGCCAAAGTATACGGCAGAATGAGAATCATCAACACATGATGTAAGGATACAAGCCTGCATGTAGTTCAGACGGTAGAGCTGAACCCATCAAGGCTGGCTGAAGCAGAAGAAACATTAACCCCCACACTCCGTTTATAGGAAAGCAATCAGTTGATTCTCAACACCAGAAGCATTTGTGGAATCCAGAGATTCCCTGAAATAACCTTCCCTTTCTTAGGACACAGGGGACAAGCATTCATCCCTGCTCTAAAATGTAAATTTGACCAAAGCTAATTTTACCCCAGCGCCTAGCTATGAGATCATTGTTCTGCTAGCATACAAGTTTAGCCTCATGCTGCCACATATTTTACGACCAAGTGCAACTTGGAGCAGAGCCTGTACTGTCTGTCCGGGGTGCTGCTACGTGACAAAAAAAAAAAAAAATCCATTATCTGTTGTATTTAACTATAAAGTATATTAACTATAAAGCTCTGGTGAAACTCAGGTTCTAACAAAAATGGTTAGGTGCTACCAAGATATATGGAACAATTAGGCATCCAGGATATTAGAACGTAATTGTATGTGAGAATATGAGATTCCTGAACTATTTTAGAGGTGCTTTTCTTCTCTGCAACCAGACAGCAATACAATCCAGGGAAGAGAAGAGAAATTATTCAAATTTTCACTCTATCCCAGTCAACCATGCATACAGTGCTGACTCAGGAGCAAACATTAAAAAGCAAGAGCCATGCGGGAACTTACAAATCCAATTGTACAACTCCCAAGGGGGGTCATTACAACAGTGTCAAACAGGCCTTAAGCAGGAGGAATGAATAGGTGGGGGGAGATTTGACAGCAGGGGAAAAACAGTACTGGTAGGAAAGGCCCCAGTAACAACAGGTCCAATCGACACGTGCAGCCTTCAAACTGAGCTGTGATCCTGAGGTTTTTAAGGAGGAAAGTGGTAGCCCATATCAAAAGTTAATAAGGAAGACATGGTGCAAAAATAACAAGGAGAGAGAGCATTAAAACATCCAGTGCAGGGCCCACTTCTGTGTGCCATTAGAAGATTAGAATCCTCCTTGTTTTGTTAGGTTTATAACTAAAATAGTTAATTTTAAACATAGTTGCAAGCAAGCAAGCAAACAGACTCAAAACTACCTCTCTAAGAAAGCCGGGAGATGGCAATATTATTAGGGCTTACTCAAGGTACTAAATCCAGCCATCGATGAGATATTCATTAAAGGTTGCATTTGGTGCCTTCAGAAAATGATTATTCAACACAGCAATGATGTTTTGCCTGATTTGTGTAATGAAGTTTTATCTTACTATGCAGTAAAGCTTAAACCAAAATGCTAGTGTGAGAAGATCACAGACCTTTACTGATGGGCTGAAACTTGTATTAATATTTGACTTCTGAAAGCATGCAAATCACTTCAATAACACTGTGCTTGTCTTCCATATGAGATAATGGATAAATAGTCAACAGCCTTTATTTCATTGTTGGGTAGATCATCAAATTAGTGTCTAAATTAAGGATTGAATTAATCTCTATTAAATAATTTGTCAATACAAATAAAATCAGTGCAGTTTAAGATAATCATATTTGGGGTTTTTTTCCCTCTTACTACCATTAAAAATAGGGGGTTTTATCAATGCCAAAATCACAGCTCCCTTAAACTGGGAGGTATCCAAAATTCAGATCTTGTAGCAGCCCTCCCTCTCCTACATATGCATAAAAATGCTTCTTTATCTTTTGTGAGAATATCTTTTTTCTTGAGACTGGAACTACAGATTCCACTCCTCCCATTCACACTGAGGAGAACATTACTCCCTAAACAAACAGCAAGATATCTAAAATATCCCTTAGTTTACTAAGGGATGTAAGACTCGGGAGAGCGAGTACCTCCTTCTTGGGACAAAGGAGGGAGAGAGGGTGGATTTGAAGGGACTGTCTTCAAACGGGTCTAGCTCATCTCCAAGTACCATGCTCAAATTTATGAGTGTTTCCACAGGAAAAAAAAAAAAAAAAAAAAGTGTCAGAAGGACATCTCGGGTTGGAATGCAGCAGAACTGATTCCCACAAGCCCGAAAATATTGCTGGTTTTCATGATAGAGCTGTTAATCTTACAATAAAGTAACTTTTGAATGCATTTTGCACTCAGCGATGAGCTCTCCTAGCAGTGACCTCAGTGTGAGCAGCCCTCCCCAGTAACAGGGCTGTGGAAATACTGCTGGAGGCAGGTCTTGCGCTGCTTTCTTTTGTCTCTCCACTTAGTCTTTGCAGAAAGATACTACCAGAAGCACAGAAAGGCCGTAAAAGTGAAGACATCGTTTTAAATCAAAAGGCTTTTAGTGGTTGCATTAAAGGGTCTAGCTGCGTTCCCAGCAGTGACTACAGCAATTACGTGGTGAAAACATCTAGGCAGGTGCATAATTTAAAAAGAAAAAGGACATCCCCCCGCCTCTTCAGGAGAGGTCAGGCTTTATATTTCAGTAGGTCTGTTTGACTGAAGAGGGAGAAAAAACGAGGGCAGAGTGAAAGAAGGAGGAGCGGAGTAGGGTAGAAAAAGACGAGATGAGATAAAAGAATGCACAGGGGGAAAAAAAGCAGGGAAGAAGGATGAAAGAGAGAGATGACATCTGACTTGGGCAAGGGGTGAGCCACAAACCCCATCATTGCCAGTGCCCAGGAACTAAACCAACCCTTTTGCCCACTGGCGCGGGGCAGCTGCCAGCGGGGCGGGATGGCGTCTTCCCCGCGCTGCGCTGCCCAGCTCATCCCCAGCCCGCTTCCAGATCTGCCCCGCTCACTGCGCTCTGCGACAAAACTCAGGGTGTTCTCGCAGTCCCTGTGGTTGTGGTTAGGAAACTGCTGCATGTTCGGTCTCAATAGAAAAAGTATTTTAATACAAGAAAAACAGGAAACTCGAGCACGTTTTGGGTCTAATTCAATTTCAGTTCCCCGATTCCTTTATTTTCTATGGACAAAAGGCATGTAACAAAATTATGAACTGGGACGTGAAGAAAGCAGAACTGTGCACATGACAGATAAAGCTGGCTCATTATGTGAAAACTGAAGCCATGCAAAATATAAATTCAGAGCAGATTAAAACACCTCTCATCCAAAAACCAGTTAGGACCAGTCAAGCAAATCCCAGCACCTGGACAGAGTTTGAGCAGAACGTATATGAACTGGCACAGGTCATGGTTTCACAAGAATAGACCAGATGATGAAGAAATGCAAATATTCTTTCTTCATTTTAAGCTGAAAGCAACCTCTGGCTTAGGAATCTCCAGAGACAAGGTACAAGGTACAAGGTACCAGTGCAATGTCAGCCGCCCTACACTCTCTCTGCAAGATCGTCAGTGCATTTTAGCGCTAATGTACTAAAGCATGACACTAGCTCAAGATAACCACATTCTATTGAGAAACATAACAATAGAAATAATGGAATAAGCACTTCATGCAATTTGCTAGGAATGTAGTTTGGACACCAACAGCCAAAACAAACTAAAATGGCAAATGCAAGGACTCTATTTTGAAATGATCTGCAAACAGACTCAGCAGCTTTACAGGGGGTCATATTTTCCACAAGGATAAACTGTCCTTGAACAATATTTTCAGTGTTCTGGGTACTAACATGCTTTCTTTTCATATGGATTGTTCTCACCTCCGCTCCTTTTCCTTGAACAAATATTTACTGTGACCAATAAAATTCTGCTCTCCATTTATGAGTTAAATAGCATCGCATTCCCACACGCTGTTTTATATACCCATACATAGAGCATATGTGCCCACAGAAAATGACATCTCTAAACTACGTCTGGTGGAATTATTTTTAAGCAATCATATTCACTGTAGATTTCAGTCCTGATTCATCAATACATTTAATTCACTGTGGTATTAGATCCGTGAGTGAGAGGAATGAAGCATTCAGCTCAAGAAAGGAGGTGACATATTTCACCAGAGATAAAGTGTTTCTGTGAGTACGTGAAAGAGTGATGCCTGATGCAGTGCCCTTAAGCATGGGAGTAAACACATCATCTTCACAGGAAACTACTGACATGTTTAATTTTAAGAAAGCAACCAAAAATATTTTTAGTTAAATTATTCATACACTTCTAAATGTGTTCATGGATTTCACCAGGTCAGAGCTTAAGTGGGCAAATTATAGCCTGCGAGATGCCAGTGGACTATTAGTGATAAGCATGCTGGACCACTATCTGTTATTTATTCATTATTCACCTATTGTTATTTGCTGCTCATCACCTTGGAAGTTTCAGTAAACGAGTCAGGAATGGAAGGCATCCTTACATGTGAACAAAGAACAGCCAGCACAAACTATGTAGGAAAAAAAAAGGGTAAAAATTTCACAGGTTAACATATATAAACGGAATGTGTCATCTAAACCTCTTTTTTTTTTTTTTTTTTTTTTTTTTTTTTTTTTTTTTTTTTTTTTTTTTTTTTTTTTTTTTTTTTTTTTTTTTTTGCAAGTGGGGGGACACTCTCGGCACACCGGGGCCCATCAGTGTTTCTGCTGTGTTTATATAGCTTTGGGGAAGTCGGGGACCGTGCTCCACATGCGGGTCCTTTTTGCTGAATTCCCCTCCAGGAGCGCAGGGGCGAAGAGGAACGCATCTCTCGTGAACACCTGCAACAAGCAGTTCCTTCCTCAGGCACTTAAATAGATTTTCCTCGCACTACAGTAAAACAAGATACCATCTCTTCCCCTTCGTACACCCCAAAATATAAACAGTGGTACTAACAAGAAAGAAGGTGAGTGCACCAGCAGGTTCCTCTGGGATGCAAAAGCAGAGCTACAGAAAGCATTAACATCTATGCTGGATTTGGGTTTAATTTGCAAATCCCAACTGCTCTGTGGTGCCCCCCAGAAGAGGCTGAGGTCTCTCACATGCAGCAGGCACCAGCACCCTTGCACTCAAATACCTTTTTTTTGAGTTGTTCCTAGCCTTATGGATCTCTCTCAAGTCTTCTTGTCTTTACAGGGGAGGCTCAGTGGCCACAGCCCATCTGAGACAGCCTGTTGGTCCCTTGGTGGAGGAAGAGGTGCACCCACACAGACAGCAACACTGATGGATTGTGTCAGTATGTATGGTCTCCCAACAACTTAATTAGTACTGGCCCTAACTTGGTTTAGGGCCTAGCTAAGACTGCAGTTTGAAATCAGTAGCATAGGCACGCTTTATTTTCTGTGTTACGCTTATGTTGGTTGTGGACAAGCTTTGGTTTTAGTCAAGATAACCAGACTTCAGGACAAGGTGATGGCCATGAGGCAACCACCAGGCCGAGCCCAATGGTGAGGGAAGCACCGACTTCCTTGTGGGTGGAAGGAGGAGAAACACATCAGCACAGGCCCTCGGTCAAAGTGGAAGGGGGTGGGAGTTCCCTTCCAAAAAAAAAGAGGTCCGTCCAGCATGAGTAGCTCAAACTACCTGCTCTGTACTAGGAGATGCACACCGTACGGCAAAGCCCTCGGTATCAAATGCCAGGGAAGTGTTAAGCAGCGAGAAAATAGTCTTAGCCACCAGCACGCTGGAAACAGCAAAAACTATTGGGTTGGGCACACGTGCAAAGCGTACATGCCTGGGTTGCCCAAAATAGCAAGAGATACAACATGCAGGACTGCCAGAAGTGTTGGTGAGCAGGACTGGGGAGATGCTGCACTGCTGGGCAGAAAAAAGGATATAATCCCATGTGCTGAGCTCAAAGGAAATCCAGATGGTTTCCTGATAATCTTGAGAGTGAGAATTTCAGATCCATCAGGCCAAGAAAGGGGAACTACATGAGAAAGAGACATATCACAGCGTTTCGGAGACTTTCTTCTTCACTGGGTTGCTAGGTTGTAAGGTGTTTTTTGTACTTAGCAGCAAGCGTTTTCAATACTAACACCTGTATGACAAACAATTTGATATTTGAAAGCTGTGTCATCTGAAACCTTATCTGCCTCATTTGAGCAAATTTAACTCCTGTCAAACACCAAAGATCTTTACTTTTACTTTACATTGACTTTATTTCCAAAGTTGTAAACCCTGCTTTACGGAGAAAACATATTTTCCTCTATTATTTGGCCACTATCAAGCAATTACCAGCAATAGCATAGTATGAGTCACACTCGTCTGCACACCATGCAATACCTACAAAACTGTCCTTTTAACTAGTCCCTAATCAAGTCACAGTGCTGGTTTTGGGGGCTTTTCTGGCACTTCTGAGAAGAGACAGTAGGCTGAGTTAGACAGCAGTGGCAAGCAGTGAGCATGCAGGTGAAAGAAGAAAGGAACCCCTACCTTTGTCTCTGCCCAGCATCCCCATATGCCTGACCCCTTTCAGCCTGTATGAAAAAGATTTCATTGATTTTCGTGAGAGAGATGCTATTGAACAACTACTAGGAAGTCATTAAGCATTGTAAATAACTAAAATAGAGATATTGTTGCCAAAATACACTGAATAATTGCAATTTGTGATGCATGAGCTTTGCCGTGCTGGGTATGTTAACTTACTAAATTGCAAAATTAATTCAGCCACAAAGGGTCTCTCAGTCAACCATGCAAATTAGCAGGGCTCTGTTGCAATGCTTTATATTTCAATACTGCCTTTAATCAAAGGATGTCAAAATATATTTGTAATCCATAATTAATAAGACATACTATATTTCCTTGAGAGATGTAAGTATGATTATAGCATATACTGCACTCTGTTACACTGTTAAGTGGGCTCATGCAGTAGCAATAAGCTCTGACCATTGCCTTGTTTCTAGTTTACAAATGTACTAGTTGTGTGAATATGCATATATACATGGGTCTCCACTGTTATTCTTTGCCTACCTGTGCAGGTACAAAAGATACAAGTTGGTGGGAAGATATAAAACTTGCAATGGTCTTTTCCCCATTGCCTAATTCTTGCAATTAAGGGAAATATGTTGCTGAAATGTGAGCGTGTTTGTGTACACGTGGGATGCATGAGCTGCAAATCAGTGCATCACACTGCACAACCACATAACATCTGAGAAGCAGACAGGTAAGCCTAAAATTTACCATTTAAAAACAACTGCATACCTAACTTGTCTTGCTAATCACACAGAAGATTATTCATGGTGAAAGAGATTTAAAAATCCAATTTAGTTTTAACCATGTATTCTTATTTAAAGGCTAGAAGGAAAGTATTATTTTACAGATAGTGATCAGAGACACCAGGAGACTTACTTTCCCACAGTTGCATTGTAAGTCTGTGGCCACATTGGCAATTGCATCCACTCAAATTACTATTAATTCTGCTCACAACATCAGTGCCTAAGGACTACTGAGAATGGAGCACCTTCGGTCTTGTGAAGCTCTGTACACACAGAGCTGCAGCCAGGCCCTGCCTGGAGCTCTCACAGCCAAAACAAAGAACGAGGGAGGAAAGGCTGGAGGAAAGGCAGTAACACAACCAGCAAATTGTGTGGCAGAAGCAGCTTCAGAGGAGGTTCGTCTGTGTTTTTTTCTTAACGGGGTTTAGATAAAGTGGGGTGTGTGGAACTAAAAGTAACAAGGGACTGATGAGAAAAGATGTTAGAAGAAATAGGCCAGGAGACCTAAAGCTAAAACAGAGCAGACAAAGAGCAAAAATGAAGTGAAAGGACTGCAGGGAGTGGGAAGATGCAGACAGGAGAGAGATGGAGCTCCAGCGAAAGAGGATGGGGCACACAAAATCCTCCAGAAGTGCAACAAGCTCTCACAGCATCTAACAGTCCCCATTTCAGCAACTCTGGTAGCTGTTCCTCTCTGTGGTTCAGTGGAGGCACCACTTGTGTCCTAACATCCTCTGAGCAAAAGAGCTCCCTGCACAACTCTGCGTTGAGAGAAGGGGGAGGGATGGGCACTGGCCAGAGCCCATCTACTTCCCCATCTCCTCACAGCCAGCTCGGCCCTGGCTGCCTCTGCAGCTGCTCTGCCAGCTAGAGAGCTCGGCCACAAGACCAACCACAAGCCCAAACTTCTTCTCCTGCTAGTTGGTTCACCACTGGTATCTCACACAACAGGCCTGTGGTGAGCACACTGCGAACACGTTGAACACTCCTGCTTCTCATCCACTTCCACACCATTTCCCTTTCTGGTTCAGATGAGCAGAAATGTATGCAACAGATGAGTGAGGAAGACAGGAAAGAGGAGAAAAGATACATCTTTCTGGCTCATCACCTAGACGGTCTTCTAGGCAAGTGTGCTGACAAATATGCAAGCCCTCTAAAAGCTGTATTAAACCCACTGAATTTGAAGAACAGGATTCTATCTTTATTATTTTTTCATCAGAGCTTTCAAAAACCCAAAATTTCTAAGTCTACTTTACCAGAGGTTCATGTCATGCACCCTTTTCCTGCAGACAAAAGGACACGGGCATACAGCAGATCATGGTTTATGATAGCTGGAAGACAGAAGATGGAGGCAGTGCCACTTACCTCCATATTCCTGTCCCCCGTGCGAGGAAATGGAGTTCAAGAGGATGGATGTACAACCATTTCTCATGGTATCTTGCCAATCCTCTGCCCCTGGGTCTATTATGATTAATGCTGATCCACCACCTGGAGTCTGTGTTGGCTGTTCATACTGTTTTTCATGGCGAGTAACCATAGTAAGCATGTGTAATGGATCTCCACCCACATTTCTGAAGAGTTCTGGGACTGCTGGAAAGATGAAGTGAAGTTAAACTGGGCCCCAGACCTCACCATGTAACTGAGTTCCCCGTGGATCCACTCTCTGCTAAAGGGCTTATAGCAAAGGTTTCCTCTCCCTTGTGGGTATATTAGGAGTAGCAGCAAGAAAAGAGTTACAGCAGGGTCACTTCTCAATGGGCAGCAGGTAAGAGAAGATATTTTCTGCTCCTAAGCCACTCTGAATCCTGTTCAGCAGCAAGTTTCCAGAATCCTTCAGACAGTATGACACAGCTCGCTGCCTCTAACAGGGTGACCTTCAAACAAAAATATCAAAGTTAGGGCAACAGGTTTCTGAAACATTTCAAACAGTTTCTTGCAAGTCATCATTAAAATTGCCATTCGTGGGGAAGAACAAAACCCCGAGTAAAGGTTAGCCCTCAAATGCTTTTGAAAAGCCATGTGCTGTGTTAAACAAAGCCATTACAACACAAGCTGCAACCTATTTCCAACATCTAGAGCCAGAGATCATATAAACTATCAGATCAGATTTGTATTGTAAAGTTCCTACTAAAATAAAGTCACGCCTGATAACACTGATATACTACACACTATACGTAGGTAAATCAATATTATCATTACCCCCCTGAGTGCAATACTCAAGCAAGGTTTGGTAATCAAAGCAGACTGCATTTAACAGAATATCAGAAATATTTATGACATCTTTAAACAATTGCAAGCCTAAAAGCTAGAGCCCTGATGATTCAAAGTACAAAAGCAGGGTTTTGACAGCGCTCCGTGGAAACAGAATTTTCTTTCTCCTTTTGGCACACCACCATCAGATCCCCTGCATGGAATCCAGCCCTACAATAAATATCCAGGGCACATACAACACATGTATGTGCCCCCAGGCACCCAAAGCTTCAGCTCTTGCAAACTACTGTCACTTGCTTGACTTCAGCACAACTGTCTGCAGCATCTGAGGATCTGGCCCAAGGAACATATTCCATCAGAAACTGAAAAGCACCAGTTTTAAGGTAGCTTTTGACAGATTAACAAGGTCGTCACTGTTTGTTAAATGAACATCCTTTAGTTCATGACAGGTCTTCAGCATTTCTATATAGCAACCATTTAAGCTCATCTGCAAGGCATTCAGGCCAATGCCAACACACAGTATTGCCAGACACCGGTGTTCGGGGCTTATAAATTGTTACATTTCATTCACCAAACTAAAGGCCTAGAAGCTCAGCTGAGATTTCAAACTTCACACCACAGAAGTGCAGATCATGAGCTGGGGCTGAGATGATGGCTGTGACTGGGAGAGGGCCTGGCTTCACAACAAGCCCCACCAATTCTCACACCTCCCTCCTCACCTGACTTTCCCAGACGGATGCTTTGCTTCCATGGTGACACTGCTGTGAATGTGATGAGCAGGCTGTGGTTTAACAACAGAGTTGTTATTGTCTTTCTGTCCAGTTGCTCAGGTGGGTAGGTCAGTAGGATCAGAAGTTTAGTAAAGTTTACAAAATAAAATCTGCTATTAATACAGTCTGGGTGGTTTGGTTTTTTTTACTAAACTGGTTCATAAGAAGACTCATCTACTCATCTGTTCATTCTCAAGAAACGTAAACTCCTTAATTCACTGCACATTTAATTGGAAAACCCATGGCCCTGTGGCATATCCAGAGCCCTACCACCCAGAGAAGCACTGCAATTTGATGACACATTAAACCGTGTCATTAGCGGGAGCAATGTCTAGGTATAAACACTGAAAATCTTTACAAGCGGTGGTCAATTGCTCGTTCAAGAAACTGCTGTTAGAGGGTCCCCCCTTCAGCTGGTTGCTACCGTCCCTCTGAAAGAGGGAGCTGCCCCACCGCAGAGCTCCTCTTCATTCCTATTACAAAGGCTAGTGGGTTAATTTAACCCAGTGAAAGCTCTTTACTTTAAGCTGGCTGACATTGCCCTGAAGCAGATTCTCACTGTCTCTTTCCAAATGGCTCTGCCGGGGCAACAGATTACAAAAAAAAAAAAAAAAAAAAAAAAGTTGTTGGTAACCAGCAACAAAAAGGAAAGAACATCTGAAACCAGTGTGCTGTTCTACAGTGGATGCCTACCACATCCTAAAACACAAAATATCATTCAAAGATGAAATCTGCAGGCAAAACCAATCTTTGCCTGCCAATGCCTTTCCTTTGAAAGAGATTAAAGAAAAAGTAATTGCAGTGAAAAACTACTCCTCCTTTACCTAAATGAAATCTGGGGAAATTCTAGGAATACATACCTTGGAGAAAATGAATACTTTCTGGAAATAAGGTTCTGGAAATTATTAACAACTAGTTGACTTCTCTTATGGTAATGTTAGAATTTGAAGCGAAGGAAAAAGACGGTACATGTCAGCAGATAGATCTGAATTACGCGTCTCTAGCACTCAGACCTGAATGGTAACTTGACAGCAGAGTTTGGCCACAGCAAGCTTCTTGCCTTGATTTTTGTTTCTTTCCTGTGAAACTCTGAAAGTGTTTTTTCTTTTTTAATTTCAGGCTGGTTTATGTTCTTCAAATTTTATTTTTCTGCATAACTGCCCCAAATGCTGAGCATTCTGTTCACATACACAAATTTCAAATTCAGTTTCCGAGGCTTTCTTCTGGAAAATGCCAATTTCCTCTAAACCACTGTTTCAATGGGGGAAAAAAAAAATAATTTCTGAGCTGCTTCTCTTTTCTCAGGATGGATCTCATTTCAAACTTGCAGTGATTTGTCACCTTTTATTCCAAATCTTGGAATAGTTAGTCACGATGATTTTGCAGTTACCCAGATCTTGAAATAAAAAGGAGGAGGTACGTCCATGGAGCTTGCATTGGTCTGTAGGTTCCCCCCTGTAGCTGTTGATGAAAATCACCTCTTGATGATGGAAGTGTTGGACTTTGCAGGAAAGGAGGCTTGAAAGAGTGGGAATAACCAGCAGAGAATGAAAAACCTTTTCATGGAATTTAAGACTTTTATTCAACTCTGCCAGGTCCTTACTGTCGGCAAATCTCATGCAAATATAAATAGTGCCATTCAGTACTAGTCTAATCGCTTCATGTTCCCCTCATCCTTCTTCTTTTAATATTAGTCCTACAGAAAATGAAGCCAGCTAACTTTTGTTCAACCTAGGCATGGAAATCAACACTGCGTTACGTGGACAAGCAAGGATCTCTCTTGATTTCCAATGGGAGTCTGCAAAACCAAGTGAGACCAGTTCAACACAGTCAGTCCCCGGATGAGGTTCCACTCCCCGGCACTGACATCCCACAGCCATGACCTGCCTCTTCCCTGCTGCTGCAGCTCTGGGTCTTTTCACACCAGAAAACAGCACTTATGCCAAATTGTGAAGTGGTTTTACGAGGTGGAAAGGCACCAGCTAGGGGCTAAAGAAAGGCCAATAAACTCCTCCAACCTGTAACAAAATAACAGATTTAAACCCAGGTCAACTGAGGTGAAGGGCAAGTGCATTAATCGCCTGTATTAACAAGGCTCTGTGTGCCTGCGGCAGCACTCGTTGGAAAAGACAGTATGTCTTGCTGTAAATAAGACAAATAAACAGCAGCTACAACAACAAATCTTCCCCCAATTTCTTTTACTTTTCATTAAACAAGTAATCTGATTTTTATTAAGTCCTCTTCAAAGTCCGTACAGGCCACCCTTTATAACTGCGCCTGTTTACACCGCCCGTATACTCTCACACATACATTAGTCTGACGAATGCCTGGAGAGGAACTTCAGCCAGTTTTGTTCTTAAGTGATAATCGAAGAAATCCTCCGTCACGTGTGGTGGCAGTGTGAGTTGGCCGTACCAGGACGAAGAGTCATGCAGATGTTACCCAAATGCTTCCATTAACTTAATCTTCCTCAGAAGAGCCCTTCTGCCGCCAAGTACTTAAGAGTGTCACTTGGGATTTAGATGCCATTTTTGTTCACTACTGAAGACTGGTCATGTGTAGGAATCTGCAGCCTTGCTAATAGGGTTTACAGAACACCATGAAAATAGATTACTGGCTGCTGAAAACATTGAAAAAAGACAATGCTACCTTTTACCAGTCTTAAAGTGCCTTCTGGCATGGAAGGCTTAATGATTGTTTGTTCCAGTATGTTTTCTAGAATGCCAGCTTAGAACAAAATAAGGATCATCCTAATAATTAGCTGAGATGCTGACAAATAAGAGTCTAGATCATTAAATGCTTTCCTTCATGTCATTTTAAAAAATAAAACCATATTTTGTGATCAGAAAATGCATCAGACTTTTTCAATTGTCCTAGCATATGCTGTTATCTCAGTAATGAAACCAGTTTTACTTTTTTCCTTTTTTAACTCAGTTGTTATGTGGGAAGATGTAGTAGTATAAAATAGCAGGAAATAGTATGAGTAAATTTAACTTGAAAAGTTTAGTATGTGTTTTAGAGAAAAGATTAACAAGTCCTATTTTTTTTTTTCAACTGTCTTATCTCCGTTTTTTTCATCTTGCGTTTGCTTCAGCCAAGCAATTCCAACAGTTCAGAAGGACAGATGTTCCATCTCATTCTATTCCCAGACAAGCCACTCTGTAAAATTACATTTCTTTTGAAACATTAGTCCGACAGTTTAAAGACCATCAGAACTTTTAAAGGAGAATTGCAGAGGAATAATCAGCAATGTGTTTAGATCTAGTTTCTATGCTGGATTTTTTTTTTTTTTTTAGTTGCAGTGCCACTCCTCAGCAAGATACAGTTTCAAATTTATTTTCCACCTTGTGGTTCTTCCTGGTTTGCATCTATGTAAGTACCACAAGCCTCACTGCAATCCATGCAGCGTATGTGTATTTGTGATATTCAAGGGTGATGTGTTCGGGGATGTGTTCAGTGAACCAAGGCATGCCAATACACCTCACAAGGAGAAAAAAATGATTTAAAATACACCACTATGCTGACTGGCTGATCAAAGCCTGCTCAGTAAGGACATTCAGATCACACAGCTGCATTCCATATCATCACTGCTAATCTGCTCATGCTGATACACTGCTACAACACGGCCAGAGATGTAGAAAGCTTTGGTCAATGCTCTCAGGAACCACACACCTGCACTGGCTCTTCCTGAACACGTTGGTGATGGCAGAATAATTAAGTACAAAGTCTAGAGAAAAGCAAATTAAGATTTAAAAGCAGTCACTTAATGAAGCGAGGAACTCTCATGCACAAACCACTCCATTTGAGTCCATCTATCCTACTGCTTTAGCTGGGATCACAAGGGCCCTTTTGAGATGAACCTCCCAGTCATCCCCATTTACCGCACTTGAGCTCACATCGCAGGCTGGTCTCAGACCAAAACCAGAAAGATGTGTTCCCAAGAGCCCTAATTTACTCACTTAGATTACTGACATTCAGTCCACAGGACTAGACTAGCATCAGCCTGAAGTACCTTCCTGAAACGTGCACAGCATGGGCACCAGGTCCAGGGCACCGATGGTTCCCTTCTGCGGATGCGTTGCTGTAGGTCTGCACTGCTCAGTAATGGGGACACACAGTCTCTATTGCGTTGGACGCAAGGCACTTCACTATTAGGGCCTTAATTTCCAGGTTCTTCATAACGTACGAACACTGATGCTTGTGTAGTTTGTGGAAGTAACACCTTACACGCATCTTATATGGTTTAAGTCAGACCACACAAGTTTTAGGAGAGTACAGAATTAGGCCCAGTATCTCAAATCTTAATAATAACTGATCAAATCAACTGATTATAACTCGTATGATCTATTAAATACATATTTGAGTCTGGCATATAAAAATATATTTCAAATTAGGCTCTCAGAATCCTATTCAATATAACATCTTCCTAGGCCAATTATTTCTCAGTAAACACAGACTTACATTTACTGACGCTGTCAGCATGAATTTGTTTCTTAGAGCCCCAAAGCTGCAAATACTTACACACGAACAAAAAACTCTTCACACGTAAGCATTTTATGTAACCCCAGTGTTTCCTACACGTAGTAGACCTTAATGCATACATCATGGTTTCGAGATGAAGACACAGAATCAAGATCAAGAACTTCAAGAGAAAGTTGCTTGAGCATCCTTTTGTTCTGTTTCATCATAGGAAATGGTGATAGATGAGTTCAGGCCAAAATATTCAGCTTAAGCCAGTTCATGTAGCCTCAGAGTCACTGGGCTTTATCCACCTTCCCATATCAGCTTGTTCAAGGCACACTGAAGAATTTGACTCCTGGCTTTTGAACATCAAAGGCACCACTAGAGATAGTGGCAAGGTACTTTAACTTAACTTGGGCTTTTTTTTTTTCTCTAATTGTAGCTACTTTGGAGTTAATCACCTAAGATTCCTCTACTGTCAATGGGAAGGAACAGGACCCTTCAGGGTATCACCTTTACGTGAGCTGAACCCCACTTTTACGGAAGGACAGTTGACTGGGAAAATAACCAGATGCAACAGCAGCAAAATTCCTGCCATCCTAATGTCACTAGGAATTTTACTACTGATTTCAACACAAACTAATGAAGTGAGGTTTCTAGGCAATTGTGGATACCCCTTAGTTATTTTGCACTATTTACATCAGCACTTTGTCTTCTCTCCTTTCTTTAGCAGGAACTAAAAGGAAAAATAGAAAGGATGCTCATATCTGAGTGCAGAAATAGAAAATGGTTATTGTGTTAACCTCCCTGAAAAGCATGATAGCGCCCAGTGAAAAGTGTATTAGGTCAAATCCAATTAATTAGCAACTCCAAAGAGGTCAATGGAATTGCAGCACAGGTGAATTTGGTCCAGTGTTGCAAATTAAGAAAATTGAGCTAAATTCTGACCGAGGTACGTGCAGTGAAGTAAGACTACACATTTAGCAGAGAGGAAAAAAAATAAGCTTACACCGCACAGGATCAAGTCAGGCTTGTTCCAGCAGTGTACATCTCTTACCAAATGCAGTGGACCTACTCCTCTAATTTGGAGAAGCAAGATTTTGATTTTTCTTTTTACAGTTACATATAAGAATGTGATCACATTAGGAAGATTTTCTGTCATCAGTTTTCCTTCAATTATGAAACAGAATACAGAGGGTAGGGGATATTAAGAAATCACAGTATTGGACTGTATCCCAAAACAAGGATTATATTAAATATAAAGGGAAATACAAACTTGTTTCATGAGTGTGGTGCTTCAGTTTTACTTAGATAACTCTAAAAAAAGTAATCACTCATGCCTGATTTACAAATGTGCACATACCGAATATGGGATGGAAGATCTTAGTAGCCTTCCAGGAAAAATGTGGAAAATACATGCTCCCTAATAAAAGCAAAAACTGCTTTTATTATGACATGACCAATCTTATTCATCTAATACCAGTACAAGAATGGACTAAGATAACCTATAGCTCCAAAAGACAGAAAGAGCCCCTTTCTTCACTCATTTCAGTGCATTCAGAGATTTTCCACTCTACAAAACCTATTGCTCAGCTAGAAAGCAAACTTTCATCTAATATTCTCTTGCGCTAGTTACAGCTGATGATCTACACTTAGAAATTGCAAAACTACTTCCTTTATCATTAAATGTAACAGGACTTATGAACTTTCAAAATCCTGCAGGTATTCGTAGGACTTTGCATAACTGGAAATGCAAACTGGGATCCTTATAGCTATCCAGATACCCAGTTCTTCTTGAATTCCATCAAACCTGGTACTTACCTACTTTTGAGGATGTGGGCCCCAGTCTCCCCCAAAATAATCCAACAATATTCACTGAAAGAGGATACCAATGTGTGTTTTTCAGGCTGAGCCCCAAATGAAAAATGTGGGAAAATCTTAAGGAAAAACCTTCCTGCATGATGATAGCAATTTATCTCTAAGTATCATCTGTGGTTTAAGTTTTCAGACTCTAGAAGGACTAAAATATCACATAAATGTTACATTTTAAAAAAGGAAAGTCCTGGAAGTATCAGAAATAAACAGAGTTCTCAGGGGCAAATTCTGCACCCTTTCAGTGGGAGTCAGCCTGAGGGAGTGGGAGTGGAGCCGCACTAATGGGTAACAAAGTCATTCAGTTCACTCCTAGACTGGTACTAATTTAATTATTGCACTATATAGAAGAGTGTAATTATTTACAAATAATTTCACAAATAAATTGACTGAATTTACACATGAATAATTCAGCCCTAAGTTAAATTTTGCTCTGCAAAAAGCATTTTTCAGTCACTTACAAAGGCACAGATTTTAAAAAGAGGGACCAATGCAAATACTGCTTCTGTATGTTCTGTTGATCTTATGTGAGAATTGGTTTAACATTAACAATATATGCCGCACAAAAACTCATATGGGCTGAACATTGCAAGGCTGCCAATTTAATTTGAAATGACTTGACAGAAAATCTCTAGGCCACCAAATGCTATTATAAAGCACTGTATTCTCATTAAAGGTCTGAGCCCTTTTTTTTCTCCCCGAGGGCAGACTCCTCGTGAGGCTGTCCCTCTGGCATAACATGTGATAGAGCTAATCTGTCTTCACTTGGACAGCACTGCGGATATGCAAACCCAGGTGGCACTAATAGGTTTACAGTAATAACTATGGAATTGGATACAGTATGTTACACTGTGAGAAATTCCCACAGATCAATTTTTGTGGTGAAGGTTAACCAACAGACATAGAGCCATAATATTCTTTTTTTCATGGGTCTGTTAACAATTTTATGGTTTTAAAAATAAAAGAAGAAAGACTCTCCTATACTTGGACAGAATATAAATATTTAACTTTTCAAACATATCTACAATATATGTGCATAAAAATGCTCTCTTGGAAAGGCAACTTCTGTTGTCAGTTATTCCAGCGCAAATCTGGAGGAAGTCCATTGGCCTCAAAGAAAGATACCAATATAAATGAGAGCAGACTATGCCCCAAAAATGTATTTAACATAATATCGTGTCATACCATTTTGTTCATACATTTTAGTGGCACTTTTGCAACTTTATTATTGGAAATTACAATGAGAATAAAATTAGCTGCATAATTATAATGAATGCACTATACAATTGAAAATACCCTTGTTGTAGTAAAGCATTATAGGCAGAGACATAAAATTGTGATCTGACCATTTGTGGTCATTAGAGATCCCATGGTACTCTTTGTAAGATTAGGGGTTTTAATCTCAGTGTGCTGGCCAAATTCCAGCATGGGTAATTACATTCTCTCTACCTAAATTCTCTGCATTTTACCCAAGGTGGTTGCATTTCCATGGTGCATGAAGTGTTCTTTGCACACGGATTTTAAAATTCTGTAATACCCGTTAGCATGAAAGGTGTTATACAAGACATGATATCCTTGTTACAATTAAGTTAGAGTACATTCATTCCAGAAAATAGAAAAAGCCATCTGTCAATCAACTACAACATTTAATGTACTGATTAAAAACATCATTTCGGCTCAAGAGGCACTCCTGTATTGTGGTATGTTATAGTCTTTGCAGTCATAAATTCCATACCCACGTTAGCTACCACAGATGGAACATATTGAGAAGTTAAACACACAGCACTGGTGACTGAAGAGGATGTATACAACCACACTGCAAATTCACCCAGCTTGTCAGCCCCCAAACAGCACTATTACCAGCTCAAGCCAAAGCATCTGTCTTGCTTGAGACTAACAAAGAGATCTCCTCGAACGAGTGTAATCATCAACGAGAGGGAGTTCTGAAGTTGAAAATAAAGCCAGACAAAAGAAACACATTTCTCAACAAGCAGCCACCTAAGGACTTCAAAAGTAGAGTACCTGTCTACCTGCAGATAGGATGACGGGTGATTGCCTACCCAAGCAATTTATTTCTCCGTCAGATGATTCAGGTAGTGCCTCCTACTTCAACACCTACTCATCCTCACTAGTAAGCAAAGACATATGGAAAGAGGGATGATGTACTGTGCAGCACTGCAAAATGGTTTTCCAGCCCAGAATGCCACCTCATGTATGCCTTGTGCCTATGACTTGTCAGCCATTTTGGTTCATCTTTCACAAAAAGAAATGGACTGGAAGAAAAATAACACAGCACCACAAGAAGAAGCAGTCATGAAAAATACCTCCAACCCTTCCTTTCACCAGCATCTCTTTGTCACATTTTTGACACGGTCAGCTTTTTCAGTAAGAGGCGTGATATTCCTCAAGCACAGAATTAAATAATTAGATTTCAGATTTGTACACTTAATTCTTCTACTAAGGAGTAAAAAAAACCTTTCAGGGTTCTTCTAATCATTGATCCAATAAGTCGCAGGACAGGTCAGGAGATGCTCACTCTAGTAGAGTGGCATTTTCATTTGGACTGAGACTATCGCACTGAGACTAGTCATGTGCAATTCGACATAAGTAACATCTCAGAGTCTAGCCCGGTGAAACCAGATTTAAATGTATAGACATGTATATGTTAAGTGGTTAATAGACAATCACTTTGTTGAGCGGCGCCATGTGCCATGATTGACACTAAGTGCAGTTGGAAGCAGGAAATCACTGATTCTCAATTGATATTTAAGCAGGAAATCATTTACTATTGATTATTATTAGGCAGACTCAGTTGTACTGAATTAGCGCAAAATGACATGATACATGAAAAACCCTACCGTTAATCAAGGTAATATTAAGTGAATTTAACTGCATACTTCAAACAGTTCTCATTTGTTTGAGCCTTCCGTATCAATCTACACAGCTTACTTACACAAGATACAGGTTACTGCTAAGATTAATGTTGTTTTCTATATTTACAAAAAGTCTCATGTGTGGGCACTCGCATCAGAAAAAGACTTTCTACAGCGGTTTCTGCTAAAAGGTTGTTTGACAACTGATACCATGCAACTGCCACAGCCAACCTATTTTCTCTCCAGAGGAAAGTGGAGGTATTTCAGACACAACATCTGATAACAATTTCAATAGCCTGTCTTTTTAATTCTGAATCTTCAGATTACCATACTATATCGCTGTCATTGTTGTTTTGATGTGGGATCATATTCAACCTGTATATGGCTAGCTTAGATACCACAACCAGCATAGTATCCAAGTTCAAGAGAACAGCATCCCCTTCAGATCACCCATAATTCAGAGCTTTCGGACCTGACTTCAGATGCAGGCAATGAAGAGAAGTTAAATCAGGGTTGTGGAACTTAAACACTCCAAGACTGTGTTCTCATTTATGCTTTGCATTGCACAAACAGATTAAGATCTGAACTGACCTTACACAATGTGGGCATCTCTGTGAGGTATCCAGTTGGAATGCAGTCACCCTTTGATCCCTCTCTTGCCAATAAGGATGGAAAGACACCTCAAGAGCATCAGTCCAATTGCTTCAGATATAAATCAAGTCTGCAGCTGCCAATCTCTTGATGAGGTAAGCCAAATACAAGAAAAAAATCTCCCAGGGTTTGTATCCCAAACACATTAAAAGATGAATGAATTCAGAAATAAACTATTACATCCATTGAGTACGAAGAAATGACACACAGAAATGGTGATGCGTCCTGCTTTCTTACCATATGTGCCTGCAAAGATGCAGGATCCTCAGTGTCATGTTGATCTGAGGCTTCAATTTTAGCAAGATCTTCGAGCACCAGAGGGAAAAAAGTATTTTCCATCAAGAATCTTAAACAAAAAAAATTCAGTAGTTTTCCTACTTTATTTCTGAGGAAAAGGCCTGGCTGGATCTTCCAGCTTCAGAGAAATGTTTGACTGAGTTCAAAGCCAACTAGTAAATTAGTTAATTAATTAATTGGCAGCTCCTGAAATGTTTGCCACATTTTCAGTTACCCACATCCAAACCCAGCCTTTTATCTCAGTTCTTCTTCCCCTTTCAGTGAAATTTCACATCACCTGTTCCTACAATATCACAACATCAACTTCTGAATTTCCTTTATCTCAAACAGTTCTCTTTTCTCAACAGCGATATCCAATCTCTTGTATTACAGACTCTTGAAACTACACCTTCTGCAGTTTTATTCTTCACCAACTTGTCTTCACCTCTCCACCTTTTCTCCATCCCCAGAAGTCAGTAGTCATCATTTTCCCCCGTTATGCAACCCACTAATCTCTGGACATTTCCCAATACAAATCACAATGCTAAAATTGCTGCTCTGCTTTGTTCTGTACGCACTTATCTTCCTTTACAACTGCCTTCCCTCCCTCTATCATATCTGTCAAGTAGCACAAGTTTCCTAACCTCTCCTCCCTCCTTACAAGCTATCTCTAAAATGCCCCATGTGAATCATCCTCCCATTCTCATCTTTCTGCCCCCCTCTTTTAGGCTTTGCTTTCTCTTTTGTTATTCACCAAGCTATTTTTCTCATTTGTCATTCACTTGCAGTGCATTTCTCCCACAAAGCGTCTTAATCGTAATGCTATAGAGAGGTTTTTAAAACTCCATTAATAAGAAATGTGAATATTCAACCCGTGTATTTCACATCGCTCAATACCTATTGTCTCACTCAGCCAAGTCTATTGTAGGCTCCATGGGGCAGCAGCATTTTCTTCTTGTGTATCTGTATAGTACCAAGTACTCTCCTGGAGCTCAGCAAATAATAAAGCAGTTGTGTATCTTAAAGGAATGAGATAACGCAGTAATAATGACCATACGCATATGCAGTAACTTTTCTCCAGATGGATCCCAAAGCACTCTATACCATTTGCCAATTAACGGTACAAAATGAAGTATTTACATAGGAATCATTTCACCCACGAACAATGGCATAATGCCAGCCATGCCTTAATTGCATGGAGTTACACAATACAAATTTAAGACAGGAAGTGAAGACTCACGTCATATTTCCAGGGAAAATTAAGGCTGGCGTATTGTAATTACCAGAACTTGTTGTAAAATGCAAATAAATTCTCAGTAAAAAAAATGACCCTTTTTGCCAGAATTTTGGAAACATCCAAACCATTTTTATACGGTCAATGAAGAGAACAGTCAAACACACCTCAAACTCTGAACTCTTTCAAAGATTGCTGCAATTAAAAAAAGAATGCAAAAATTTCTGTACTCCTGAATAGCTTTAGTAATACTCAAAACTGGAAACTAGCCAGGACCTAAGCCCTCTTCAACAATTGTCGTAGGATTTCACTCATCATAAACTGGGACTTCAGATGGCAGGAAATATCATGTTGTGGAAATCTAAAAAAAGCAATTTAACTCTGCATTCACATATCCAGATTCAAATTCTAACTTACATGAATTATATTAATAAAAGCGGAAGTAATTCCCGCTCATTATTTACTACCCATCAACAAATTCACAGACAAGTTTAACACTAATATTTGAACAGAAGTTCCATAAATAAAAGCAATGCTGAGTTCTCAAAAGGCTTTTAATTGGGTCAAGTCCTGGCATCGGTCAAGTCATTCAGCATGTTGACTTTAACACAGCCAGAGTTTCACCCACAGCCTATGGGATGGGGGACGGAATAATGAAAAAAATATTTTGAATAAATTATTCACTGATTCCTCAAAATTTGTGAATAATTTTTTTGGAGATGAGTATTCAACCATACATAAAGCTGGTAAAAGAGGGGCAAATGTGTTTCTGAGTCATTTATTTAACAATTAATGGAAAAACACTATTCACAAATGTCATTCAAATTGTTCTAGACTATAGTAACTTGGTTTCCAGTTGACTCAGTGTGTCTTTTAGAAAAGTGCCAGGTTTTCGTGCACACTAAGCTTTCTTTCATTATTTGAGATCCTCTTCTTTCTATTTTTCCCTTTACCCTAGCAAAATAACCTTTTTCCAGTACCACTGCCACTGTTGCAGGCCTGACTTGCTTTGACTGCAAGCCCAGTATGCAACTAACTGCAGCACCGGGCTTTAAACGATCACTCCCTTCGCCAAGAAGCCTGAAGCAAAGAAAAACGAGCATATATACATTTGAACTTCCAAATACATACTAGGTGGGGAGCAGAGAGGAAATCCACCTCAAAACAGCAGCATGAGTCAGAGGAAACGCAGAAGAGGTGAGACAGAGTAGGTAGCCACATTCCTCCAAAGCCTCTCTTGCACCCACGTCCGTGCTCAGACCCATGTGCCTGGAGGGAGCCGGGAGCACCAGCACGCAGCCCAAGCAAATTTCCATCCTGAAGCCACAACGTGATTCATCACAACCACTGGCCAACTAGGTTGCTGCTGAAAAGAAATCCTGGCATTTGGTGTAATTATGCTTTCTTAACTGTATCAATGTTAAACGCAGGAAATTCATTTTGTTATCACTGTTTTTCCAATATGCATTTAAAGTGTAGCATTGTGAACACTGGCTGGTGCTACTGCCTCAGTGGGATTTTCTCAGTGCCTTCAGCACAGCATAATGGCGTGCACTCATCTTTCAACAACTTGACACTTTTTTTTTTTCAAATGCAACTTAAACAATAAAGGTCAAATTTAAAGACACAGCAAGACAAACAGCTCTGCTCTCCTTTTTTTTTAAGTTATTCACTAGCATTTAGTGAGGATTTCCAGGGTACTGTAAACCATCAAGGTTACACAGAAATGAACTGCTAAGTAGAATTTACCTGAAAAGGAGGGAGAGGTGGAAGAAGGGCTGTGTGGCGCTCTGATAAATATGGAATCGGTTCTCTTCGTATGCAAGGTGTGCGGAAATCGGTGACTTATTTCTTGTGTTCTGAGTAAGAACAAAGGCAAAGTGAAGTGAAAGAAGCAGAAAAGATCAGAGCGCAAGGCTGTATAATAGCTATTCTAAAGCCAAAAAAAAGCTAGTATTTTTCATCCAGATCTGCTTTAAAATAATGGCACATAGAACTAGGTACAATATTTTCTTAATTTAGACTTTTATAATACAGTCTGATTTGGCATCTGGAATATATAATCAACACCAGAATGTAAATGCTATAATCCTCGTGACAACATCTACTCTACCTACACTTTCTGCTGCTATTTTGGCCTGATTCTAAGCAATGGTACCACACCAAGTATTACTTTTATTAATAAAGGTTAAGCATAGCTGACTACTGCTTAGCAAAATCTTATTTACCTGAATAAATAACTCCCTAGCAATGATGCATACACACAGTAATGTGCATGCTTTCATTTCCACACAATATACATCCATTAACACCCACTGTGCAATACAAGTTATCAGAGCGCTATGCACCCTGTAGCAATGGAAAGAGATTTATTTAGCAGCCCATGGTTTTAGAGGTAAGTACTTTTTGAATCCTTGGACTGTTTGTTGGCCTGTACAGGAGCAGCGAGGTCTGGAGCTGGAGATAATCCCAGGTAAAAAGTGGGTGGTTTGGTTTATGGTGCAAGTCACTCCTTCGATGGCATCCATCCATCTGAGCCACACCTGAAGCCGCGCAGTGCCAAGGACAAGATACCGCTGGAGGTGCTGCCTTTCAGAGGAGATGCGCAGCCCGGTGTTAACCTGTGTCAAACCAGCAGAAGGATGAGGTCACGACTGGGAACGAACAGCGGCAATTCAGGGAACCCACCGAGCACTGAACAGCCCCAGGGCTTAGCACAGGCTTGGCAGAATCTCCAATCTGATTAGGGAGATGGGAGAATGGAGGAGATGGAAGGGGTTTGTAAGGAAGATGAAAGAGCAACTGAATCCTGACAAAAACCTTCCCGAAACCCCTGTGTCTAATGTCAGCAGTTAGTTTGTATTTTCACATTTAATTTAGACACTGCCGGACCAAAGTCTCCCAGGCACAATCTGTCACCACCCTGGTTTTGAAGGTGTTAAAGTGTCCTGTTGATTATATTTTAAATTGCCATCATCTCCTCTTTACGTTTGTAGCATCAGACTGAGATTTCTTCTTCGGGATTTATTTCAGGCGGCAGCATTCAAGCTACTGACCATTTAACTACTCAGCCCCCTGAAAGAAAAGAAGCCTTTTTCTTTTTCCCTCCCCTCCCTAGCAGATCAATGTTCAGGTCTCATCCATTCCCCATTGAAATGACCCCTCTGTAAACATGCCGTTACCTAATATTTACCACACTGGTGCGGAGTCCGAAAGGTAAATTTGAAAAGAGGTGATTTCAGCCCTCATAAACAGCTAACCAAGAAATGCTTCAGGAACAGCAGGCACGTAGGATTCGTTAGCTGTAGCAGAGCTACAAAAGCCATTCACAACACCCTTGTTGACACTGCTTTACTTCTTCAAGTAAAGCTTTACTTACTTACTTACAAGGACTCCGCTTGCTAATAAAACTGCAAAAGGATTATCCAAGGAGTTTCACAGAAATCACCGCATAATGCCTTAGCATTTAGAACCCTACTCTTGCTGCCCTGACGTAGTCAAATTCCTATTCAAATTATTTGGAGCACACAAAGTTTCTTCCTAAAACAGAGGAAAGGGGCAGAAGGCAGAACTAATTCATGGCAACAGACAAATTGATAACAAGGAATTGAATTCAGAACTTCCGCAGAAAAATTACAAAGGAATAATGGAAATTAATATCCACATAAGCAAAATAAATCATCCCTCTTAGGTCACAAGTTCCTGACGCTACCTTGCCCTTCTAAGCAGGGAGCAGGATGGCATAGCTACCAGTTGGTGGGTAAGGTACCGAAATGCTTCTGGAATAGAAGTTTTGATACCATGACAGCTGCTGCAGCCTTTTACATTTAAGTAGCAGAGTAAAACCAGCTCTACTAAAATACAGTTTGTATTTATCTTTCCATGGTGATGTTTTTAAACTACATTTCTTCCAAAAGAAGGCAGATGCAGGTGCAATGGCTTTAACCAGGGTACCTCACTAGGAACAGGGAAGAACATTTGCAATAGGTGGGCATGCCCTATAAACTGCAAGTGCCAGGGATGAGCCTTAGTCCCCTACTTTCAGAGGGTTCCCCCTTTCCAGACTAGGGGTTATTCAGCACATCATTGCAGCAGTGCTAAGGCATTTTGTAAAAGTCGTCTACACATGAAGAGTTCGCCTGAGTGAGGAGGCCAGGATTGGGCTCCTCTTTATATCCTCTGTTCCTGCTTCAAGCAAGCATTTTAGTGCATGATCCTACTACATTACACACCTCATTAAAAAAAAACTCTGTTTCATTTTGCTTTCATGAGCAATTTACATTTCATTTGTGATTTTTAAGCAGAAAACCCTTGGCACCGATTTTACAGATGACATACTGAAAAGGTTGGGGGGGTTTGTTGCTTTTTTTTTTTCTCTTAAAGAAAATAGGATTAGAGGTAGAGGCTTTTATATTCCACCACTTCTGAGACATATGTTCTGCTCTCCCACCAGTTATGAAGTGATTACTGGAGTGGCACAAACAGATTTTTTTTAACAAAGTGAAGGTGTGATTTTCTCAGGTTCTGTGAGAACATGCACACTTATTTTTACCAACCCAATCTGTTTTCCAGTAGTTTAATGTCCGCAGGGTTTATAAGGCTATCTTAGGTGTCGGATTCAACGCAGCTTGCAGGGTGCTACCTGACTATGGAAGTTTAAAGGAAAAGGCACAGAGAAAGCAGAAATGACATAAGACTCAAAGTGATTTGGAGACTGATTTAAATATACAAAAATATTGACCTTTTTTGCCGCCTGCCCATATACAGTTCTCTAAAGCTTGAAGGCCCTCACATCATAAATACTTGCTATGTTATGGAAACCCCGCTGAAGATCTGTCCCTAAATAATCTACATACATGGCCTGACTTTAAAAAGTATTATTCTTACTTGGCAAAAAGGATTTTGATCTTATAAGGACTTACTGCCAGGAACAGCAATTCCCATGTGGGAAATGGGACTTGATTTCTAGCCCCTTGCCACCTTAAGCTGGCCATAAAATGTTGCCAAAGGAACAAGTGAAGAGATCTGATTTGGTATCAATTCACACCCATTTTTCAGGTATATAAAAACTGAGGCAAGCAGATTTCCCTACAAGGCAGCATAGGGAAAGGGTTCACACCTGAATTGGACTGCTCACCTCTTCCAGATTCTCAGCCAAAAATCTATAAACACACCAACAGAAGACAATGCTCTTCCAAGAGACTCGCGAAGCTAAATTTCGGTCTGTTACACTGGGACAAATTTAGAACAACCACTTCAAATGCAGTGAAGTTACTCAGGACCAGAGGAAGTGAGAACAAAATTTGGCAAGGACTGTACAGGGAAGTAGTCAGTTAACATTTAATTCTTGGTGAAAATCCTCAGGTCTAGTGTCCGTACCACGATTTTACACTTGTTTAAAAAACAGTTTATCTGAAAACCCCTTCATGGATGTATTTCAAACTACTGATAGATCAGTTTAGCTCATAATTTAGCTACACAAGCTAAACTGTAGATTGCCAGCCTGGTTGAAAACTATACATTTGAGCTTCTGCAAAGTTTTGAAGCAATTTTAAGTATAATACTTCCGAAAAAATCCCTTTTGTTAAATCACTGGAACTTTATAGGTAGACAATGTGCCTTAAATATGTTTGTGCTCAATGGCTTTACTTTATCAATGCTATTGAGGCAAGGGGTTTCTAGGGTATTTTGTTGACACAGGACAGTTCAGCCCTCTTAATCAAGATTTTTCCCAAGAACAGAATTCATCCTTACCTCTATGCTGAGGGATTGGACAGTGAGGTCAAAGTCATTAGTCCCTGACAAAAGCCTTAGCAGGTCCCACTAAGCACGCTCGGTAGGATTTTTTGTTGTTGTTGCTTGTTATTTTGGATGAACAGTACCCCCTCCTTGCAAACCGGGAGTTTCAGTGCAACCTCATATGAGTTAATCTGGCCACACTCACAGGAGCGGCAAGGTCTTGTGTTCAGCGGCAGAGGTGGTGGAGACCCTTTGGTACAGGGGTACAGGCACTTCGGACACCTCTGAAATGCAGCTTTCATGAAACCAGAAGTTTAACTGTAAAGTTGAAAGGAAAATGGAAACTGGGAAAAATTCTACATATCGAAATGTAGAGAACAGATAACCCTTTTGGAGGATGCATCTAGAGATAGCCTTGGTCATTTCATCTATAGACCTCTTACAATGCCAAAGGCACTTCTGACTTCAAACTTGTTCTAGGAGCTTTGTTTTCCCCTGCTTGCCTGTTACAGTATTATTTCCTACTACTGAATCAGCTCCTCAGTGATGGAATCAGTGATGTTTCACTTGGGTTTTTTTACCACGTAAGTTCCCCATCCCCTCTTACCCCATTCCTTTCTTTCCTGTTGACTTTGCCAAATTTGTATCAGACAAAGCTATGAACAAATAAACATTCCCTTTTAAAATTTACTACACATACTGTATTATCCCATAACCATACGATGGTCATTTGAAACATTTTCACGAATTATAAAAAGTTATTTTTGTTTACTTTTACTATCTGCTTATTACCATCATTAAAAAAAACCCCACAATTAAAATTAAAGTGCAATAATGTCTGGCAATGCAAAATGTTAAGTATCTGCTTTAGATCCACAGAGGCAAGGAAATTAAAAGAGGCTTAAACTCTGAGCTAATGCTTCACCCCTAATTCATTCTCTTGTGCCCATATATTGAAGTCTCAGCACAATGAATCTGTGAAAGGACACATTAATGTGTTGTGGAACTAGTGTACAATAAATTGATAGGGAATTTAATGTAACTACAATCAGAGACCGGCCCAGAGATTTCAGTGATGAGTAATACCACGCAAAGAATTTACATTTTAATTCAGGCTTGCCTTGAATTTTTGGCTTTAATTCATACTCCAAATATTTTTGGGAAAGAAAGGCTTCTGCTGAGGCATCCTATACAAGGCAATGAATGTCTGACAGCAGTTAGGACTTTGTGATTTAATTGCATTGGTATTTCTTAAAAATAAGAGGTCATATGTCACCAAGCAACGTCAGGGTCTGAACCTCTTCTCTTAAAGACTATTAAAAATTATTAAGTCCCATTTACAACAGAAGGAGCATACTAGTCCTAGTATTGCAGAGTATGTTTGTACTGACAAAGGGTTCACAAGATCTCATAATCCTATATTCTAACGAAGCAAAAATATCTTACATGGTATTAACATCAAATCAAACAGAAACTCATGGTCCGTGATAGATTTTTTCAAGAAGAAAAGCTTGCTTTTCAAAGTTCTTTCTGCCCCAAGCTTGCTTTTTAGATTTGCTATGAAATGAGACAAGATTGTAAAGAGTGGAGATTCAGAAAAAATACAGAACCAGTGTAATCTTTCCACTGTAAATATCCATGCTGAAATGACAAAGGAAAGTAGAAGGTGTATGCAAAATCACTGCAAATAAATTGCTACATGTGCCATATCTCGTAGAACTGCTGAACAGTTTTTATTACATTTTTGTTCATTGGAGATTGCTATAGAGATCTCTGCATTGCAAGTAGCCACACCATTTCAGTGCTTTGCTGTTTCAGAAGAGCAGATTTTCTTGATTAATAACAAAAGGTTTTGTTGGGATCAGAGCTGTTTCCCACCATCTCTATGCAAACCCGGCAACACAAACTGTGTACATTAGCATTTCAAGGAGCCTCCTATTAATGATGGCAAGAAAAGCTCCTCTCGGTGGGTAAAATCCATTTTGTCCTCTCTTGTGACATCTGTTCTAACTTTTAAAGCCAGAAAGGAAACTAGATAATGCCAGAGAGTCTTTTGATTTACTGTATTGGCACTTGTGATGATGCTTCAGACTATAAAAGCATGTAACCCTAGTGGACATACATGACTGTGTAAATGTGAACATCTGCATATTCCCACAACATAGGGTGAATTGAAGAAGTAATTCCAAAGTTCTTTGTTAAACTTTTAACTAGCGCTTTTTTTTTTTTCTGGATTTCATAATTATGCTTTCAATTACTTCTATACCATTCAACATTTTAAATTGTATTTTTATGTAAATGTTTACTGCTACATATGGTTTTTGAATTAATTTCATTTCCCAAAAGCTTTTCTTTTTTTTACTTTTTTTTTGTGAGTAAAGACATTTAAGCAAATAGAGTTGGAGAAACTAAAATACGGTTAAAAAAATAAAATGCCAAACAGTGTAGGATAAGAAAAAGTAAACTAAACCCTGCAGATTTCTTACCTCTTTACACCATCTGTGCAGTATTGCTCTTAGGCCTTTTACATTGGTCATCCTGGGAACAAAGCTGAAGGCAGATTCCAGCAGTTTTTCCATTCACTATTCATTCAGAGGTTCATCAGCTCCATATGGATCCAGCCAACTGCTGTGTTAAATCAGAGCCTTTTCCCAGAATTGACATGGTAATGAAGTCATGGTATTGCTCACAGAAAAGGCCTCCATAGGTATTTTCCTCTCTAACAAATCCAGCCTTTTCACCCCATTCACTCCCTAAAATTATCTCATAACGTTACAACATCTGTGAACTGGGTTTTTGCCTTTTAATGTCTAGCATGTTTTATTACATGACTATGCATTACATACTGGTTAACAAGACTCCTACACAACCAAGGAAATAAAATAAACTTGCACTCTTCTCTTTCCAGCTCAGATTGTTTCGTCCCTTTTTCTTTTAATTTATATCTGCTAAATTTATTTTTCTCCAGACAGAGCTGTCCAAAGTAGCAATGTACAAGATGAACTTCAATTTTTGTGATTTCTGTCAGAGAGTGGTTTTAGAACCATTCGAGGACGAAAACCTGTTTAACCACAAAATGGTAAATCCATCAATACAAAAAATTGCTAAAGAGAGACTGTGTTAATGGCAGCTACATTGTAACAGTTTCCTTCAATTCATCAGACATATGGATCTGAACTTTGCTTTTACGGCAATGGTGCAATATTTGTTAAAGAATAAATACGAGAAACTCTAGTTCTGTAATACACCATCTGCAATGAATACGTAGATACTGCCTTGATATGACATGAGGTAGCTTCATTGGAAAATGATGTCTTTCTCATAATAATAATGTACTTGAATATGATCAATAAAACCAGGTATCATTATAGATGCGTACATCCAAGGTTATCATGACTAAAGAGAAGAGAATAGTTAGTTACTTACACTTAGTGTAGGTTTTTGAGATGGTTTGTCAATATGTATTCCACTTCTGGTCTGCACGTATCCCAGTACTTTTTTTTGTATGAGTCAACACCATGTCCTGGTAGACTCTAGCATTTTGGATTGAAAAGCAGAAAGACACAGCACATATGATCCCCCTCCTGCAGCCTAGAACAACATCCATCCAACTCTGTAACTTAGAGAAACGCAGTACGGCCTATAAAGGGGCAACGCCTCAGGATTAGAGTAACAGTGGATTTATGGGGCAAGTGACTAAAGAGTCTTCTTGGAGCAACTTTCTGTGGTATCCCTCTCAAATACTGAGTACTCTTCACAGTTCTCTCCCTGCATCTCAGGATGCATGTAGCAGAGTTATTGCATGTCCAGAGAATGGCAACTAAAACAATCCAAGGGATAGAGCAGTTGCTCTAAGAAGGAACAAGCGACTAAGAAAGATTAGGGCTCCACTATGGAGAGGAGGTAGCTGAGAAAGGGAATATAAGTAAGGTTTATAGAATCACAAAGGTGGTAGAAAAGCTGAAAGCAGGACTCTTCAACAAATTTTGCAATACATTAACTAGGGGTCACTTGATGAAACCAGTAGGAGATTGATTTAAAAGAGGTAAAATTACTGGAAGTTGCTGATGCAGAAGGCTGTGGAGGGAGACTGCATCTGTAGGATCATAAAAAACCCCAAGATAACTTGATGGACCAAGAGTCCATGAGCAGATCCTGAAAGGGCTAAGCAAGGGCTACAGTTTAACATCCCTAATAAAACTGTTCTGGGTGTTAGGGAAGTCAAGGGGAACAGACCACAGAAAGTGGCCAGGCTAGTATGGCTTTCCTAAATAACATCTCCTGTTTCTGCTTTTGGAGACAGAACACCTGGGCAGTTGGACATTGGTCTGACACAGATAGTGCCATTCCCAAGTTCTTCTTTACATCCTGTGAATGTCACTCAGCCATCACTCAGATCCTAGAGTTCAGTGTTCCCTCTACTTAAATAATGACTGCAGGGCTGCTCTGCCAAAACTGACATCAAACACGGACCTGCTAGTTAAAGTACAGCTGTCTAAAGGTAGATGGAGCGTAAGACCATGTCATAGAGAATCAGGAACAGCTTTGAAACAGAAACTGAGATTTCTTATTCTCATCTGACACAAATATTTCATATATTCATATATATTCCAGTAATACAAGACACACTATACTAGTGAGCAACAATTTATGCCTGTCTTATTGGGGTGCTCCAACTGGGTATGAGACAAGCCCCCCGGGAGATGTGGGACCACATATGGTCACTGATACCTCAACTAGACGCTGCAGTATAACTAGGTGACAACATCTGTGCTAGACTAGTTCCTGGGAAAAAGTGTTCTTGCCTGTGCTTAGTGCAGTAAGGTGCACCATCATGATTCTCGACATGTATTTGTTACTCATTTGGAAAAAAAAAAAAATACTGGTTGGACCCAGGTGCTTCTCATGGGTGAATTAACTCAGAAGCATCCGTTATTAGTGGGGCTAGTCAAACAAACATGTCTTTAATTCTGACATCTTTTAAGTCTGTCATATTTAAGGATACAAAGGTCCAGGTCTGAGGATATTCCTTCTATACTTTTAATTTGGAGTGCTAGACACCGTTATTCAGAAATGCTGTGCTGGGTGCATCCAAACCTGTCCTGGGATGCATGACAACAGTCCCATGAAGAATAAAGGAGCATTCAATGAGCATGCACAATATCCTTAAAATACTTATGGCAATTTTGGAAAAAAAAAATCTTTCTGTTTGTATAGAAATAGAAAGAAATGCAAGAAGAAATAACATCCAAAGAAACATTGCAAAGAAAAAACATATGGAACTTCTACAGTAGATTATGTGAAAGAATACCCTTCCCACAATGACTTTGTTTTACCTATCCATGAAAAACAGCTGCTGAGTCAGTCAGTCCACTCCATTTGTCCACACTTTAGCTTTCAAGTTAACTAAAGTTTCTACCACCTAACACAACATTAACTGTTTGAGCAGGACAAACAGAGCAAAGACAAATACCACGCTACCTACGGGCCTCTCTTGGTCCCTCTGAATTCAGACAGGACCCTGTCCTGTGAAGTGATACTGGGCCTTGACGCAACAACTGCTGCAGCAAAAATGTGGAACTGAGAGCAAAGCCCAGATGAGTTTCAAGTCCTGGTTAGCAAGTCCTGCTGTGGCAGGCCGCTGCGGCCGCCTCGCACACCAAATGGATGGTTTCTACCAAGGTTTTCTGCATGCCCTTTGGCACCAGGCAGTTATGAAGGGGAAATGTGATCAGCATCCTCAAGAAATCACACAGGCACAGCGCAGTACGTATCCTCCTCTCCGGGCAGCACTGTTTCCAAGTTGGTTAAAATCAAGCTCTCCTGCATAGCAAAGAGCTGAGATATTGACTCGCCCCTCAGAGAGCAGCAGAGGGCAGGGGGCAGGGGAGACAAAACCTTAGTGCTGGTGAGGAAGATGCACTTGCTCTGAGGACAGATGATGAAGAAGTTGGGCATTCCCTGTGTCTGGGACACCTCCTGACAGCTGATTTCATCCTTTCTTGGAAAGAGCTTAAAAAGTAAAGTGCACTATTCAGTGCACTTCAGAACTCTTTATTCCAAACTCCGGCAGAATAGCTGTTTAAATGCAGCCTGAGGCATGGATGTATGGCATTGTGTTGCAATTGCTTCCCCAATATTTGCAAAGGGATTGCTTATCTATTATCTAGGTATTATGCATCTCCCCTGCTTGCTTCTTCCTACAGGCTACTATGAAGAACAATCCAATCGTGCTTGAAAGTCTTTTAACCCAGTATACAAACACTCACCTCCATGAAGAGCTCACACAAAGTATTTACAAAGTCACTACACCTAATATTCCGAGACTGTGATGTAGCATCTCCCTGTCTGCCACCTAGCTATAAACCCTTAGAGACGTATGCCAAAGATAATGCTGATGGAGGGAAAAGACTACTGGGTCAGAGAAGGATGCTGGCACCTCGTCAGCACGGTGTTTGTTCCTTGGTCAGAGCTGTTCAGCCCTGCTCGCAGGTAGCACTGCTTTAATCGCGAAAGGGTGAGGAGGAACTGAAGAGGTAAATCTGTCTCCTCAGCCATCCAGACCTATATTTGCAGGTGGAAACCTGTATTCCAGCTCCTTCTTGCATTCCTATAAGTAACAGTGCTTTCACTGCAACTTCTGTACTCGGGTTATGGGCTCTTTGATTTAGTGACGCTACACAAGACAGGAAAAAAATTCCCTACCCCTTCTCCCAGGAGTTAGAGACACTTTGCTCCTCTATTACACTTATTACAGTTATAATGGATGAAAACAAATGAGAACATAATTTTGGTTGGAATCAGACTGACAGGAGTTTGTAAATGAAGGCAGAATCCTTTACAGCCTTGCTCAGTGCATCCCACCCTGGGTGAAATGGTGTCTACTTCATATCTACTCAGGGATTTGGTGCAGCAAGTTAAACAGTTAATTCCACTTTTACTGGAAAAAAAAGCTGGAAAAAAATCTCCGACATGAAGAACAATTTTCCCAGCCCCTCAGAAGAGGACAGGACTCAACAGACAGAGGCTAGAACATTTTCCCAGCTAGAAGTAGCTGGGGTTTGAGGCACAAAAGCACAAAGTATGGAGGAGACCATGCTGCTGTTCCCAGTGAAAGAATGAGGAAAGACATTGCAGGGTCTTCAGTCCTGAAAATTTTCCTAAGTACAAACACTCAATTTACAGAATAAAACATCATGTGAATCACAGGTGTAAATTTAGAACCACAAGAAGATAAAAACATTGATTTTTTTTTTTTTCCTCTGTAGATCACAGAGGGTTCAATTCTGCTCTGATGAAACCAGAAGAAATCTTTGCCTTTTGAAGGGCAGACACATTCTTTTACTCTTCCCTCAAAAAGTTCTCTGTCTTTTCACCTCCCTTGCTTTTAGTCCAGCTTTCAGCAACAGTCACTTAAGTGATTCTTGGAAATCAGCAGTAAGTGTACAGCATTTCTATTTTTTATCTCACTTCTTTTAATCCTTCCTGCCTAGTGCTAGTGGGGTTTGGGTTTTTTTTTTATTTCTAGGCAAGTGTTTTCAGCTTCCCCTCATCTGTTCCATTCTGGAGTTGCTGTCCTTGCCACTTCTTTACATTCTTGCTTTCCACTTGACATTTGTGTTTAGGTACACTTCATCCACATCATTGTTTCCAATCAAACTACTACCTGCAGCTTTTGTTTGCATTGACCAACAGCTCCCTAATATTTGCTGCCTCTACATTTAATCCATCACAAGCCACAGGAGACTTGGTTTTCCCACGGCTGTCTAGCCCTTGAAATGAAGATTGCAGATAATTTGTAGAATTACAATCAACTGACACATAAATCAATAAAGAAATATTTAGCTCAATTAATGACCACCCATACTTTCCAAACTAAAAAAAAACCCCAACAAAATAGTAAAATATTTCACTTATTATGAAGTTACTTCAGCATTTATCTTCTAGGTGTCTTTTTTGGCCCTCCATAAGAGCACAAACAGTTCAGATAAGCATTAGTGCACAGAACAAGAACATAGCCATAAAATAAGGTACTCATTAACAGTAAATTTCAGCATCCAGATTCCTTACCAATATGCCAAGAAAATCGAGATGAAGGACTGGCAGGAATTTCATGCCTGCTGTATATATTCTTTTGTAATTTCTTTAAAGATGAGGTGGGAGAAAATATGCTTAGTTGTTTGTAAGACTCTTTAGAAAGATGCAAAGTTTGCTTTGAAGTTCACAAACTTGCGAATATTTTAGCTTGTGGCTGTTATATTGAACTGCTTGTTAAGTGCAGCAGGAACAATCTGTTGCACTATTAATTTAAGAGATCTATATACCTCACTACTAATGATGCTGTCATTAAGAGAAGAGGGAGTGCTTCCTTCGTAAGACCTGATCCTGCAGTGATCTTCACATTGGCAGGTTATATACATCAGTCTGAAACTTGCAGCTGGATCAGGTACTGAGCCCCTACTTTCTCTCTTCTTTACAGTTTGTTTACATCTTTTGCAACCCGCTTAATTTCATGTCACCTTCTCCAACTGATCACTCAGCTAACAGTCAGAGGTGTGTCAATGAGAAGATACTTGAGTTCACTCGCATTTAACTGATTTAGCCACGTTAACTGCAACCGCAGCAGAGCCCGGGTACCTGTGCCCGGGCTGCTTACTAATGGCGGCAACACCAGAATGAGACAAAAAGTTCCAAATAAGCAAAATATTTGAGAACCAGCAGGGTGTCACACGGCACAGGAGTGGATGCACAGTTGGCTATGTATGGGCCTGTTCGTAGACCAGCGTAACAGATCTTCGGTTCGGTTCAGTTCAGCACTCTCTCCCCGTGCTGGGTGCACAGGCCATTCCAGAAAGGCATGGCATAGCAAACAAATGACATGCAGGGTAGAAATTAGCTCCTGGAATAAAAGAAACAATTCTAGTGTCTATCTGTACTGTCAATTTGTGAGTTAGTGTTCAAAAGCTACAGAGCCATTCAAGTGACTCAAAAGTAGACATGTACTTTCGGGCAACTGGTTAGACACCCCCTGGAGACTCGTCTGAGCATACTAATCACATGTCCACTGACTACAACTGGTGTCATTTGAGATGCAATTGGGTGTCCAAGAAATCCATGCAGGGCTGGCAAGGATGGCACAGCACGTATGGGACTTCTTTAACCAATATGGAGCAGCAGCTAGAGTCCAGATGGGAGACTTGAGCACTTCAAATAGTGCCGGACCCCTACATGCGGGCAACTAAATCAAGCCTCTGAGCGTTGGTGTCTTAATCTGTGAGGTGAATCCCATGCTTTCTTACAATACAGCTGCACAAAAATATATAAGAAGATTTTAGGGTGCATCTCTCTAAATAAATTTCATGGGGCACGAGCAGACCTTTGAGACACAGCAGAAGAGTCACCATAGTTTTGGTGGGTTTGAGGGGGGTGAATGTCCAATGCACAATTAACCTTTATAATTGTTTTCTATTTTCAAGGGTTACTTTAGTAGAAGAAGGACTGGAAATAGCTTTTTAAAATAATCTGGAAAGCCTAAACACTTTGAGAAGCACACAAACACAGGCAGTCAACACACCTGTGTGAAGTGTCTCATCTGTACTCCAAAAACGCTGCTTCTGAACAAGTAAGTCTGGAAGACTCCATTATAGTCCTTTAGACTGTGTGAGAGACTGAAATATAAAAACATACTTTCTATGATTGCATTGCAGGGGATGTTGCTGCAGAAGCTCTCATGGATGTTTATGGAGAATGGAAAGGTGCATTCTGGAAAATCAGACAGAAGCTGCAAATCAAATTTGCTGGGCTGTAAAGCCTACAGGCCTGCCAGAGATATTCAGAAGTAAAGGCAGCCTTTGAACTGTATGTTATACGCAGCAGGTCGTTGCTGATGAGCCTCAAATGGGAAAGCAGTGACAGATCAGGCAGCTTCTCTTCTAGCTAGAAAGGTACCTCAACTGCTTTTGGGCAAAAGCGATCCCCAGTTCTGTTTCTCATTGGAATTGATTCCTCACAATTAAGGCTAATCCTTCATTTGATGTTTACTCAGTTTACTGCCTTTCTGCATTCTGCACTGTCCACATCTGGCATTACGCTTTGTATTTATTCTAGCCAATATACATTTATTCATCAGCTGTGTTTGTTCTAGCTATGGTTGAGATGGCAATTTCATTCTAAGTCTCTGCATGCATTGATGGATACATTACCTTTCCGCTGAACTTTTTCATGCTTGTTCTCAGGCCAGAACTTATACTTTTTTCTGTAAGTTGGAAGAAAATGTGTGGTCCTTCTCAAACCTCTCAATTTTAGACGTGAGAACACGACATTCTAACAAAAACGCTTTTTGATATGAAGTGCTTTTTTATTTCTGAGCCCTTCCATTTTAAAGCAACTCTGAAATTATAAGCACAAGTATTTCTTCAAATGTTATCATAAATGTGAAAAAGGCTCAAGATTTTGTTTAAGAAGGGTAAGGTTTGTAAGAAGAAGGAACACCACCACTCCTGTTTGTGCATGAACTCCAATGGGAGGGTAAAGTGTGACTGTGAGAATGTTTAATGAGTCACATTTGCATACAAATAGTTGCAGAGCACTCAAATGAGTCATGAAAATTCACATAGTTTCTAAAAATGAGTGGATATGTTAATGCAATGGTAAAGTTGAGATTTCAATTGAAGATAAGCAAAAATATTTACTGTTCTGATTTCAAAAGAGACTTTAACTTCTGCCCATTATTCCTACCTACTACAACAGCCCATGTAACATGCATTCAATTCAGATCTTGCCAGTATTTATCAACAGAGCTCTGCATTTTTTTTTAAGGGAGGGTGGATTTTTTTTGGTGCAATCCAACTTTTTTTTTTTCTTGCATTAATAGTGAAGTGTATTATATCTCTATCACTTTCTATTTTGTGGCCACAGTATCTGCTGACTTTCCTATCCACCCTTCTAAAGAAAATCCTTAAAAACAGCACTATGCAACATCTTGAAGGTTATCAGAAGTAGGGCACAGAGCAGTGCTGACCCACTGACTAGAGAAGACACTGCAGAGACAAGGCCCTTCTTTTAAAGCTTTACCTCCTACCTGCAGGAACCACTAAGGTGATAAACAAGCACACAGGCAGCCCGAAACTAGCATTCAGAGCAGGTACCGGTGTCAGCTGAAGGGAACTGGACAGGATTTGTGGAAGTAAAAAAATCACACACGAGCAAAGAGAAAGCTGGGCAGTCTGGGGTGCAGAGCAGACAGGATATATATTTATGAAGGACATCCGGCCAAGGGGTAATAGCGATATCTTATCAACGAGTCATAAATAAACTTAAATTCTGTGTTCTGGTAAAAAGAGGCACTGGGCTAGGATGGTTTAATGTGCTGTTCAGGCAAGTTAGGAAGGTGTCCAAGAGCTGGGCTTTGAGCAAAGAGAAAGATGGGAAGGGGAAAGAGCTGCCATTGTTTGGAAGAAGGCTTGGGTGCCTAGAGGATGATTGAAAATGAGTTAGGATGAGTACAGTCTTCTGTTGCTATAATGACAAAAAGAAAAAAAAAATTTTAAAAATTGAGTGCTGTCCATGTTCAGGACCCAGGAGACAAAGCAGCAGGCATAACACAGCTTGAAAAGCTCACTCTCCATTACAATGGTTTATAAAAGCTAAGGTCATGTAAAAACCAGCAGAAAGAACAAAGGATTTTTTCTTTCTCTAGTACTAAATGCAACAGCTAAACAACTCAGGAAGATGACTCTCCTTGATAACTCTGCTTCCATACCAGCTATGGTAAGCACCTATCCATGCCACGGGTAACACTTCTATTGCTCTAGGAGAACACGTCACGTGAGAACTACAGGAACTAAGTACTGCCTGACTTTTGCATCTGTCATCTTCGCAAGCTGCCTGATTTTAAAACATTAGCAAAAATGGCAAGGTAACAGCTTGTGTTTGTTCTGTCATCCCCCTACTTCGAGACCCCTGACGCACTGAGAGACAGACTGCGGGTCAGGTTCTGCTCTGCCCCGTTCTTTCTGTAGTCATTTACACCTGTACAAACTGAGTGGAAAACATGCAAAATGGTACCATTTTGTTTTGATAGTGTTTTACCCTCACTTCACAGGGGTGAGAATGAATAGACAGGGTGCAAGGCAGTGGAGAATCAGGGATTCTGTATATT
The DNA here is from genome assembly GCF_000687185.1 of Egretta garzetta. Taxonomy (NCBI): domain Eukaryota; kingdom Metazoa; phylum Chordata; class Aves; order Pelecaniformes; family Ardeidae; genus Egretta; species Egretta garzetta. The sequence continues at coordinate 876,316 of NW_009259798.1, forward strand.
AAAAAACAGCGCAGACAGCCGCAGAAAGTGTCAAACACCATACAAAAGGACTGTTCATGCATTCATCCTCAGCATCTGTGATCCGGACAGTATAAACAGAAGTCAGTATCTTTGTGCTATGTGGGGCTTATAGGGTTTTGTTTATGTAATTTAAAAATCAGCAGACCTGCAAGGCTGAATGTTGCAGGGTGCTTTGCAAACAGCAATCTCACCCGTTCACAGCATTTCAGAAGCCTCCGGAGCATACGCTGAGGAATTCCCTTATTGTTGGTAGACGGTGAAGGCTATTGTCAGATGACTGATACTGGCTCTCTGCCACATGATGCTGGAGCCTACAGTTTTAATTAAAAACCCTAAAACAATTTGAAGAATTGCCTGTCTGAAGCTCTGATTAGCCAGGGTGCCTGCCCCTTCCGTATGCGGTTAGGCAAGGAATAGCAATTGGGAAGGAAGCCTTCCGCCACGCTAAAGGGTTAAGATCTGTGGCTCCGTGTGTGCAAGAAAGCCACCCCCCAAAAAGCAGACCTTTGATGCTTGGAGCCAAGATCTGTTAACGTATTCTGAAAGGGCCGACCCTGCATCAGTCCCTCAAGGAGGCAGGAGAGCTAAATTCACAGATGTGCAAGAGCCATGAAGAATGCAAGAAGCGTGGTGGCTAAAGAGCAAACGGGTAGAGTTGTGACTGAAGGAGCAGGAAGGTAACAACCAGCGGAGCCGAGAGCTGCTCCTACCTACGTCAGCTTCCAATGACAGCCGGTGATTACTAACACAGCATTATGGCCCTGTCCGCCCCAGCCGGAAAGGGGTGGATAGTACAACCACAGCAGAAATCATGTGAGCACGTTTTCACATAAGCTGCCTAGAAAACAATTTAACCTCCACTCTGCCTAGCTGTGACCAGCAATGCCCCATAGGCATCAGGGGCGAAGTGCATTGTAAGGAGTGATTTGAAGGAGGACAGCTGGAGACAATGTTCCAGACCTTTGTTCCATGCATGGAGGATAGGATGCAGGACAGCATGAAGATATTTGGGTGGGAAAAGGACTAACGCATGGTAAAGACCAGGATCGTTAGCAGAGCAATGATCACGTTCAGCAATGCTGGAAAGAATGGATAAAGAGAGTCTGAAAAAAGAGCAAGGTTCTCTTTCGCCCGGAGCACAGAGGGTGTAACGTGAGGTTAAGTGGCTGTAGGTGCAGGTTTTCCTCTTTAACTGCCTGGTTTGTGAACTGATAGCATTTTTGTTGTCTGGAAAAAAATCTCATGCATCCTGGGATTTTGTGTTGGTCTCCCTCATACTGTAAGTATGCTTGAGAGCTATTAAGTCAAACAGCCACTAGTTAAGCAGTTAAAGCTGGGCTCTGACAGGCTTCCCAAGCTGCTTCTGAATGTATTTGGCAAATAAATTCCTCCTCATCTGCTAATTTCAGACTTTTAAAATAATTTAGCTCTCAAGTACATAACGTAAAGTCATTATCTTGTTCTTTACAGTCTGAGGGCAGAATCTATTTAGAACCTGAGCAGGCTGGCTATGTGCAAGTGGAAAGCTTCAGATAAAATTCACTTGCCAACCCATAGCAGTGAAACAAATACCCTCTCCACTCTCGCGGGCAACTGTGATACTAGCCAAATACCCACTATAGCCCTCATATACATTCACAAACACACCTGGATTCAAAGCTGTGAAGCTGACAGGGAGAGTCTTCCCCGGCTTCACTGGCTTTGCATCAGGCCCCATGTGTGTAAAGCATCAAGACTACCGAGTCTCCATCAAAGGAGTTTCCACGGCCTGTTTCATGTCTTACCCACAGCCACCCCCGCAACAGCTGATCCACGCAGACAGCCTGCTTATTCTATACAGGAACGTACATTTGCAGCTTATACACATTCACTTAACTCCACAAAACACTACCAAAATAGCAGAAAAGAGAGCAATTGGTATACTGCAGATTGCTCCCTAAGACAATCTGCAAGGTGTGTTGCTGCTCTCGGTGCAGAGCAGAGAGCATCATCTCCCCAAATGGCAATGCCTTCGCCAGGTTTAAAAAAGGCACATCCGCATTACAGCAAAAAACACCCGGACAACAAAAAAATTAACTAAAACTTCCCCATGACATTTGCTTTTCCTTGATAGAATCTATACAAACTATTGAAAACAAAGCAGAAGCTCACATTAAGAAAAAAAAAAAGACAAAACCATTGAAACAGAACATGGCCACTCTGTACTAAATACTTTCTGAAAACATAGTCAAATACCCCCAAATATTCTTCAGAATTTGAACATCAAATATGTCTTTAAAGTGATGCTGGATCCTACAGAAAGATCCTGTTCCCCAAATGATACTGAATGGATACAGGAAGAATTATTTTTCCCATCTTGTGAAACTTTTGAGGATTTCAGCAGTCTTACTGTCATGCTTCAGAAGAAAACTGAGAGTATTCTCCTGAATATTTTCTCAGGAAATTCCCACAGAAGTGATGTGATGTTTAAAAGGCCTGTCGAAAACCAAGGCTTCATATCCCCTTCTTCCCAGTTCAGACTCCAGCTCAGAATTTCCCTTGCGCCAGGTGAATGCCCCAAATCAGTACTTCTGGACTGTCTCTTGTGTGAGGGTTATAAGGACCTCATCGGATCAGTCTCAAACCTGTATCTCCCATAAGCTAGGAAATTTATCTAGCTAGGGCTAAAACCACCGCAGTTTACTTCATAACTTGTCCTGTCTGTAACAGGAGACAGAAATACAGGAAACTTCTTCAGAAGCATTCACTTTCTGGATGGTGTTGCTTATTTTGGCTTGTCATTTCAAATGAAAGAAACCTAAAGCAATGAATAGAGATCTGAAACTTGAATTCTCTCTCCACTGTTCCCCTTTAATCCTTAGACTTCCCTGTTCCGGCTCCAAGTCCTCATCCAGATGCGACTGGTACTTTCCCCAGTCCTCCAGCCCCATCATGCTCAAGCCAACCGACCCAGCGCTGTCTTTCTTCTCTCCCTTCTCCATCTGCGTCACCTGGTCCCCAGCAGCCACCTTACAGGCTCTGCACCACCTTGCGAGTTGCCAGCTGGAGAGCAGGAGCTAAAAGCAATCTATGCGCCCCTGAAAAGCTTACTGGAAAGGAGACTGGAATGCCCCTTATTACAATAACCTTCTGCCACTCAGAATCATTTCCCGCATTTACTAGAATATACTCTGTCCTACTCTCAAAAGGGATATTCCCTTTTCAAGGAGAAAAAAAAATACATATAAGCTGTTAACTTTAAACCAATGGTCATTTGTGAAGCAGCTGACCAGAAAATGTGCTGGTTAATAACTCTAGTTCTGGCTGCCAAGCTTGTGATAGATGGGACCTGTTACTTCGGAGTCCTTGGCATTTCATTACACTTTAGATATTTAAGAACAACTCCCATTGACTTCCCATGTGGTAAACGATCTCCTGACAAAAGTCTGCTGTAAATGACTTGTCCATCATCTCACAAAAAACTTTGTGGCAGAGGCATGAATTGAATTAAGTCCTCCGCAGCGGAATTCAGCTGTTTCATGGGAGCGTTTTGCCTCTCTCACAACCCTTTGCCTACCTTCTACAATAACTGAGGCAAGGCTCCCACAGAAAGCAACATCCCTCACTACGTAAGTCGCATCTATGCCGCAAACAAATAAGCAGTCCTGCAATTAAAGAGTACCACAGCTAACAACAGGCTGAACCATGGCGTACAAATGCACAAAGCTTACAACTACGAGCACCTAGCCTAGAGGTTACACACCGTGGCCTGTAAATCCCCAGTAGTCCACAAGACCACAGCCAGAACAACTTCTTGGTGAAAGCATATTAGTCACTGCTCATTTTCTCACCGCTGTCAAGTGTTTTCATTAAAATGTGTCAAGTCACACAAAAAAGAATTTGGAGAATTGTTGAGGAAGTCTGATAACCAGCCCTGGCATAGATGATCCACATCAAGACCAGGGTGTCTAGTTAAACCATATACTGGCTGGGCTAAGGACAGCTGGACTCAGAAGTCAAGGGTTATCAGGGTGGAGTTAAAGTCTTTTAGACTTCTGCACTGGGAAGAAATAAGTCACCACAGAAGCAATGATTTTCTCAGTTGTCTGTAAACGGAGTCTTGAAAGACAGGCTTAGGTGTAGACATCAACCAGACACATGCCTTAAGTCAAGTGAGGTGAATCCCATCTCCAGAGCCAAGAGACCTGTAGAGCTGTGAAAGAGAATAAGGAGCACAAAACTATTGCTACTGAAGACAAAGCAGACTGAGAAGGCAGGAAATTAAGAAACTGCAAAGAAGTCCAAATTCTGACTGTTCAATGGAGAACAACTGAGATCTTCAGCTAGGTATAAACCAGCTGTTTTGTTTTGGCCGAAAATATTGCAAGAAGTTTGCACATCCTTTTAATGTTTACAGACCTCTTGTCTCTGCTGCAAACAATAGCCTGAGGCCTTAAGCAATTTAATTTTGAGTCCATCCCCAATTACTTCTATGCTGCCAAATTTAAACATCTTGGGTGCACATATAGTTTCAGTATTTTGATAAAAGAAGTAGAAGGGTTTCTCAAGCATGTGTTTTGTAATAGTTGAAGGCATTCAGCCTTACAGAGCAATTGACATGAACAATGTGGTGGAATCATCTCCAACTGTATTTGTAGCAAAAAACCCATCAGGAGAACATGTGACTTTAATTTCGCCAAGCTGGACACTTACTGTCCACCACTGCCTCCACAGTTTAAATTTGGCAAAATGACTGGCCATAACCCTTTGATGACCTTTGACAAATATTAAATTATAAAAACACATAGCTTGCCTTGTCCTGCAATTGTCCATTTGCAAAGAATATATGCGCACCAAACTTAGACTAGCACAAAAAAACACTTGCACTCCTGAAATCTGATAAGAAGGCTGGGTGAACCTTCGCTCATCTCTGACGAAATAATGAGGTACATATTTGGGATTTATCCTGTAGCACACCTCAGCATTACTTCACATTATCAAAACCAAAAAACTATAGCTTTTCAAAACTGAAAATTACAGGCTTACCTCTTCAGGGCTAGGATTAAAGGTAACATTTTTAAAGGCGCCCAACCTCCGGTTTTAGAAGTTACAGACAGATTTTTCTGAGGATGCAAGTGCGTAAATTGCAGTATACACTTTCGATATTTTCCAAAGTACTTCACTTTCATTGATTTAAATAAGGAGCCTTTCAGTGTTCTGAAAATCCCAGTTGTAGCCTCTTTGTATCTTCAGACATTTATAATGCATTTTTATGCAGCTGGCTCCTCTCTTAAAAATAGTATGTAGTGCCTCTAGTCACTTAGACCACCCACAAAATACGTTTGCACAATGACATTTAATAGATCCACACTTAACTTTCAGACACCCAGCGCCAGGATTCACGAGTGCACACTAGGGGCACACATGACCTTTAGGCTCTACAGGCTTGGAGAAAGACACAGATCATCCAAGGACAATTCACCCCAGCTATCTGTCTCCAGCCTCCCAACGGAAGGAATGACAATGGTCCAGAGACAGAACTCAAATGATGACCTTTGATTACATACCCAGTTTTTAAAGGTGAAAATTGGGTATGATGAATGAGAAAAAACAGTCATCTATGGTGGAATACACCTCACTTGGCATCTGTAAGAGAGGCTTCTGGTCAAAATTGGTCATCTATCTTCTGCCAAGAATTGATGGGCAGCGATGGCCCCCAGCAAGGAGATTAATTCCATCCGGAGAGAGGTGTCGAACAGGCGCAGAATGAATCACTCTCTGCAGGTGTCTCTTGTTCTCTTTGACTATAGAAAGACGAAACACCAAACCTCTAAATAGCTAAGATAAGGAGAGATGAACCTCACCCTCAAGAATGGGCCAGGCCCAGCGTTCAGGCTTCTTGCCATCCAGGAGATGCCTTTACCCCCGAGCTACAGCGTCAGGCTCCCTCTTGTTTATAATCCCTCTGGCCCTTTTAAATTTGCATGTGTTTCTTTACTGTGGCAAGCTTGAACAGGATGGGTGGGTGTCCTCCACCTTAGCCTTATCTTTTCTCTGGTCGTTAGGGGCGCTTTGCGAGCAGGAGGGAGTTTATATCACCTCTGATGAGGAGAACACAGAATCCGAGTCTCTCACTTCCAGGGCAAGTGCTCTCACGAGAAAAATTGCGTATAAGCAGCAGTTCTTTTCCTTCTCTCCCCCTGAACTTTCTGGCAGCTACAGCTGCTGCGCTTTGCGCTGAGCTCCATGCTGTCAATGTGCATTTAAGCATGATCTGAGCACACCTCCTGGACCAGGCCTCTCAAGAGGTTTAGACATGTACCTATTTTGTGATTCCCAGGTGGGTTTATGCAGGCGACAGTCGCTAAGAAAGTCAGCTTAACCTAGATAACGCTCATTCTGGGCCTATAAAGCAAAGTTTTAACAGCCTGGGAGCATTTGGGATGTGGTGCACACATTCTGCTAAACTGCACTTGCAGCATCCAAATGCTGAGTGGAATTAGGCTCTCCCAACCATAGAGAATTTTGCTCTATATGTTCGTTAAAAAGGACTGAGAATCCTGTCCCAACATAACCAGTAACGATAGCTTTGGTAAAGCACTGAATTAGTACTGCCTGCGTAATACTACAGGGCTTTCCGTCACATAACTGAGATATTCTGCCTGAAGTGAACAGGAAGGCGAGATTACAGATATGCTGAGATTCGCCAACAAGTAGATGACAGCCGCAGTACAGACTCCATTTCTCCTCTATGTTCATGAAACATTGTTACTGAGCAAGAACAAACACACAGAGCATACTATACGAACACATCTATACTTGAAATGATCGTAATTGTACAGTTTGAAGGGGGGGGGGGGAATGTGTTTACCTGTGACAGATTTTCAAAATCTTCTCCCACTAATCCAATTCCCAGTCCCTCCTTTTTCCAGTGAAATTAAGCCAAGCATTTTGCGATCTTATTCCCACAGGCCTGTACCTAAAAATCAAAGTCAGGCCAAAGTGAGAGGCCGAGGGGAGCTGGACCAGCCAGATAATTAAAAAAAAGAAAGAATAAGTGCATTTTTTATTTCTTGGTTTATTCCTTAGCGCATGCGAGGTACTGTCAATAACCTCCTGCCTGGCCCCTCTTCCTTTTCTATTCTAAATGGATTTTCCAGAGAATTATTGGGGAGTGCAAAATTTGCAACATTTTAGACCTATACCAGTTTAAAGGTATCACTAGGAAAGCTACGGTAGATGAAAACCATCTGCTATGTAAACCATGCACTAAGAAGGGAACTTGTTTGATCCCAGATTTTAGCACAACCACGTTAAAGTTAGAGAGCCATCTAACCAGTTCACGATAAGCACTTCTAGAAGACACGTTACGTAACTTAATTAAAATATAGACATTACATTAGTAAAATAGTTACAGATTTTAAAAAAGAACAGAAATGTATTTGCTTTTGAGCAGAGGTAAGAGTTAATGCGTGAATTTAAGACACCTCACACCGGTAACGCTTACCATGCCAGAGAGATGCTGCTTTCAGAAAGATTTCATGGCAACCTTCTTCCAGTAGCATCAGGTGAGCAACAGCCCTTTGCAGTTTACGTAGAAATGCCTTCAGGGCACTGGTCCTACTTACAGAAATGAGAAACCCTACAAAACAGAAGAAAACAGTAGAACTGAAGTGTCTGAATTGGGACTTGATATAAATGTCCCGGCAAAACCACACAATTCATGTAGAAACACCCCTGTTTTGCAGGGTGGTGCTAGAAAATACAGTTTGAGTAAAAGGCATTCCTGCAGAAGAGCAGAGTGTGTGAGTGCGATCATAAAACGATACGCATGTCAAAACTGAATCAGAGCAAAGGCTTGTCCATCCTATAGTCCAACACTTTTGGCCAAAAAGCAGACGTCTAGGAAAAATGAGAAAAGATGCACATCTCGTCACTGTGCTTCCCAAGCCTCCAACAACACGCGGCTTGGGAATACAACAGCAGCAGACGAGGGACATTTAGAAGTGGGGATGAAGGGAATGATACTGTACAAAAGCAGCACTATTTAAAAGCATAGTGGGGGGAAAGGAAACGAGATCTTACAGTTGGCAGATCCGTGGCATTTGCAAATACGGCCCAGGAAAGAGGGGAGCTTGGAAGTGGGACTCAGAGAAGGCTCATCCATACGTTCCCTGAAGAAGAACGCAGAGGGGTTCAGAGTGGGGTGGGTGGAAGCAACGCGCCACGCATCCTCGCGGCCAAGTGAGGTACCTGGAAGTGAGGGGGAGCAGCGATGCCAGCCCTGCTGCCCCGAGAGAAGCAGGACTTGTGCTCCCAGCAGCACAGTTGTTCACGAACAACCCCGGGAGCTGGGAAATGTCCCCCTGCTGCTGCTCCGGGGCTGCCCACGCAGATGGGGTGCACCAGGGCCCCGCTCCCCAGCCGGTGATGCACAGCAGCGGTGTCCCACAGGTAGCTCCCCTCCACCGGGACCGGGCCGGGGCTGGACGAGCCACCAGCAGCCTTCACACACCCCAGCACGCGACGGGCGCGTGGCAGAGGGCTTGCGGCCGCAACCACGTCCCTGCGAGCCAGTACTGCAGCGCTGGGGACAGGGGGAACACGGGGGGCCTGCTGCTTGCACGGCACAGAGCTGAGCACTGAAGCAAGGGAAAGTAGAAATAATTTAAAAAAAAAAAAAAAAATCCCTTCCCCCAAGGCAGCTGCAGAGTGCGATGAAACCCCCTTTTAGGCACAATCAGCCCTGAGCATCTGGGCAAGGATGAGGTGGGTGCAAAGTGCACGGGGAGGAAATGTGTCAGCTGCAGCATCTGAGAGCAGCAGAGCAAACTCAGACGGGAAATGAGCTTGCAAAGTGCACCCAACAAGATGATCGCGGGGATAAGTTGCTTCTATGGAAACTGCAGCCCGATGAACCAAAAAACAGTTTGATGGCAAAGTTTTAGCAGGAGCCGGCTCGCGCCTGGTTTCAGCTACATTCCCCACCCCCTGAAGAAGAAAAAAAAAAAAAAAAAAAAAAAAGAAAAAAAGCTGCACAAAGTGTTTTTTGTTATGGACAAAAAAAAAAAAAAAAGAAAGAAATGGGGACACAGGTTTTTTCCTGTATGGGCTACATCATATTAAGCTGTAAGTTTAGTTCTGGACAAACAATCTCTTGTTGCATCTCTGGGATGGAGGTTAATGAATTCCCACAGATGATGTTGGCCAAACAGTGGTCGGCTTGTGACTTGATTTCCAGCATCATGATGTGAGGGGATCAGTATAGAAAAGCACTTTGAAGGGAAGAGGCTGCCTACAGCAGGATTGTTTCTACAAGCTAATTGTACTGAGTGCAGCTGCACAAAGCTGGATCAACAGTAATAGAAGGCGGCGCAGACTTCCTGACGCCAGCCCCGCAGAGCTCCCACCAACAGCCTGGCAATTCCAGATTGTTTTCCAGACCTTATCTCTCCCCCAAGTTTTTTTCTCCTTTTTTTTTTTTTTCTTTCGCCTTTTTTTTTTTTTTTTAATTTTGTGACCGGAACAAAAGTAACAGGAAAATCCTTTGTGAAAGTAGAAAATGCTGTTACAGATCGGTGACTTTCGCAGAAGTTGTAACTAAATATTTTGCATGCATTATTCTCTCCCTCCCGCTCAAAAGACAAACCTAAACCCCAAACTTCTAAAACTTCTTTCTTTGAATGAATTGGAAACGTGAGGCAAACGAAAGGGACCGGGGCGCTAAAAGCAGCCGGGTTTAGCGAGATATTTCACCTGGTAGACTGAAAACTCCAGTATCAAAACATATTTGGACACCCCGCTCGGATAGGTTGGATGGTGTCAATGACTTGGAAAGGGGCCAATTTTAACAGATTTTTTTTTTTTTTTAGCCTGGTTTGATGGCTTAAATACGCGGCAATTAAAACCATTTACATTATTACTAGATGTTTTAGATAAATAAATTTCATTAGAGGCACGGGGTAGGAAGGCGCGTAGGAACTTGCCGGTCCCTGACGGGGGTAGGGGAGCCCCGTGGGCTCTGCCAGTAGCCCCCTCCGCCCTGCTAGTAGCCCCCTTTTCCCTGCCACACACCCCGGGAGCCCCAGCCTAAGGGAGAGCTCCGTGACCCAGGGGCTGTTCTTAGGAGACCTACAAAGGCCAGAGGGCAGGCAGCCTTTCTAAT